>NW_016107345.1:527685-550226 GCF_001604975.1 Cebus imitator
ACACACACACACACACACACACACACACACACACACACACATAGACACACACACACGTATATAAAGCTGATTCTATTCTATAGCACAATGCTCCCAAATTCTAGTCTTCCCAGCCTGTGTACTGCCTTCATCAATTTTTCATATCCAGGGATTATTTGTACTTACTGTATTTGTTTTTTAAAAATGTTTACTTGATACATTTTGTTCTATTGACTTTTTTGACGTGCTGCCTTTTTCAGCCTTATTCAAAGCAATACTATGTAGTGCAAAAAGGGATTTGATATGATTCATTTTCTGATATACATTACAATACAAAAGCATTAGACTTGTTTCTTTAAAAACCTAAAATCATCCTTGCCATTGCCACCAGTGGCATCAATTCCACACTTTGGAAAGCACTGCCCCAGCCTTATTTTTTTGCTACTTCATGCCTCTCTATTAAGTTTATAGCCTCCTGGGTGTGATGGCGCACACTTGTAATCCCAGCACTTTGGGAGGCTGATGCAGGAGGATCACTTGGGGCCAGGAGTTCAAGACTAGCCTGAGCATCTCTACAAAAATAAAAATAAAAACAAAAATTAGCCAGGAGTGGTGGCATATGCTTTCTTTTTAGAAATGTCTATTCATGTCCTTTGCCCACTTTTAATGAGATTGTTTTATTTTTACTGTTGAGTTGTTTGAATTCCTTTTATATTCTGGGTATCAGTTCCTTATCGGATAAACAGTTTGCAAATTTTCCTCCCATTCTATGCGTCGTATCTTCAGTTTGTTGATTGTTTCCTTTGCTGTGCAGAAGCTTTTTAGTTTAATATATCCCATAGGATCCAGCTGCTTTCTGAATGTGATGTGCCAGATGTTTGATGGTTGGAGAGCAGCAGATTTCTCAGCTCTGCGGCAATCCAGTTCTTTAATGTCTCCTCATTAAAGAACCTCATGGTGAAAGTGATATGCAGCAAATTTTTTATCCCTTTCAGTGTTGCTGGATGAGTGAAATCAAAAGTTAAGAGAAAGACTTGGATATCCAAGGCTGGGAAAAATTAGATCTAATGGCAATTTGTAAAGAGTAAGTCACATTTGTCACAATTAGAAAGGAAAATAAAAGTGCACACAACTGTTGTTGAATACTTTGCAGAAGATTCATGAACTCCATTTCATTGTTACAGGGAAGGAGATGCTGGGTAGTATCACTGCTACTTTCCTGAAGGAGTAAAGACCACTCAACCACAGTTATTTTACCTTTAAAATTTTCTGACTAGCATCACTTCACAAATCTACATGTATTGTATCTTAAAATAATGTATTCACAGAAATATAACTTCTGAGAAAGTGCAGGTAGATATCATAATTGTATTATTTCATCTTACGGATTTCCTCTTACTCTTAGCCTCATCTGCCCCTGGATGTTTAATCCCTTTCTCTACCTTGCCATCACTATGGCTATGGGTGACCAAAGTCATTCCATCCTGCACTGTGTCTTGAACTGGGGCTAACCAGCCTCATATGTGGACTGTCTGGATCCTCCTGTCACTTCCAGACTCAGATGAGACACTACATTAAAGAGTGTGGAGTTTATCTTTCCAAAAGGCTGCCTAATGGGAAAGATGATGCAGTTGAAAAGTGTGGGGAAGTTAATTCTCCATGGGGTAAACTTGGACAAATGGGAGACAGGAAGGAGTTGGTAGATACATTCCTTTTCCTTTCTCCCCTTGCTGAATGGCTGCAAGAAATGCTTTTCTCTGTTTGTCCGTTGCTCTCACTTCCTGGCCAATACTTGATATTTCCAGTCTTTATAATTTTAGTCACATTAATAAGTTGTAAAGTTTTAAAAATATATATCCTATATACATGTCATTTGTTAGATATATGTATTGCAAATATTTTCTCCTAGTCTGAATTGCCTTTTAATTTTTTAATGGTGTCTTTTGAAGATCAGAAATCTTAAACTTTGATTGTCTAATTTATCGTTTCCTTCTATTCGTTTTTCATAGTCCTTGCTTTTTGTGTCTTAATCTAAGAAATTTTTGCCTATTCCGAGGTCATGAAGAGTTTATCAAGAAATTTTATTCTAGACGTTTCATAGTCTTAGATTTTATGTTTAAGGCTATGATTTATTTTTATTAAATGTTTTTTGTATGGTGTAAAGTGAGGATCATGGTTAATTTTTTTTCCCATGTGGATATCCACTTGTTCTAGCAGCATTTGTTGAGAAGACTCTCTTTTCTCCTAAAAATCACCTGAGTATCCTTCTCTCCTAAAAATTACCTTAGTATCCTTAAAAAAATCCTCTGATTGTGTATATATTTGGGTATATTTCTTGACTCTTTTGTTCTGTTCCACAGATTTCCTATGTCTGTCTCTACACCAATGTTTGCTTAATACAGCTCTATAATAAATCTTGAAATTAGGTACTGTAAGTATTGCAGCTATGTTCTTTTTCAATTTTTTTCAATTTTTTTTTTTTTTTTTGAGACGGAGTTTCACTCATGTTACCCAGGCTGGAGTGCAATGGCGCGATCTCGGCTCACCACAACCTCTGCCTCCTGGGTTCAGGCAATTCTCCTGCCTCAGCCTCCTGAGTAGCTGGGATTACAGGCATGCGCCACCATGCCCAGCTAATTTTTTGTAGTTTTAGTAGAGACGGGGTTTCACCATGTTGACCAGGATGGTCTCTATCTCTTGACCTCGTGATCCACCCCCCTTCGCCTCCCAAAGTGCTGGGATTACAGGCTTGAGCCACTGCGCCCGGCCAATTTTTTTTTTTTTTTTTTTTTTTAGCTATACTAGGTACTCTGCAATTTATATAAATTTTAGAATCATCTGGGTAATGTATATGAAAACTTACTGGAATTTTGACTTGTGTTAAGTGTGTAGATCGGTCTGACATGATAGAGAATTGACATCTTAAGGATTTTTTTTTTTCAATCCATGAACATAATAAATTTCTCAACTTATTGAGGTCTTTAAAAATTTGTCTCAGCAGTGTTTTGTAGTTTTCAATGAACAGGTTTGTTTATGTCATGTTAAATTAATTTCTAAGTAGCTAATATTTTTGATACAATTTGAATGTTAATTCATTGCTAGTGTATAAAAATACAGTTGATTTTTGAATACTGACTTTCTAACCTGAAATGTTGCTGAAGTTACTTACTATATCTAGAAGTTTTTCTATGGATTCATTAGGATTTCCTACATATTTGATCATGTCACCTGTGAAGAAAGACAGTTTTATTCCTCCCTTCCAATCTATTGCTTTTGCATGTATTTCTTTTTCTTGCCTTATTACCCTTGCTAGGACCTCTAGTATGCTAAATAAAATTGTTTAGAACATCCTTTGCCTTGTTCCCAATCTCAGGGGGAAAATACCTAGTCTTTCTATCATTAATTATGATTCTATCTGTAGGTTTTTCATAGATGACCTTTATCAGACTGAGGAAATTCCCCTGTATTCCTAGTTTTCTTAGAGTTTTAAAAATTACAAATGGATATTGAATTTTGTCAACTTTTTTTCTGAATGTATTGTGGAAATCATATGGTCTCTTTGTCTACTGATATAGTAAATTCTATTTATTGAGTTTTAAATGATAAACCATACCTGCATTCCTCAGATAAATGCCAATTGGTTGTGAAAAATTATCTTTTTTCCTCTAAATTGCTGCATTCAATTTGCTAAGTTTTAATAAGGATTTTTATGTCTATGTTTATAATAGATGTTGGTTTGAAGTATTCTTTTCTTGTAACATTTTTGTTTAGATTTGGTATCAGGGTAATACTAACCTCATAAAAAAGTTGGAGAGTTTCCCCTTCTCTTGTATTTTCCAGAACAGTGTATGCAGACTTGGTTTTGACTTTTTTTAAGTGTTTGTTACAATTCACTAATGTAGTTCTCTGGGTCTGAAGTTTAAATTTGGGAAGACTTTTAACTATAAAATCATTTTTTTGATAGATAAAAGACTGTTTATGTTACCTATTTCTCCTGAGTAAGCTTTCTAATTTTGTGACTTTTAAGAATTTGTCCATTTCATCTAGGTTGTCAATTTTACTGACGTAAAACTGTTAATAGGTTGGGTGTAGTGGCTCATGCCAGTAATCCCAGCACTTTGGAGGGCCAAGGTGGGTGGATCACAAGGTCAGGAATTTGAGACCAACCTGGCAAACATAGTGAAACCCTATCTCTACTAAAAATACAAAAAATTAGCCAAGCGTGGTGGTGGGCGCCTGTATAATCCTAGCTACTTGGAAGGCTGAAGCAGGAGAATCTCTTGAACCTGGGGAGGCAGAGGTTGCAGTGAGCCAAGATCCCGCCATTGCACTCCAGCCCAGGCAACAGCATGAGACTCTATCTCAAAAACAAACAAACAACTGTTAATAAATATTCCTTTATTCTTATAATGTCTATAGGATATTTATTAGTTTTCTTTTATTCCTGATATTGGCAGTTGCTTTTATCTTAACCACTTTCAGTTTATCAACTTAATTGATCACATAAGATTTATTTATTTATTTATTTATTTCCTTATTGGTTATCCATTTCATAGTTTATTGATTTTTAGTCATCTTTATTTTCTTCCTTCTGCTTATTTTGGGGTTAGTTTGATTATCTTTTTCTTACTTTTTAAAGATAGAAGCTTCAGTTATGAATTTTAGAACCTTCTATATTTTCTTTTAAGGATTTAATCCTACACATTTCCCTCTAAGTATGACTTTAGCTTCATCTCACGTTTTGCTATGTTGTGTTTTCATTTTCATTCAGCTTAAAAATATTCTAATTCTCTGTCATTTCTTCTTTGCTTTATAGGTTGTTTAGAAGTGTGCTGTTGAATTTACAAGTATTTTAGGCAATTTTCCGAATATCTTTCTGTTATTAATTTCAAGTTTAATTTTGTTAGAGAACACACTTTGATTGGTTTTAATTTCTTTAAAGTTATTGAGACTTGTGTTATCCTGGAATATAGTCTATCTTCGTGAATGTTATAGGTGTGTTTGTAATGATAGTGTTTTTTTGCCCCAGGGTGCAGTTATCTATAGATGTCAAACAGGTCATGTTGATTGCTAGTGTTTTTCTACTCTTCTAAATTCTTACTGTTTTTCTACTTGTTTAATCCATAACTGAGAGAGGAATGTTGAAATCTTCAACTCCATGGATTTCCATGGAAATCTCCAAGGATTTGTCTACTTCTTTCAACTGTATCAGTTTTTGTGACTTATCTACTTCAAGCTCTGTTATTAGTCGCATACTCAATTTAGGATTATGTCTTCTTAATGAATTAAGTCACATGAAACCTTCCTCTTTAATTCTAAAATTCTAAAGTTCTACTTTGATGTTACTATAACTACTTATAAAAATAAAATTTTTAAATTAAACTATGAGTCATGAGTGTATGAATCATAAATATAGATCATGACAAATGATCACAAAGTGAACCACACATCTGATGAACACCCAGATCAATATAAAACATTGCTAGCATTTTCCTGATGATTAATGAGGCTGAATATGTTTGTAATTTAGTTTCCTTTTTTCAATTTTTAATTTTGAGACAACTATAGATTTACATACAGCTGTAAGAAGTAATATAGACAGCTCATGTAAGCTTTTCACCCAATTTTCCTTAATAGTGAAATTTTGCATAACTATAGTACAATATACTAACTACGGAGTTGACATTGATAACTTACCTGTTTTACTGAAATTTCACTAGTTTTTCATGCACTCATGTGTGTGTGTGTGTATACCCACACACACTTAGTTCTGTGTTTTCTAATGTATATAATCATCTGATCACCATTGCAGTCAAGATACAAGACAGTTCCATCACAAGTACCATTTGTGTTATCCAACCCTCTCCTCCCAGCTGCGCCCGAGTAGAAGTAGAAAACCACTATCCCTTTTGCTACAATTTTGTCATTTCAAAAATTTTATAAAAATGGAATTATATAGTATGTAACTTTTCAGATTTTGCATCTTACTTGGACTTGGTGGAAAATTTACACTTAATATATTTGTTGATTTTATTTTAAACCCATCATACTGGTATTTATTTTATTTTTTCCCATCAGTTATTTGTTCCTTTTCTCCTCTTTTTCTGTCTTTATTTGAATAGTTGTGTAATTTTTAGAATTTCATTTTTGTCTTCTTTTGACTTACTAGCTATATCTCTGTTTTAATTTTTGGTGGTTGCTTTAGATGTTACAATATGCACCTTTAACTTACCACAGTCTTTCCTCAAATAATATTGTACTAACTTACACAAGTGCATTTGGATTTTACCTCATGTTCTTCCAGTAATGGTTGTCATACTCTACTTCTATGTATGTTATAATCTTTACAATACACTTTGGCTATTTTTGCTATATACAATCATTTATCCTTTAAAGAAATTAAAAATGAGAAAAATATCTTTTTACGCTTGTCCATAATTTACCTTTTTTGGTCTTCAATCCTTTGTGTAGATCCAGGTTTCCATATGGTATCATTTCCTTTCAAGTGAATAATTTGCATTAATATTCTTTATAGGGCAAACTGACTTATGAAAAATACTCTTCCTTTTTCTTTTCTTGGAAAAGTTTATTTTGCCTTCATTTTTGTAGGATATTTTTACTGGATTTAGAATTATGGTTTGACAGTTTTTATTTCTTTCAGCACTTTAAAACTGTCATTACATTGTTTGTATTGTTACTGATAAGAAAACTGTTATGTTTCTTATCTTTATCTATTTAATGTGTCTTTTTTTCCTCTGGATACTTTTAAAGATTTCATCTTTATCACCAGTTTTCAGTAAATTGACTATATGCTTTGGGTGTGTGTGTGTGTGTATGTGTGTGTATGCATGATTACCCTCTTGAGGCTTACTGAACTTCTTATATTTGGAGGTTTATAGATTTCACTGAACTTCAAAATCACCCCTCCCTCCCATTCTTTTCCTCCTGAGATTCCAATTACATGTATATTAGATTGCTTGATATTATTGCAAAAGCTACTTCTTTTTTCAGCTTCTGGGTACTTTAGTTTTGACAGATTTGATTGTGAGTCTTACATTCTCTTAGTTTTTTTCATCTGCAGTATTTACTACCATCCAATAAAGTTTTCATCTCATATATTATATTTTTTATCTCTAGAAGTTCTATTAGGTTCTTTTTTAATATTTTAAATCCTGTCCTTATTATACTTAGGTTTTGTTTAAAATCCTGGGGCATACTGAGCATCTTTATAATAGCTGTTAGTGTTCTTGCTTGCTAGTTTTATCATTTCTGTTAATCTACATCGCTTTCTACCAACTATTTTTTGTTTTATTTTTAATTGACATAATAATTATATGTATTTATGGGGTACAATGGATGTTTTAATATATGTTTACATTGTAGGATTAAATCAAGCTAATTAACAAATTCATCACCTCACATACTTATTTTTTTGTGATGAAACATTAAAAACCTACTCTTTCAGCAATTTTGAAAAATACATTACATTTTTATTATAGTCACCATTCTGTGCAACTGATCACTAAAGATTATTCCTCCTGTCTAACTGAAACTCTGTACCCTTTGATCAACATCTCCCTTTTCCCCATCCACCTTCCTCCTCCAGCCTCTGGTAATCATTGTTTTACTCTACTTCTACAAGTTCAACTGTTTTAGATTCTGCACATAAGTGGAATCTTAGGGCATTTGTACTTCTGGGCCTGGCTTATTTCACTTATCATAATGTCCTCCAGGTTCTTAATGTTGTCACAAATGACAGAATTTCCTTCTATTTTAAGGCTGAATAGTATTCCATTGTGTATATATGCCACATTTTCTTTACCTATTTATATAATGATAAATACATAGGTTGGCTCCATATCTTAGCTACTCATAATAATGCTGCAGTGAACATGGGAGTGCAGATACAAAACTGTTTATCCACATGCAGAGGAATGAAATTGGATTCTTGTTTCATATCATCTAAAAAAATTCAACTTGGCTGGGCATGACATCTCATACCTGTAATCTCAGCACTTTGGGAATCCGAGGTGAGTGGATTGCTTGGGCTCAGGAGCTCGAGACCAGCCTGGGCAACAGAGTGAAACCACTTCTCTACAAAAAATACAAAAATTAGCTGGACATGGTGGCTTGCATCTGTAATCCCAGCTACTTGGGAGGCTGAGGTGGCAGGACTGCTTGATCCCAGGAGGCAGAGGTTGCAGTGAGCTGAGACCATTTCACTGCACTCCAGCCGGGGTGACAGAGTGAGACTCCATCTCAAAAAACAAGCAAACAAACAAACTATTGGTAAGTAAATTTGGCAAAGAAAATATGATTCGATTTTTAAAGAAAAGAAATAAACAAGTCAAAATGGTTTAAAGATTTAAATGTAAGACCTCAAACTGTAAAAAGGTTAGGAGAAAACAGAGGGAGAAAGCTTCACGACATCGTCTAGGTAAAGGTTTTTTGGATATGACCCCAAAACACAGGTAAGAAAAGCAAAAATAAGCAAATAGGATAGAATCAAACTAAAAAGCTTCCGTACAGCAAAGGAAACAAGAGAATGAGGAGACAACCCACAGATTAGATGAAAATATTTACAAACAATACATCTGATAAAGGACTAATATAAAAAAAATAAGGAGCTTTATCAACTATTTTTACTCCTGTTTATGGGTCACATTTTCCTGCTCATTCATATACTTAATAATCTTTGATTTGATGCTAGTCATTGTGAAAGTTTTATTTTTAAATGTCTTGATTTTATTGCCTTTTCTTTAGGATGGAGTTTTGCTCTTGTTGCCCAGGCTGGATTTGCGATCGTGGCTCACTGCAACCTCTACCTCCCAGGTTCAAGCGATTCTCCTGCCTCAGCCTCCCAAGTAACTGTGATTACAGGTGCCTGCCACCATGTTTGGCTAATTTTTAAAAAATATTTTTAGTTGACATGGGTTTTCACCATGTTGGCCAGGCTGGTCTCAAACTCCTGGCCTCAAGTAAGTGATACACCCATTTTGGCCTCCCAAAGTGCTGGGATTACAAGCGTGAGCCACCACACCCGGCCTATTACCTTCTTGCTCAATTTTGAACGTTCTTGATTATTCTAGACACACAAGTCCTTTATTAAATATTTGCATTGTGATTTTTTTTTTCCATTTGTGGCTTGTCTTTTCATTTTCATTAACAGTGTCTTTGGAGAACAAAATTCTTCGTTTGGATGAAGCCCAAGTCATCAGAATATTTCTTTAAGGATTGAGCTTTTGGTATCATATTTAAGAAATCTGAGGATGGGTGGAGTGACTCATGCCTGTCATCCCAGCATTTTGGGAGGCAGGATTGCTTGAGTCCAGAAGTTCAAGATAAGCCTGGGCAACCGAGCAAGACCCTCTCTCCACAAAAAATTATCTGGGTGTAGTGGTTCGTGCCTGTAGTCCCTGCCATTTGGGAGGCTGAGGTGAGAGGAATTGCTTAAGCACAGGAGTTCAAATCTGTAGTGAGCTATGATTGCACTATTATACTCCAACTGATAGAAACCTAGTATCAAAAAAAAAAAAAAAAAACCCAAACCAAAAAAGAAATAAAAATAAATCTGAGGCCAGGTACAGCAGTGCACTCCTGTAATTCTAGCACCTTTGGAGGCTGAGTCAAGAGGACTGCTTGAGGCCATTAGCTTGAAACCAGTCTGGGCAACATAGTGAACTCCATCTCTTAAAAAAAAAAATTAAAAAATTTAGCTGGCTGTGGCAGTGTGCACCTGTAGTCCAGTTACTGGGAGGCTGAGGCAAAGGATCTCTTGAGCCCAGGAGTTCAAGGTCACTTGATGGTGCCACTGCCCTCCATCCTGGGTGACAGAAGGAGACCCTTTCTCCAATAAATCAACAAATAAATAAATAACAAATAAAATATGACATATAATGTACACTGGAATTTTTAGAAGAAATGAATTACACATATTTATAAGTTATCTCAAAAATAAACTTGAGAAAAAAGTAAACTGGGGAATATGAGGTAGTTATGTAAATTTAATTGTCCAGAAAACAACATAAACATTGCTTATTTATACCTATACACATGTATATGTAGCATTCATATATTAACTAGAATGATATCCACCAACTCCGTGTCATGGCGTGAATCTCCTGGGAATGGAGAAGAGTGGGGATCAAAGGATATGACAACATTATCTGTAATATTTTCTCTTCTTTATAGTAAAAAAGACATTAAGGAAATAGTACTAAGAAAAAACGACTGCCAATTCAGGGTGATGGGCCCAAGAACATGAAAAAACTGTCAAAAATAAATTAGACTAAATGTCCATGCTGTGAAGTTGAATGAGTCCCCCTGAGAGGAAATCAAGGTGAAGCCCAGACTGCCCTGAAATTCAGCAATACCCATCGGTTAAAGGACGTAGAATATGTCACTGTACAAGCTGTTGCTGGAATGAAAGTGTCACAACTTCCTCCCTACCTTCCCTCATTAAATACTGCTTTCGCTAATTTTAAAATTCTTATTTGTAGAAACATTTCCAGAAGGTCTAGTGCATTACATTGGAATGTTGTTTGTTTACTATCTAATCTAATACGCATTTATCTTGATTGTCCAGGTCCAGGAAAAGGTGTTAAGGAAAGCAAGTGGAAAATAAAATCAGTGGTCAGCAGCACCTCAGAGGATGTTGGGAGAAACCATATAGGTAAATTCGCAATTGCAAAAACAAGGGAAGACGATGATCTGGATTGGAGAGAACTGACAGGTGTCTGGGGAGGTGATTAAAATAAGAGGGGAATTTGAAAGAAAAGTGAAGGGAGCTTTAAGCCAGAGTAGGGTGAAACGGAGGACAGAATTGGCTGAAGGTGACAAAGGCAGAAGTAACATCTCCTACAGCAAAGGCAAGGGATCTGAAAATCCATGACTGGCTATGTGTGGTCTACTCTCCTTGATAAAGGTGCTTGCCAGAATCTACTTTTCTTTTTTGATGTCCTTGCCTGCCACTTGCCAAGTGATTCTGCTAAAAAACCAACCAACTAGCCAGCCAACCAACCAACCCACTCAAACAACAGTAATGCAACTGCTCATTGCCAACGAATGAAGATACTGCATTTCCAAGCGGTGGCAAGTCCTCACAGTGAGTCTTGGTGGACCCACCAGAACCCGCAGCCAGTGGCAAGGGATTGTGGGAGGCAGTTCATTCCTGAAACAGTCGTCTCCGGACCTTGCACGGAGGGCGCTCTGGGAGCTCCGGGCGCGCGTGGGGACCTGGACTCGGAGAGGGCGGTAGAGGTTGGAGAGGTGAGGTGGGAACAGGCTCCAGAAAGCGGAATTCCTGGTCGCAGATGGGGCGTGGAGGGCGTCTCTCTGAACTGGGGTTGGGGGCCAGAGCACAGGGCTCTGGGATGAGGCCCTCCGGGTAGAGGCCGCACATACTTCTAGCGGAGGGGTAGGGCCCAGCGGCCGAGCCGGCTGGGGAGTCCATCCAGAGCTCCAGGAACTCGGGGTCCGCGTCCTCCTCGTAGACCTCCTCCTGGGCGGCGACCTCTGGGACAGACGCGCAGAATTCCTGCTCGACGACGACGTCCTCCCTGAGAGCGCCCAGGAAAACATCCGCTACTAGGAAGGCAGACAAGTCGCCCTGCGCTCCTGAGCGTTCGTCGACGGAGCTTAGGAGGACCTCGGGGATCAGGAAGAGGGTGTGTCCACCGAGAGACACTCGCATGATCGACGTGGGCGCGGGCACCAGCACCAGGTTGTCGTCGTTCAGGGACACCTTCAGGGAACTGCCCGCGGCCAGGACCATCACGAAGGTGAGCGCGTCCGCGGCCGGGGCCCCCGCCGGGTCTACTAGGCTGGGCGCCGCGAGGGGTTCGAGGCCCGCAGGCTCATCCAATCGGCGGCGCTTGGCAGGGCCGGGTCCTCCTAACTGCGGTCCCCAACAGGGCGCAGGGCAGGCGCTGGGGCTGCGGGGTCGACTGCCCATCATCTCGACGGCGCCACGGACGGCGTTCCTGGGCCTGGCAGGGGACGTGGGGAGCGCGGGCAGCGAAGTCCTCTTTGAGGTAACAGGTGTCGGTGGTAGGCGAGGCGGGTTGGGGCTGACGGGGCACAGGACCGCGAGACGCGGGGCGAGTTCTCGGAGCTCCAGGGGCGCCTCCTGGAGACCGCAGTCGGGGCTGCTGGGGGATCGTCGCCTGTCGGGAGGCTGGGCCTCGCGCGAAGGAATCTTGGGCCTTCCCGGCGCAGACCCGGATGCACGTCAGACGACTAGGAACCTGGAACGTCAGGTGACTTGGGCTCACCAGGATTTATCTATGTAGGCCCCGCCTCCCAACAATGCATTGCGGCAGGCGTGGCCTAGAGATGATTGGAGCAATGCAGAGCAAGACGCGGGGGGGTGTCTCTGTGTCTGCTGGGGAACAGTCCTTGGATGTACTCTTGGGACCCAATGGCGGTCATTGCTTTTACTCTTGGTTAAGAAAACAAAAGCCAAAACACAATTTCAAAAACTACTTGCTTACTTTTATAAGTAGCTTATGTCTAAATGTCTCTTCTAAGATTTTCCAGGAATATATGAAAAAGAGTTTTAACTCAAACTCATCGCTCTTTCCTCACCCAGCCTACGTGTTTCTAAAAACACGTAGAACTAAAAAGTTCTTTTATTTCTGTTAGGAATTAGAAAGGAAAATTGTGCTCTGATAAGTGAACTTTAATTTTTGTGGGTACATAATAGGTACATATATTTATGGGTTATATGAGATACTTTGATACAGGCGTGCAAGATGTAGTGGTAACATCATAGTAAATCGAGTATCCATCGTCTCAAACATTTATGCTTTGTGTTACAAGCAATGCAATTATACTCTTACAGTTATTTAAAGATGTACAATTAAATTAGGATTGACTATGGTCACCCGGTTGTGCTATTAAATGCTAGGTTTTATTTATTCATTTTTTTTTTGTACCTATTAACCATTTCCATTTGCCCCCACCCTGACTACCCTTCCCAGCTTTTGGTAACCATCCTTCTACTCTCTATCTCCTTACATTCAATTGTTTTAATTTTTAGCTGCCATAAATAAGTGAGAATATGAGAAGTTTGTTTTTCTGTGCCTGACTTATTTCACTTAATGTAATGACCTCTAGTTCCATCCATGTTGTTGCTAATGACAGAATCTCATTCTTCTTTTATGGCTGAATAGTACTCCATTGTGTATATGTACCACATTTTTTTTTTGTTTTTTGTTTTTTTGTTTTTTTGAGACAGAGTCTTGCTCAGTTGCCTGGTGCCAGGCTGGAGTGCAGCGGCGAGATATCGGCTCACTGCAACCTCCGCCTCCTGGGTTCAAGCAATTCTCCTGCCTCAGACTCCCGACTACCTGGGACTACAGGCACGCACCACCACACCCAGCTAATTTTTGTATTTTTAGTAGAGAGGGGGTTTCACCATGTTGGCCAGGATGGTCTTGATCTCTTGACCTCGTGATCTGCCCAACTCGGCCTCCCAAAGTGCTGGGATCACAGGCGTGAGCCACTGCACCTGGCCACATTTTCTTTATCCATTCATCTGTTATTGAACACTTAGGTTGCTTCCAAATCTTGCCTATTGTGAATAACACTCCAGTAAACATGGGAGTGCAGATACCTCTTCAATATCCTGCTTTTCTTTCTTTTGATTATATACCTGGCAGTGAGATTGCTGGATCATATGATAACTCTCTTTTTAGATTTTTGCAGAACCTCCGAACTGTTCTCCATAGTGGTTTTTACTAGTTTACATTCTCACCAGCAGTGTATGAGGGTTCCCTCTTCTCCACATCCTTGCCAGCATTTGTTATTTCCTGCCTTTTGGAATAAAAGCCATTTTAACTAGGGTAAGATGGTATCTCATTGTAGTTTTGATTTGCATTGGTCTCATGATCAGTGATGTTGAGCACCTTTTCATATACCTGTTTGCCATTTGTATGTCTTCTTTTGAGAAATATTTATTCAGTTCTTTTGCCCATTTAAAAATTGTATTATTAGATTTTTTCCTATAGAGTTGTTTGAGCTTCTTATGTATTCTAGTTATTAATCTCTTGTCAGATAGTAGTTTGCAGATATTTGCTTTCATCCTGTGTGTTGTCTCTTCAGTTTGTTGATGTTTCCTTTGCCATGCAGAAGCTTTTTAACTTGATGTGATCTCATTTGTCCACTTTTTTTTTTTTGAGTCAGAGTTTTGCCCTTGTTGCTCAGTCTCGAGTGCAATTGCACAATCTCAACTCACTGCAACCTCTACCTCACTGATTCAAGCGATTCTCCTGGCTGAGTCTCTCTACTAGCTGGGATTACAGATGCCTGCCATCGTGCTTGGCTAATTTGTTTTTGTATTTGTAGGAGAGACGGGTTTCACCATGTTGGCCAGCTGATCCCAAACTCTTGACCTCAGGGGATCCACCTGCCTTGGCCTCCCAAATCCTCTGCTGAGATTACAAGCATGAGCCACTGCACGCAAGCATATTTGGAGGTCTTAAATTTAAATCTTTAATTCATTTTTGTTTGATTTTTGTATATGGTGAGAGATAGAGGTCTATTTTCAATCTTATGCATATGGATATCCAGTTTTCCCACCCCCATTTATTGAAAATCAGGATATTGAAGAGATAACTGCTCTGTCATATTTATTGGAGTATTATTCACAATAGTCAAGATTTGGAAGGAATCTAAATGTCTGTCAACAGAGGAAAGGATAGAAAAAATTTGGTACATATACACAATGGAGTACTATTCGGCCATAAAAAAGAATGAGATCTTATCAGCAATGAGTAGAGATACATAATGTGTTGGCCAGGCGTGGTGTCTCACACCTGCAATCCTAGCACTTTGGGGTGGCCAAGGTGGGCAGATTCCTTGAACAAATTTAAAAAAGTTCTTATTGAAAAAAGAGATATAATATGTTTGCCATATTTTTCTGCTGTTCTATTTCATCTATTGTGTTTTTTCTTTTTCTCGAGATGCAGTTTTGCTCTTTCACTCAGCCTGCAGTGCAATGGTACAATGGGCGTGATCTTGGCTTACTGCAACCTCTGGCTCCTGGTTTCAAGCGATTATCATGCCTCAGCAGTCTGAGTAGCTGGGATTATAGGTGTGTGCCATCATGCCTGACTAATTTATGTATTTTTAGTAGAGATGGGGTTTCACTGTGGTGGCCAGGCTGGTCTTGAATTCCTGACCTCAAGTGATTTGCTCGCTTCGGCCTCCCAAAATGCTGGGATTACAGGTGTGAGTAACCGCTCCCGGCCCCCATGTGTGTTCCTAGCAGCTTTGTTGAAAGTAAGTTCGCTGTAGATGTATGGATTTGTTTCTGGGTTCTCTATTCTGTTCTATTGGTCTATGTGTCTGTTTTTATGCCAATACATGCTGTTTTTATTACCATAGCTATGCAGTAGAATTTGAAATCAGGTAATCTGATTCTTCCAGTTTTGTTCTTTTTGCTCAGGTTAGCTTTGGCTTTCTGGGTCTTTTGTGGCTTTCTAGGTCTTTTGTGATGTTAATCCATATAAATTTTAGGATTAAAAAAATTTCTGTGAAAAATGCCATTGGCATTTTCATAGGCATTGCATTGAATCTGTAGATTTCTTTGGGTAGTATGGACATTTTTAACAACATTGAGTCTTCCAATCCATAGACATGGAATATCTTTCCACTCTTTTGTGTCATTTTCAATTTCTTTCATCAGTGTTTTATAGTTTTCATTGTAGAGATGGTTCACTTCTTTGGTTCAGTTAATTCCTAGGTTTTAATTTTATTTGTGGCTATTAGAAATGGGATTACTTTTTTGATTTCTTTTTCAGATTATTCATTGTTGGCATATAGAAATGCTACTGATTTTTGTATGTTGATTTTGTATTCTGCAACTTTACTGAATTTGTTTACTGGTAGTAATGATTCTTGTGTGGGGTCTTTAGGTTTTTCCAAAGATAAGGTCATATAATCTGCAAACAAGGATAATTTGACTTCTTCTTTTCAGTGTGGATGCCCTTTATTTCTTTGTCTTGTCTGATTGCTCTAGCTAGAACTTCCAGTACTATATTGGATAACAATCATGAATGTGGGCATCTTCATCTTGTTTCAGATCTTAGTGAAAAGGCTTTTCCCCATTTAGTATGAGACTAACTATTGCCCTATCATATATGACTTTCATTGTGTTGAGGTATGTTCTTTCAATACCCAGTGTTTGAGGAATTTTTAATTATGAAGGAATGTTGACTTTTATTATACTTTTGTAGCATGAACTGAAATGATCTATGGTTTTTATCTTTCATTCTGTTTGTGTGATGTATAACATTGATTGATTTGCATATGTTGAAACTTTCATCCCTGCGAAAAATCCTAGTCAATCATGACGAATGATGTTTTAAATGTATTGCTGAATTTGGTTTGCTAGTACTTTGTTTAGGATTTTTTGCATCAATATTCTTCAGACATATTGGCCTATAGTTTTGTTTTTTTTGAAGTGTCTTTAGCTTTGGTGTCAGGGTAGTACTGGCCTCGCGGAATGCATTTGGCAGCATTTTCTCCTTCTGTATTTTTTGGAATAGTTTGAGTAGTGTTGGTATTAGTTCTTCCTCAAATGTTTGGTAAAATTCAGCTGTGAAGCCATTGGCTCTCAGACTTTTTTTTTTTTTTAAACTGGGAGACTGTTTATTATGGCTTCCATGTTGCTACTTCCATTGGTCTGTTCAGGTTTTTGATTTCTTCATGGTTCAATCTTAGTAGGTTGTATGTATCTAGGAATTTATAATTTCCTCTGGATTTTCCAATTTATTGATCTATAGTTGCTCATGGTAGCCTCACTATTGATCCTTTGAATTTCTATGCTTTCAGTTGTAATGTCTCCTTTTTCATTATTGATTTTATTTATTTGGGTCTTCTTTTTTTCTTAGTCTGGCTAAAGATTTATTAATTTCTTTTATCTTTTTAAAAAGCCAGCTTTTCATTTTGTTGATCTTTTGTATTTTGTTTTCATTTCAGTGTCATTTGTTTGTGTTTTTATCTTTATTTCCTTTCTTCTACGAATTTTCAGTTTGGTTTGTTCTTGCTTTTGTAGTTCTTTAACATGCACTTGTTGGGTGCAGTGGCTCACGCCTGTAATCCCAGTATTTTGGGAGGCCAAGGTGTGCGGATCACCTGAGGTCAGGAGTTTGAGACCAGCCGGACCAACATGGTGAAACCCTGTCTCTACTAAAAATTAAAAAATTAGCTGGTCCTTGTGGTGCATGCCTGTATTCTCAGCTACTTGGGAGGCTGAGGCAGGAGAAGTGCTTGAACCTGGGAGGTGGAGGGTGTAATGAGCCGAGACAGCGCCATTGCACTCCAGCCTGGACAACAAGAGCAAAACCACATCTAAAAAATAATAATAATAATAATGATGCACCGTTAGGTTAATTATTTGAAGTTGTTCTGCTTTTTTGATGTAGGGATGTATAGCTATGAATTTCCCTATTACTACTGCTTTTGCTGTATCTCATAGGTTTTTATATGTTGTATTTCCATCATCATTTGTGTGAAGAAAATTTTCAATTTCCTTCTTAATTTCTTCATTGACCCACTAGTCATTCAGGAGCATATTGTTTAATTTCCATGTGTTTGTATAGTTTTCAAAATTCTTCTTGTTATTGATTTCCAGTTTTACTCCATGTTGTCAAGAGAAGATGTGTGTGGTATTATTTCTTTTATGGAATGTGTTTAGACTTGTTTTGTGACCTAACATATAGTTTATTCTTGAGAATGATTCATATGCTGAGGAGAGGAATATGTATTTGTATTCCGTAGCTGTTGGATGAAATGTTCTGTAAATATCTATTAGATCCATGTATTCTGTAGTGCAGATTAAGTCTGATGTTTCTTTGATGATTTCTGTCTGAAAGGTCTATCCAATGCCAAAAGTGGGGGGTTGAAATCTCCACCTATTATTGTATTGAGGTCTATCTCTGTCTTTAGCTCTAATAATATTTGCTTTACATATCTGGGTACCCCACTGTTGAGTGCATATATGTTTAAAATTGTCATATCCTTTTGCTGAATTTACCCCTTTATCATTATACAGTGACCTTCTTTGTTCTTACAACAATTTTTGCCTTAAAATATATTTTGTCTGATAAAAATATAGCTACTCCTGCTTTCTTTTTGGTTTCCATTGGCATTGAATATCTTTTTCCATCGCTTCATTTTCAGTTGGTGTGTTATGGGTGAAGTGAGTTGCTTATAGTCAACAGATCATTGGGTCTTATTTTATTTTATATACATTCAGCCACTTTGTGTCTTCTTATTGGAATGTTTAGTCCATTTACATTCAGGTTATATTAATTAGCAATGACTTACTATTACTATTTTGTCATTTGGTTTCTGGTTGTTTTGTGGTCTTCTCTTCCTTCTTTCCTTCCTTTCTGTTTTCCTTTTAGTGAAGATGATTTTCTCTGGTGGTATTATTTAATTTTGTGTTTTATTTTTTGTTTATTTGTTATATGGTTTTTGATTTGAGGTTACCCTGAGACTTGCAGATTCTATCTTATAACCTATTATTTTAACGATGACAATTTAACACTCATTGCACAGACAACAAGCAAAAAAACAAGAATCTCAACTGATGACAACATGACAGTAAAAAAAAAAAAAAAAAAAAAAAAAACAAACTAATAAAAACTCTACATTTCAACATTGTTCCTCCACTTTCTGACTTTTTATTATATCTTTGTTGATGTCTTGAAATGTTGTTGTAGCTTTTATTTCAGATGGATTCATCATTTATTCTTTCTACTTAAGAATAGTTTACACACCACAATTGCAGTGTGATAATACTCTGTGTATTTACTATTACCAGTGAGTTTTGTATAAGAAATTTCCAGATAATTTCTTATTGCTCATTAACATCCTTTTTTTTCCCCCCAGATTGAAGAACTTCCTTTAGGATTTCTTGTAGGACAGGCCTGGTGTTGATGAAATTTCACAGCTTTGGTCTTTCTTTCTTTCTTTCTTTCTTTCTTTCTTTCTCTCTCTCTCTCTCTCTCTCTCTCTCTCTCTTTCTTTCTTTCTTTCTTTCTTTCTTTCTTTCTTTCTTTCTTTCTTTCAGATGGAGTCTTTCTCTGTTGCCCAGGCTGGAGTGCAGTGGCACAAATCTCTGCTCACTGCAACCTTTGCCTCCCGGTTTCAAGTGATTCTCCTGCCTCAGCCTCCCGAGTAGCTGCGATTATGGTGCCCAACACCACACCCAGCTAATTTTTGTATTTTTGGTGGAGGCAGGGTTTCACCATGTTGACCAAGCTGGTCTCAAACTCCTGACCTCAAGTTATTCTCCCACTTTGGCCTCTCAAAGTGCTGGGATTACAGGTGTTGGCCACCTCGCCCAGCCAGCAGGTTTTTCTAGGAAAGTCTTTATTTCTCCCTCATGGTTGAAAGATATTTTCACCAGATATACTATTCTAGGGTAAGTTTTTTTTTTTTTTTGAGACAGAGTTTCACTCTTGTTACCCAGGCTGGAGTACAATGGCGCGATCTTCGCTCACCACAACCTCCGCCTCCTGGGTTCAGGCAATTCTCCTGCCTCAGCCTCCTGAGTAGCTGGGATTACAGGCACGCGCCACCATGCCCAGCTAATTTTTTGTAGTTTTAGTAGAGACGGGGTTTCACCATGTTGACCAGGATGGTCTCGATCTCTTGACCTCGTGATCCACCCGCCTCGGCCTTCCAAAGTGCTGGGATTACAGGCGTGAGCCACCGCGCCCGGCCTAGTGTAAGTTTTTTCATCCAGCACTTTAAATTTGTCATGTGATTCTCTCTTAGCCTGTAAGATTTTCACTGAAAAGTCTTCTGTTGGAGCTACATCGTATGTTACTTGTTTCTTTTCTCTTCTTGCTTTTAGGAAACACACACACACACACACACACACACACACACACTTTTTTTTTTTTTTTTTAAGACAGGGTCTTGCTTTGTCACTTAGGCTGGAGTGTAGTGGCACAATCATGGCTCATGGCTCACTGCAGTCTTGAACTCCTGGGCTCAAATGATTCTCCTGCCTCGGTCTCCCAAAATGCTGAGATTACCCATATGATTTACTGTACCTGGCCAGGATCCTTTCTTTATTTTTGATATTTGGGAGTTTGATTATTAAATGCCTTGTGGTAGCCTTCTCAGGGTTAAATCTGCTTGGTGTTCTGTAACTTTGTACTGGAATGTTGATGTGTTTCTCTAGGATTGGGAAATTCTATGATATTATTCCTCTGAATAAACGTTCTTCCTGTCCCCCCGCATCCCCTTTACAGCAAATAACTCTTAGATTTGCCCTTGTGAGGCTATTTTCTAGATCTTGTAGGCACGCAACATTCTTTTCTATTTTTTTTCTTTTGTCTCCTCTGACCATGTATTTAAAAATAGCCTGTCTTCAAGCTCACAAATTCTTCTGCTTGATTAATTCTGTTATAAAGAGACTCTGATGCATTCTTCAGCATATCAATTGCATTTTCAACTCTAGAATATCTGCTTGATTCTTTTAAATTATTTTAATCTTTTTGTCAACTTTATCTGATAGAATTCTGATTCCTTCTGTGTGTTATATTGAATTTCTTTGAGTTTCTTTAAAACAGTGATTTTTAATACTCTGTATGAAAACTCACATAACTGTTTCTCCAGAATTCATCCTTGGTGGCTTATTTAGTTTATTTGATAAGGCCATGTTTTCCTGGATGGTCTTGATACTTGTAGATGTTTGTCAGTGTGTGGGCATTGAATAGCTATGTATTTATTACAGTCTTTGCCATCTGGGCTTGTTTGTGCCTGTCTTTCTTGGGGACACTTTCCAGGTATTTGAAGAGACTTGGGCTCCAAGCCCAGTAATGCTGTGGTTCTTGCAGACTTGTAGACATACCACCTTGATGGTCTTGGATAAGATCTGAAAGAATTCTCTGGATTACCAGATAGAGACTTGTTCTTTTCCCTTTCTTTCTTCCAAACAAATGGAGTCTTTATGTGTGGAGCCCCCTGGAACTAAGGGTTGGGTGACACAAACACTCCTGTGGCCACCACCACTGGGACTGACCTGGTTCAGACCTGAAGCCAGCACAGCACTGGGACTTACCCAATGCCTGCTGTAACCACTACCTCGCTACTGCCTATATTCACTTAAGGCCCTAGGGCTCTACAATCACTAGGTGGCAAAGCCAGTCAGGTTTGTATCCTTCCCTTCAGGGCAGCAAGTTCCCTCAGGCCCAAGGTGGTTCCAGAGAGCCTGTCTTGGAGCCAGGGATTGGAGTAAAAAACCTTAGAAATTTACCTAGTGTTCTATTCTACTGTGGCTAAGCTGACACTCAAACCATAAGACAAGGTCCTTGTTGATCTTCCCTTCCCTTTCCACAGGCAGAGAAGCCTCTCCCCACGGCTAACACCACCACTGGCCCATGCAGAGTTCTGCCAGGCCACTACTAAGGTTCATTTAAGGCCCAAGGTCCCTTCAATTCTGCTTGTGGTGAATGCTACCAGGCCTGGGACTCACCCTTCAGGGCAGTAGGTTCCCTTCTGGCCAAGGGCAGGTCCAGAAATGGTGTCCAAGAGCCTAGGCCTTGACTCAGGGACCCCCAAGAGCCTGCTTGCTGCTCAACCCCACTGTGGGCAAGTTGGAAGCTAAAGCCAGCATATCAGAGTCTCGCCCAACACCCACAGTGTACTACCTGTGTAGTATGGCTGTTGGTTATTCAGAGGCCAATGGCTTTTTAGTTAGCAGGACTAATCCTGCCAGGACTGGGTTCTTCCTTTCAAGGCCGTGGGTTCCCTTCTGGCCCAGGGTGTGTCTAGCTCCTTGTCCAGGAGCTAGGGGCTTGGATGGGGGCCTCGCAATTCTGCTTGGTGCCCTATCCTACTGTGGCTGAGCTGGTATCCAAGGTGCAACACAAAGTTCTCTCTACTTTTCTCTCACCTCTCCTCAAGTGGAAGGATGGAATCACTTTCACTGTTGTGAGTTGTGGGGTATTGGGTGAGGGGTGGTGCAAGCACTCCCCCAGCTGCTCTGTCTGCTGTCTCACTAGATCATGTACCACCCCAGTGTGCTGTCTCTGAGCCCAGCACAGCATTACGATTTGCCTAAGAATTGCAATCCTTAACAAAAAGAGAAGAATTGCAGTCATTGTGTCCTAAACTGCCTTTCAAGTTCACTTAGGACCCCACAGGACTTTAGCCCATAGTGGTAAGGCTTGCTGAGAAACTCAAGTTCCAACATTCTTGCCAGCATGCTGGGATGGGCAATTCCCCTCTGGCTAGGTGTGGTCCTATTGCTCTGTCTGTGGGTGGAGACTGGGCTGAGTTCACCTCGGTTTTGCTTTCTACTGTGACAGGTCAGCACTCAGTTCAATACAAAATCCGTCAGTTGCTGGGCTTTCCCTTCCCCAAGTGCATAGACTCTCTCTGGGCTACACAGCTGCTGCTGGGAGTATGCAGCTGGCATCAGTGATTTAAGACTGTCTTTCCTATCCTCGTTAGTGTCTCTTTCAATGATATGAAGTTAAAACCAGGTACTGGGATTGCTCACCTGATTTTTTTTTTTTTTTTTTTTTTTTTTTTTT
>NW_016107345.1:550479-553386 GCF_001604975.1 Cebus imitator
TCACTGCAATCTCCACCTCCCAGGTTCAAACGATTCTCCTGCCTCAGCCTCCCGAGTAGCTGGGGCTACAGGCGCACGCCACCATGCCCAGTTAATTTTTGTATTTTTTAGTAGAGACCGGATTTCACCATGTTGGCCAGGATGGTCTCGATCTCTTGACCTCGTGATCTGCCTGCCTCAGCCTCCCAAAGTTGAAGGTGCTTTTTGCGTACAGATACTTGTTAAAATTTGGTGTTCCTGTGGGAAAGATGATCAGTGGAGGCTTCTATTCCACTGTCTTGCTCTGTCTCCTAAATGAGCTTTTTAAAAATAATAAAGGAAAAGTGACTATAATTTTTTGTTGGATGCCATGTTGTGGTTTAATAACAGTAGCCACAATTATAATAATGTTAATTTTTGTATTCAAACTTGATATTTTACCTGTATTATATTGACTATTTAAAAAATTGGTTTATCTTCACAATGAAGCTCAGTGGAGAGACAAAATTTAAAAATTAAATATCCGGTTTGTGTTGGCTTATGGGAATTATATGCAAACCGTGTTTAACTTTATAAGAAGGATCTTTGACTTTCTACCTGCATGCTTATGAAAAAAAACCTAGATGTGGAATTTCTGGAAAGTAATGGGTGGCTGTAATCACTACCTGGCTACTGCCTATATTCACTTAAGGCCCTAGGGCTCTACAATCTCCAAGGTTTAACAATTATAGGTAGTGCCAAACTGCTCTCTTAACTTATCCTAATTTATATTTGTGTGAGCATTGGGTAAGTTCTCTTGGTGCCACGTCCTTGCTAACACTTAGAATGGTTAGATTGCAGGCATTTTTCAATTTGGTGGTGTAAAGTGGTATCTTGTATATTTCTGTTGCATTTCTCTGATTGCTTGGGAGGTTGATCATGTTTTCATATATGTGTTGGGCATTCATGTAAAACATATTCTGTGTGATATGTGTTTATGTCTTTTGCTCATTTTTTATTATTGATTTTTGAAACAAAAAAATGTACTTATATGTGTTGAAATGATCTTTCCCATTTTGTGACTTGTTTTTATTTATATTCTTTATAGTGTCTTTTGATAAAGAGGCGTTTGTACTTTTAAAATAGCTTCAAGTTCATTTGTTTTGTTCTTTATGCTTTGCAATTTTGTGTATTGTTTGAGCCACATTCCCTATTTCAAGATCATTTCTGTATTTTCCCAGCATTTAAATGTTTACCTTTCAAAATTTGAGCTTTTTATTGATATGTAGTAGATTGTTTTATAATCATGAGTTAGCAATCCAATTTCAATTATTTCCCATGTGCAAAACCAATTGTCCTGACACTTTAAATTGAATAACTCACCTTTTTCCATGGAACTGCATCATTTCCTGAATTACATTTCTTGTGGATGTGTGGATGTCTTTTATCTTTTTGTTCAATAGCACTGATTTTATTGTGTAACCAGAGGCAAGTTCACACAATTAATACACTGTATATGTTATAGTTAATGCAATACATTTAATACATTATAACTAATATATTACTAATTAAATTAGTATATTTTCATAATTTTTTTTTGGTTTACAAAATCTCTGGCTTATGTGCGTTAAAAAATTTTAAGTTCTTAACTGAAAAATAATTGTAACAATTATGGGGTAAAATGTAGTGTTTTAATATGTGGGTAGATTGTGGAATGATTAAACCAAGCTAATCAACATATTCATCATCCACATCCCCTTTTTTCTTTTGGTAAGAACATTTAAAGTCTCTTTTAGGAATTTTGAAATATACAATACATAATTGTTGACTCTAGTCATCACGCTGTAAGATAGATCTCAAAAACTTTTTCCTCCTGCCTGACTGAAACTTTGTACTCTTTGACCAACATGTCCCCATTTCCCGCACGCCCCTCCCACTTCTGGTAAAGCCCATTATACTCTCTACCTCTATGAGTTTGACTTTTTTTTTTTGAGATGGAGTCTTGCCCTGTCACCCAGGCTAGAGTGCAGTGGCTCTATCTCGGCTCACTGCAACCTCTGCCTCCTGGGTTCATGTGATTCTCCTGCCTCAGCCTCCTGAGTAGCTGGGACTGCAGGCACCTGCCACCACACCTGGCTAATTTTTTTATTTTTGTACTTTTGGTAGAGATGGGGTTTCACCACGTCAGCCAGGATGGTCTCGATATACTGACCTCGTGATCCACCCGCCTCGGCCTCCCAAAGTGCTGGGATTAAAGGCGTGAGCCACCGTACCCAGGTGAGTTTGACTTTTTAGAATTTCACATATAGGTGAAATAATTGCTTTTTTGCTATTTTTTTTTCCATTTATTTATTTTATTGCATTTTAGGTTTTGGGGTACATGTGAAGAACATGCAAGATTGTCGCATAGGTACACACGTGGCAGTGTGATTTGCTGCCTTCCTCCCCATCACCTGCATCTGGCATCTCTCCCCTTGCTATCTCTCCCCAACTCCCCTCCCCTCACCGTACCTCCCCTATTTCCCCCCAACTGACCCCAGTGGTAGTGCTCCCCTCCCTGTGTCCATTTGTTCTCATTGTTCAACACCCGCCTATGAGTGAGAACATGCGGTGTTTGATCCTCTGCTCTTCTGTCAGTTTGCTGAGAATGATGGTTTCCAGGTTCATCCATGTCCCTACAAAGGACACAAGCTCATCGTTTTTGGTGGCTGCATAATATTCCATGGTGTATATATGCCACATTTTCCCTGTCCAGTCTATCATTGATGGGCGTTTGGGTTGGTTCCAGGTCTTTGCTATCGTAAACAGTGCTGCAGTGAACATTCGTGTGCACGTGTCCTTATAGTAGAACGATTTATAATCCTTTGGATATATACCCAGTAATGGGATTGCTGGGTCAAATGGAATTTCTATTTCTAGGTCCTTGAGGAATCGCCACACTGTCTTCCA
>NW_016107345.1:556641-564879 GCF_001604975.1 Cebus imitator
CCTTGTTCCCTTGCTGGTGAGGAGTTGTGATCCCTTGTAGGAGGAGAGGTGTTCTGGTTTCGGGTGTTTTCATCCTTTTTGCGCTGGTTTCTTCCCATCTTTATGGATTTAGCCACCTGTCATCTTTGTGGTTGCTGGCTTTCAGATTGGGTGTCTGAGTGGATGTTCTGTTTGTTGATGATGAGGTTATTTCAGTTTCTTAGTTTTCCTTCTAACAGTCTGGTCCCTCTGCTGTAGGTCTGCTGAGGTGCACTCCAGGCCCTGCTTGCCTGGGGATCACCTGCAGCAGCTGCAGAACAGTAAGGGTTGTTACCCGTTTTCTTCTTCTGCTATCTTTGTCCCAGAAGGATAACCGCCAAGTGTCAGTCTGATCTCTCCTTTATGAGGTGGCTCTTTGGATATACAGGGGTCAGGGAGCTGCTTGAGGAGACAGCCTCTTCTTTATAGGAGCTCAAATGCTGATCTGTGAGCTCTGTTGTTCTTTCAGAGCTGCTGGGCAGGTATGTTTAGGTCTGCTGCAGCAGAACTCATAAACCGCTTTTTGTTCCTAGGTGCTCTGTCCCAGGGATTTAGGGCTTTATTTATGAGTTTCCATTATGCTGCTGCCTTCTTTTTTTTTCCTTCATAGCTACCCTGTCCAGCAAGGAGGCAGCCTAGTCACTGTCTGCCTGTAGAGGCTTTGCTGAGCTGCTGTGGGCTCCGCCCAGCTGCCGAGTGAACTTCCCTGCATTCCTGTTTGTATGGGTGTAGTTAGAACTGTCTCAGCATTGGTGGCCCACCTCTGTCGGACTCTCTCTGTAGTGGTGGGTTGCCTTGGCAATGGCGGGCTGCCTCAGCAATGGTGGGTTGCCTTGGTGACGGTGGGCTGCCTCAGCATTGGCTGACTACCTCTGTAGTGTTGGAGTGCCTCGGTAATGGCGGACACCCCTCCCCCACAGAGCTGGACCATCCCAGGTTCAGCTGTGCTTGCTGTGAAACTCTCAATTCAGAGAGTTTCTGATTGCTGTTCTTTTGTGAGGGTGGGACCAGCTGAGCCTGATTGCCTGGCTCCCTGCCTCGGAGCCTTTTTTTTTTTTTCAAGTTGGTGTTCCAGTCGCCTGTTGAAGAGGTGCCGGGATCTGTGTGTTTTCCCCTGCGGCAACTCGCTGCACTGGCTTAAACAGCGGCACTGAGATTCGTGGAGCTTTTTTTTGCCCTAGAATCTACTGTCCTGGTTCCCTGTTCAGTCCTCTTTTCAAACAGATGAATGGGCGACTTCCCATGGCTCCAATCGCCAGCCAAATGGGTACCCGGACCAGTGTATTTTGTACAGAGAACCATTGCTCCGGGGCGCTGACAAAGCAGCAGCCCGGGGCAAAGCAGCGGTGCCAGCCGACACAGCCGCGCTGGCCAAGACAGCCGCGCTGGTGACCCGTGGAGCTCCTCCATCTGGGAATTTCCTAGTCTATGGGCAATAAAAATGCAGCGTCCACTCACCCTCTGTGCTTTCACAGGGAGCTGCAATCCTGAGCTGTTCCTAAACGTCCGTCTTGGATCCACCCCTCTTTTGCTAATTTTTAAAATATGGCATTATTAATTGAAAAATTCCAAGTAAAAACAGTTGTTTCCAACCAGTACTTTGCTACCATTATTCCACTGTCTTCTGGATTCATTTTTGCTGCTGAGAAGCCAGTTGTCTAACTCCCTTGTCATTGAAGTTGCCTTCTCTTTTTACATATCAAAAAATCTTTGGCTCTGGTGTTTTTAGACTTATTACAATAATCTTAAATGTGCATTTATTTTTATTTATCATTTTTGAAAGTTGTTATGCTTTCTTAATGAGGGCACTATACTATTCCCAGAACTATGTATGTTCTTAGAAATATCCTTGTTTTTTTCCTCTCTTGGGCACTGAAAGCCTTGCTACCTGTGTCTGCCATAGGATCATAAAGATTAATATATTCATGCCTTTTACACTCGTTCATGGTGGGAATCTGTTCATCCCCCATATTCCAGATTGAAATAACAAAATTCTCAGTACATGGCATTTCTTACTACTTACTACCTTTCTCCATCTGTGTTCTTTGATTTAGGACTACGAGCTTAGAATCCCTTTATGATATCTCCAAGAAGGTACTTAACCCTGGGTATAAGGTATATTCTTTTCAGATAATGTGAGGAGAGAATTTAATTTTTGCCAGGTTCACCATCTATTAAGGAACTTCTTAAACTAAAATCAGCCTTTCCCCCTAAAGCAGTTTGTGTTTTATTCTACTTGGAGCCAAGACTGATAAATAAATTTTAGTTCCATCTCATTTTGTATTGAGTTTTTTTAAAAAAATATTTTTTATTAGCTTACCCACTGAAGGTATCATGTTTTGGAAGGCTAGTATCATGTTTCTCAGGACCGTGTGACCACTGCATTTTCTTTTCCCCATAAATGGGCGATTTAAACTAAAACTCTAGGTAACCATGGATTGTTAAGTACTCTCAAGGTAATTTTTGCTTTAGCTCTCACTGGACTCACTGAACTATATGTCTCTGGATTCGTGATTTGTTGTTATTTTCGGCTTTGGAGAATTTCTCCTACATTTTTATAAGCTGTACTATTCCTTTAAAAATATTAAAATAATTTTTTCCATCACTTTCAAGAGTGTTGTTTTGGGGATGTCCTTTGTTATTTCTAGTGTAGTGTATCATTCTCTTGCAATAGAACACACAGTTTTGGAAACAGGGCCACTGTCCCTCTTCAGAATGACCAGCTAATTAGGCTGGGACTTGTGACTGATTAACTACTTTGTTATAGGGAGAGGCTGGAGAGATGATTGAGTTGTGGTGGTAATTATGGGCAAGATGGTAATATAGGGGAATTCCATCTACTGAAGGCAGAGAGCATTGCTAGGAAATATTAAACCGTATTACCTATAGACATCTACTTTCAAAAGAAGTATATAGGCTTCCAGGGATCAGAAATGAAGTAGAAAACCCAATCTCTGAGCAGCTGATATTTTGATGATTCATGGTATTGGGACTAAACTATATAATGGCAATTTCTGTTCCTTTCGGGGGCTAAAATTTGACTCACTGCCAATGTTCAAAGGTTGAAGAAGCACTAACCACTGTTTCATGGTTGTTCCTGTAGTTGGTCAAGGAAAGACAAATTGAAAATTGGAATGAGCCCCTGTGTAATTGATTAGACCTGTGACTTTTGAGAAAGACAGGTTACAAGAGTTCTAAAGCCCTAGTTCTGAGTTGTGGTCCTGAGAAGACTAGGAAGTGGAAACTATAAAGATTATAAACATGGGATGCAGAAGATGAATTCCCACCCAGAGTGTGCCCACTAATGAAAATTACTAAACGGGAGGCAATCTAATGTGATTAGAAACAAACAATGAGATATTTTACCTGTGGGGAAATTGAATCAATTTAGCTATTATAGTTAAAAAATTTTGAACACATAAATGGTGGAATACCTTCCATGAACAAACTAGAAGTTTATGATACCAAGTGGAAAAGTTTTGAAGCAAAAAGGAAGTAAAAATCTTGAAAAAAATCCTGAAAAAAAATTCTTTGGAATGAAAACTTTCTTATAGAAGTATAAACAGAATAACACAAAACAAAACAAAAAACAAATGGAATATTGGAGGCAGTTGACCAGAGTAGTTAATTGGATTAAAGAATAAAGGAGGTTGGGGCCGGGCATGGTGGCTGCTTGTAATCCCAGATCTTTTGGAGGCCAAGGTGGGTGGATCACTTGAGGTCAGGAGTTTGAGACAAGCCTGGCCAACATGGCAAACCCCCATCTCTACCAAAAATACAAAAAAGTAGCTGGGCATAGTGGTGAGTGCCTGTAATCCCAGCTACTTGGGAGGCTGAGGGAGGAGAATTGTTTGAACCCAGGAGGCAGAGGTTGTAGTGAGCCAAAATTGGGTCACTGCACTCCAGTCTGGGTGACAAAGTGAGATTTCACTCAAAAGAAAAAAAAAATACAGGAAGTTGGAATTGATAAGGTGTACACATACTTACACACATACACATATGATATTAAGGTATTAAGATGTTATGAGCCAGGGGAGATTGATTGAGCAGTGCCATTATATACCTAATTGGATTTCTTGTTTCTTTTCTCTTTTTGGGACAGGGTCTCGATCTGTCACTCAGGCTATAGTACAGTGGCATGATCTCAGCTCACTGCAACCTTCACCTCCTGAGTTCAAGCGATTCTCCTGCCTCGGCCTCCCAAGTAGCTGGGATTAAGGCACGTGCTACCATGCCAGGATAATTTTTGTATTTTTGGTGACATAGGGTTTGGCCATGTTGGCCAGGCTGGTCTTGAACTCCTGACCTCAGGTGATCCACCCACTTCGGCCTCCCCTCTGATTGGATTTCTAACATGGGGATCTAGGGGATATTCCAAGAGATGGAACCTAAGATTTTGTGGTATTTCAGGCAAGAAATAATTTTCAGTATTGATAGTTAACTAAATTCTGTCAAGCTAAATGAAAATATAGTCTACCCCTAGACACATTATAGTAAACTGTAGAACACCAAAGGCAAATCAACATTTTAAAAATATACTAAAATTGGCCAGATGTGGTGGCTCACATCTGTAATCCCAGCACTTTAGGAGGTCAAGGTGGGTGGATCACTTGAGCCCAGGAGTTCCAGACTTGCCTGGGCAACATGGTGAAACACTGTCTATAAAAAAAATACACTCGAGCCTGGGATGTTGAGGCTGCAGTGAGCCATGATCGCACCACTGCACTCCAGCTTGGGCGACAGAGTGAACCCTGTCTCAAAAACAAACTATCTCTCTACACACACACACACACACACACGAACAGCCAAATCACATATAAAAGGAGTAACAACTTGATTGACAGAAGGCATCCTGCAACAACAAAAAAATGGCAAAACAACAGGCTAATATCTTTAAAGTACTGTAGTTAAATATCATTTTTAAAATTAAGAATGAATGTATAATTAAACATTTACAGACATACAATTCTAAGAAAGTTTATCACACAAAAACATGCTCAGACTTACAGAAGCAAGGTAGTTGATCACATATAAGACACAGTGGAAAGAAATATTAAAGGATATTCTTCAGCAAAAAGAACACTGAAGCTAGAATGAGGGAATGGAGTGTAAGAATAAAAAGAAAATAATTGGTAAGGCATGGTGGTAAATCTGAGTAGTTATTGATGTTTTTAAATAAAACCAGCTTGTTGATGTCAGCTCTATCAGTAATATTTTATTTCCTATATAAAATATGAGGCAAATACAGTAATACATTAACATTTTAAAAGTTAGAAGTTTGGTTTACATGAGAAAAAACTTAGGGTGGATTTTAAACGGTATAAAATAATGTGGAATAGCAGGAATGCAAACACTTTCCATTGGGTGAAATCAACAGATTAACAAATTAAAAAAATACATAACACAATGCATGCTGAAAACATCTGATAAAATTCAACACAAATTTTCATTTAGAATTAGAAGTAAAGGCTGGAAGAGAACTTCAGCAGGATAAGGGGTTCCTAGGAAGAAGCGGCTTACAGTCTTGTATAGTAAGCACACTATTTGGCAGTTTTCTGGGATAGCAGTTGGAAAAACTGAGAAAAGCCATGGCTAAGTCTGCCTAGATTCATGGGAAAAAATACAAGGTAACCAACAATGTAAGAAATGTGATGATTTCTTGGTTTTGGGAGAAACGGGAGTGGCAGTATGATGCTGGACAAAGACTGGAGTTTGAGAGAAACATCTGATACAAAATGAGGGAGAATGAAGGGATCTGATTATGACCTTGTAAAGAAGCCCAGAAATCTGAAGACACATTTTCTGGTATCTTTGGGCAGATTTTCTATTTAAAGACAATATCTAGAATTTGTCTTTACTTCCTGACGTCTTCATCTCCTACTATCCGTAGTGTGCAGCGAAAAAGCCATTGTCCGCACATGCAGTGCCCAACTTCCAGTTTGTTGGATACTCAATGTGAGAGATTATGGCAATCCCAGAGGGCCGCCAGCAGGGCGGCCATAGTTGTTGTGTGTACGTGGGAGTGGGGGTTCATTCCTGGAACAGGCGCCTCCGGGCCTTGCACTGAGGGCGCTCTGGGAGCTCCGGGCGCGCGTGGGGACCTGGACTCGGAGAAGGAGGTAGAGGTTGGAGAGGTGAGCTGGGGACAGGCTCCAGAAGGTGGAATTGCTGGTCGAAGATGGGGCATGGAGAGCGTCTCTCTGAACTGGTGTAGGGGCTGAACATACTTATAATGGAGGAGTAAAGCCCAGTGGCCGAGCCAGCTGGGGAGTCCATCCAGAGCTCCAGTAACTCGGGGTCCGCGTCCTCCTCGTAGACCTCCTCCTGGGCGGCGACCTCTGGGACAGACGCGCAGAATTCCTGCTCGACGACGACGTCCTCCCCGAGAGCGCCCAGGAAAACGTTCGTTTCTAGGAAGGCAGACAAGTCGCCCTGCTCTACTAAGCGTTCGTCGACGGAGCTCAGGAAGACCTCGGAGATCAGGAAGAGGGTGTGTCCACCGAGAGACACTCGTATGATCGACGTGGGCGCAGGCTCCAGCACCAGGTCGACATCGTCCCGGGACACCTTCAGGGCACAGCCCGCGGCCAGGACCACCACGAAGATGGGCGCGTCCACGGCTGAAGTCCCCGCCGGGTCTTCCAGGATGGGCGCCACGCGGGGTTCGGGGGCCGCTGGCTCCTCCAGTCGGCGGCGCTTGGCAGGGCCGGGGCCTCCTGGCTGCTGTTCCCACCAGGGCGCAGGGCAGGCGCTGGGGCTGCGGGGTCGGCTGCCCATCACCTCGACGGCGCTGCGGACGGCGCTCTTGGGCCTAGCAGAGAGCGTGGGGACCGGGCCGTGAAGTCCTCTTTGAGGTAACAGGTGTCGGTGGTAGGCGAGGCGGGTTGAGGAGAACTGGGCGCAGGATCACGCTACGTGGGGCGAGTCCTCGGATCTCCAGGGGCGCGTCCCGGAGACCGCAGTCCGTGCTGCTTGGGGATGTCTCGCCGGCCCCCGGGCTTGGCTTCGCGCGTTGGAATCTTGGGACTTCCTGGCGCAGACCCGGATGCGCACTGCAAAACCAAGTGTGTTGTAAATGACGGCAGCGTTCTGGAAGTCGCAAAATGTCACTCACTGCTCTGCCCCCTGGAGGACCCTCCCTAGAGGCGGAGGTATCTGTGCTGTCCAATAGTCGTGACGGTAGTTGGTAGGTCACGCTGTGGAAATACTCTTACGGGCCCCTAGGGGGCAGGATGATCAGTATAACTTACTCGGAAAAATGATACAAAAAATAGTAATAGAATTTCAAAGATGGCGCGCCTTTAGAACTCATGTTTTCTTGTGATTTCAGGGATTCTCAGAAAGCTCTCCCCGACCCATCGAAACACTACGTACAATTCCTTTAGTGCTGGTAAATTATTTCATTTTAGGAGTAATCAGAAAATATAGATTTCTATTTAGGAATTTTTTTTTTTTTTTTTAAGTACTAAGTGAAGCCAGGAATGGTGGCTCGTGCCACATCTTCTTTCCTGTTCTCTTAAATTGTTCGTGCTCCTAGCAAAGGCCACCCATTCCACTTGTGCAGTTGATTTAATCTCATCTTGCCTTCTCAAGAACTTTAATAATTATGTCTCTGTCCTGGATTATTTCACATTTTAGGTATCTCATCAAATTTTAACTACTAAATCAATATCTTCAACATATAATTTGAGAAGAAGCCTATTCTGTGTTAAACAGAAACTCTTGACTTAAACCCCTCCAGTTTCTACACCATTTTCCTTATATACCAAAACTCTTGAGTTAGTCAACAATACTTGCATTCTCCAATTTCCTTTCTCCCATGCTCTTTTGAGCCCATTCTAACCAGACTCCTGTCTGTGCCAGTAATCTATAAGCCCTCTTACTAAGGTCACCAATGACCCCTATGTTATTATATCCAGTGGTTAAGTCTCAGTCCTTATGAGCTATGAGCAACATTTGACACAGTCAATTACTCTCTCCTTTTAACATTTACTCCCTTGCATCCAAGATCTTTCACTCTCCCAGTCTGTCTTTGGCATCTTCTTATTTTTTCCCCTCATTCTGAAGGTTGGAGTATTTCAGGACCCAGTTCTTGACCCTTTTTTTTTTTTGAGACGGAGTTTCACTCATGTTACCCAGGCTGGAGTGCAATGGCGCTATCTCGGCTCACCGCAACCTCCGCCTCCTGGGTTCAGGCAATTCTCCTGCCTCAGCCTCCTG
>NW_016107345.1:564914-566432 GCF_001604975.1 Cebus imitator
TTGACCAGGATGGTCTCGATCTCTTGACCTCGTGATCCACCCACCTTGGCCTCCCAAAGTGCTGGGATTACAGGCTTGAGCCACCGCGCCCGGCCGACCCTTTTTTTTTCTATCAACTTTTACTCTCTTATGTTGTATGCCATCTGTATGTTTGTGACCCTCAAATATGTGTCTCCCTCCTGTACATCCCCTATGAACATTCAATTGCACTGTCAACGTTTTCTCCTGGATATCTTTTAATTTGAAACACATGAACTTTTTATTTTTTATAGGTCAGAATGGTTAAATATTTCTCATTTTATATATTTCAACATAATAATAGGTGGTTCAAACTTTGGGTCCAAATTTGAGCTCTTTGTATTTCCCCAAAGCCAATTCTCTCTAAGTATTGACCATCACAGTAATCAGTTACTCCATCCTTCCTTTTGCTCGAACCAAAAGTTTGGAATTATCCTTGAGTGTCTTTCTTTCATGCTCCGTAGCCATTCCATCAGGACATCCTAGATCATGCCACTTCTTTTTTTTTGTTTGAGACGGAGTTTCACTCTTGTTACCCAGGCTGGAGTGCAATGGCGCAATCTCGGCTCTCCGCGTCCTGGGTTCAGGCAATTCTCCTGCCTCAGCCTCCTGAGTAGCTGGGATTACAGGCATGCACCACCATGCCCAGCTAATTTTTTATATTTTTAGTAGAGACGGGGTTTCACCACGTTGACCAGGATGGTCTCAATATCTTGACCTCGTGTAGATCATGCCACTTCTTACCATCCCTCCAACTACCACCCTACTACCACTTTTATCTCTTGAGTAAATTACTGTGGAAACCTCATAAATGGTTTCTTTGCATCTCTCCTTTGTCTCTTTTCAGGCTAGTCTCCACACAATAGCTGGAGTTGTTCTGTTAATCCAAAAGTAAATCATGTCACTCTGCTCAAACACCTCCAATTTCTATGATTTTCCTAAAAATTGATGGCTTGCTTACAGATTTGCAATTGTTCTTCTCCAGGTTAGAACACTTTATATCTCTTTATCTGAGTGTTTCCTCACTTCTTTCAGACCATGTTGCCAGCAGCTCAATTTCTGAGGTTTCCCCTGATCACACTATCTAAGATGGCAATCACTGACCCTTCTACCTCTCCTATCTTAATTTAATCCTTAGCACTTATCAGTATTTAACATGTGGTGCATTTTATTTATTTATCTTGTTTATTGTCTATATTCTCTTCACTAGACTATAAGCTCATCATGGCAGCAATTTTTAACTTTAGCTTTTATTTTGCTCTTTGCTGTTTCTTGGAACACTCTCAGGTGTATGGTGGACAATCAAAAATATATGTTAAATGAATAAATACTTTTTCCCCATAAATTATGAGCAGTTCTCATTTATCATTAATCTCTTCAAATATTGCCCTCCACCCTATTTTCTCTGTTTTCTCCCTCTGGAACAACAATTAGTCATGTTAAAACTTCTTCTTTTCCTTTTTAATAACTACACCTGACTGGCTTTTTTTTTTTTTTTTT
>NW_016107345.1:566458-599069 GCF_001604975.1 Cebus imitator
GAAAGGCCTTCTTGATTCTTTTTTTGTTTCTGTTTTTTTTTTTTTTTTGTTTTTGGAGAAGGGGATGCAAAATTAACAATGTGAGACAGTTGGGACCTGAGGTTAGGAAGAACACTCTTTCCTCCCCATACGTGACCACTGACTCAAGTAAAAAATAACCAACTGTGGGAGAGCAGCTGCTGCTCTTCCTTTCCTTTAATAGCTCTTATTCCCTTTTTGTTGATTTTTGTGTATTCCCTTCTATGATAAATTACAGATAGTTTTCCCAGATCACTAATTCTCTCTTTAGCTGTTTCTACTCTGTTGTTTAAATGCATAACATATATTTATCTAAATGCTTACATAGTATATCTCTGGATGTTGCTTTTTTTATGCACATACATGAGAATCAATGGAGGCTAATTTTAACTAATTTTTAAAAAGGCAGTTATGTCATTTTTGACAGTTTCTGGTTCCTTAGCCTCATTTCCCTTACTGTATTTTGTTGAAAAATTTATAGATACTATTACAATATTTTGGATCTGGTAAATATCTTGATTGTTTGAGGGACTGAATTGCTGTTTCTTCTTTTAGCTTTCTCTAATTTATGTTGAGTTGTTTCTTAAGTCTCTGCTTTGGAATGTGAGAGTGCTCACTGGAATTTATGTTTGAAAGAATTTTAAGGCCTAAGGAAAAGGAATATTTTCACAAAGAGGACATGGGATGCTCTGGGAAGTTTCCAGAAACATTTTCAAGTAGAAACCCTTTAACCTCCTCTTTCTCTCTCTGTTCCTCCTCTTTCTTGCCTTCCTTTACCTCTCCTTTCGCATCCTTCACTTTTCCTTCTTTCCTTTCTTTTCTCCCCTTTCCTTCTTTCCATAAAGACAGTGTGAGTTCCAGATCAGAGTCATATCAGGGCCATCCTTGCCTTGTACTTCTCTTGGTCTAAGTGGCTTACCTGGTGGGGTGATCAAGACATGCCTCTGAGGGGAATGAGCCTCTGTTAACCGTTAAATCATCTGGTTGCCAAACATTCTTCACTGCCCTCATTGTGAAACTTGCAGAGGAACTTTTATTTCCCCCTCCATCCAGAGGCAAGGTTCAGATAGACAAAATTTACTAAAATACCGTCTCCCTTGGAAGATTTGGTATTTTAGTTCACTTACTGATATAGTCATATTTGGTGGTCTGAGATCTATGCAGGGGTTCTCCCATACAACTCTCATCCTGTTTGTGCATTTTGGTTTACCTTCTGATCCCCATATTTGCATCATAAAACCATAGCTGTAGGCCATTGTAGGTTTTTTATCATTTTAATATTTTTATCATTTCAATTTTCTCTACTTGATTTTAATGGATGTTAAAAAAAGTGTACAGCACTTCTACATATTTTGATTATGAGGGTTTTTATGGCCATTCTAGTCCAAAATAGATGTCAATTTCTTCATGTGTAGAGTGTGCTCTGAAGAAATAGAAGTCACTATGTGTAGAAATAGATTCATCACCCTAGACTAGGACTTGAAGCTGATCAGCTACTTATTCTTTATTCTATGCTATATGGGTGGGAGGCACATGATATAGTGTAAGTGTGTGTGTGTGTGTGTGTGTATGAATCCTAGTCAAAATAATAGTCAGTGTGAAGAGGGGATATTATTTCCTTCCTGCAAACCATTAATATTGATAGGAAAAAAATTAAACATAAATGTCAGTTCTCAAAATAATTAAACAATTTTATAGGGTCCAGAAATGGAGCAAAAGTACAAATCTTAAGTGCATAGTTCTTGTCATTTAAAATAAATAATATTTTAAATATTTTTTAAAAGTTCTATTTAAAATTTACAAACATTGCCTGACACTTGGTAAGCACTAAATAGATGTAGCCTTATTAATATTACTGTATACATTTACTACAAAACTACCACAGGTACTCAGTAAATTTTTGCTAAATAGATGACTAAACAGAGAGGCAAAGAGGAACCAGAAGTCGAGGTCATGGAAGTCACTGGAAGAAGAATTTCAAGAAGCTAGAAGTGGTCAGCTATGTTAAGTGACGAATCAAGGACTGAAGAAGACTGTCATATTTGGCAATCAGATGAAGTGACCTGACCAAGAAGCAGCTTGTGTGAAGTGGTAAGGACAGAACGTAGACTATAGTGGGGTGAGGAGGGAGTGGAAATAAAGAAGAAGAGCTAGGAAAGTAGATATTATACATTCATGTGACAACAAGTATTGAGATAAGAATGACTACATTTGATCTGCTACCTGAATTTAAAAAATCTGCTTACCAAAATGTCAAATTTATTGAAATATTGGGATATCTGATAGATTTTCCATTTATCTTTGAGCCTCTTGGTGTTGGGTAAAACTTCAGTGATTAAAATTCAAGTCTAGAGCTAGCAGGCAGAACCTGCAGGCAGAAACCTCAAGTTCAGAACTATGAAAAGATTTATATTGGTGAAGCAGATGGTGATGTTCATCATGATGAAGTGATGTTACTTTATTAAAAAAATAAAGTAACTGGCATGTTTTAGAGTTGCTTAAAAATGATAATTAATAGTTATATAAGTATAAAATATTGGCTATCCAGAATTCAAATTATTTTTGACAATTGAACTTTTCTGGTAGCCTGGGCTTGTCCATTAAATTACATTTAGCCAATATGTGTGAAGATTTTTGTAGCATACTAAAATCTTCCCTGCCTCATAAGGCCATTGTTGAATTCATAGTCAGCATTATTTTGGATTCGTGTAGTTTACTGAATGGATGAAATGTGTAGAATTGATTGCTCATTTGCTAAATGGTGCCATATGGCTCAGACCTTTTATTTATTTATTTTTTTGAGCTGGAGCCTTGCTCTGTTGACCAGGCTGGAGTGCAGTGGCCTGTGTGATCTCTGCTTACTGTAACCTCTGCCTCCTGGGTTCAAGCAATTCTCCTGCCTCAGTCTCCTGACTGGATGGGATTATAGGTGTGTACCACCACGCTCAGCTAATTTTTGTATTTTTAGTAGAGAGGAGGTTTTGCCATGTTGGCCAGGCTGGTCTTGAACTCCTGGCCTCGAGTGATCCAGCCACCTTGGCCTCCCAAAGTGCTGGGATTACAGGTGTGAACCACCATGCCTGGTCAGGCCTTTTGTTATTTTATTTTATTTTTGAGACAGGGTCTCACTCCTGTTGCGCAGACTGGAGTGTAGTGATGTAATCATAGCTCACTGCAGCCTTGACTTCTCAGTATTTTTAGTAGAGACAGGGTTTGTCATGTTTCCCAGGCTGGTTTTGAACTCCTGGGCTCAAGTGACTTGCCCTTGGCCTCCCAAAGTGCTGGAATTACAGGTGTGAGACACCATGCGGGGGTCTGTTGTTGTTGTTTTTTCCTAATAGGTTTATTAGCCTTCCCTTTTTTGTCAGATTGTTGTTTCTTACTTTTTACAGTTGTCAGTTTACCAATTGGTAGAAATTATTGCCTTCCTTTGATTTGTTATGGGACTGGAAATTAAATAGCCCCATTAAAAAGATAAGTAAACTGAGAGCACACGGGCTCTGAATGAGGATCTGAGAGACTATGCAAAGCTTTGTGTCATCCCTTTTGACTTCTCAGAGATCTCCTGATTCTTTGCGTGTTCTCACCAATGAGATCATATTGCAAAAGCATAAAAGTTCCTGGCACATTGAAAAACATTTATCAAACGAATAAAGGAGAAAAAAATATAGTCATATAAAAATAAAATGGTGCACAATTGATACTGGGCCCACTCATAGATCTGAACCTCAGAACATGAAGTGGCAGATGGAATTTCACCTCCTTTTAGAGGGTTGAAATTCTGTTCCCTGCCTGGCAGTCATTGACTAATGCTGACGATTTTGAGCCAGTTGCTGTAGAAGTTGTGGTTTGGGTTCATGGACTGGTTACTACAGAGATTGTTTAGATTCTTGCACTAGAGAGGTTGGGGGTCAGAGTTCCATTGTCATCTATGATTTGGTCATTGTCAATTTGTGCATTAAGTCTCTTAGTCCCCCCAACTCCTTTTGATCATTCTTTTATTTGTGAGGAGTGGATTTATTCAAGGGAGGGTAGAGACCAAGGTCTTCACTGCTTAGGGATTGTTTATTCATTTCCGTAGTCAACTGTATTGCAAGATCTTTTTGGCCTTTTTGTTTTTGTATCATTGTGGTTATCATCTCATGAGAGAGTGACTGTGCAAAAGCATTTAAGACTGCATGTAGGATGCAGACGACCAGCATCATGACCACTGTGACAAAAATAAACAATTAATAGTTCATATAAGGTGTTTCAGAACCAGGAATCTCAGTTGCCCAACTTTGGCCAAGAAAACAAATCCAAAGGTCGTACAAATCAACCTTAGAGAGCCAAGTAGCTTTTGCCTTAAGGTGATGTATAGCCTGTTCCACTTTGCCTGTTTCAAGTACAGTAAGAAATATTAGCAATGGTGCAAATGACATAATAACTAGCCAACAAGAAACCTAAAGCAATGTGATTATCTATCTATTCACATTAATAAGTTGAGGCTGATATATGTTCTATTTTGGACAGAGGTGATATTGTTAATAACTTCCATAATTAAGGATACATTTCTTACAGGATTTTTTATTTGTCTGATTCTCACCAATGGGAGTACTGCTCTGATGCCTTGTTTAAACTATCAGTCAGTTAAGTCTGTCAAATGGAGTTCCTGAGTAATAAAGGCTGGCCCCACTTTGAGAAGAAGCAAGAGTATCAGTAAACACATATGAAACAAAACAAGAAATAGGATTCTTGATCTGATGTTTTGGTGGAAGCTGTCAACCATCCAAGGTCGTATACCTATTCTGAAAGTATTAGATCAGATATCTGCTTCTAAAGATTGTTTTCTTCCAGGTCATCTGGGACCCTCAATTTGATGTCACATATTAAAATAGACTTTCAACTTTATGAAATTTTCAATTGGTTTTTTAGTTATGAAACATGAACACAAGAATGGACTCCCTGGAGTTTCACTGCTGAGTTTTTTATTAAGAGTGCCTGCTAAGGTTCCTTCCAATAAAGTTTAAGAGCAGTTTTTTTCTGATGTTTCTTCCAATAGATGAAATCTCTTGGCTAAAGATCATGAAGAGGATTTTTAGGAAGATGTCATTGGAAGGTAGCCTTAGCCTGTTGGTGGTAGGATGAGGTAAGTACATGAATCCCTTTCAATATTTTGACATGTCTTTGAACGACAGGGTGGAGTCTGGTATTGGAGGTGAACTCTCTAAATGTATGGGTATGACACTTACCAATTCCCAGGGGGATGTGGAATGTGCCCCCAAAACACTGGAATGTATGGCTTCATAGGGCTAGTAGGGGTATTTTTTTCCAAGGGAGTTCAATAATTTCTGAAAGTTTGTTTTTCTTTTCTTTCTTTTTTTGAGACAGTGTCTCACTGTGTTGCCCAGGCTGGAGTGCAATGGCGTGATCTTGGCTCACTGCAACCTCCACTTCCTAGGCTCAAGTGATCCACTTCAGCTGCCCAAGTAGCTGGGACTATAGGCATGTGCCACCTCACCAGGCTAATTTTTTAAAAAAAATTTTGTAGAGATGGGGAAAAAATATGTCTTCATGTTGCCCAGGCTGGTCTCGATCTCCTGAGCTCAAATAATCTTCCTGCCTTGGCCTCTCAAAGTGCTGGGATTACAGGCATGAGCCACCCACCCCGAAGAGTTTTGCTTATTTTAATTTAAGGATGCTATTGATGCTTTTAACCTTTCTAGGAGATTGTTGGTGGTAAGGGCAGTGTAGTTTTTCAGTAAAGGGTGATGTCTTACAGAGTTTTTAAATAATGTTTCCCATAAATAGTATGTGCCTTGATAACTTGATATAAAAGTTAGTATGCTCCAGGTCGGAAACAGTATCAAACAGATTTTTAGTGACTGCAAGTGATGTAGCTTTCTGGCTTGGAATAATTCAGCCAATCCTGAAAGTAGACATACAAAAACTAAAATACGTTTAAATCCCAGGAAGCTAGATGAAATCTACATGAAAGACCAGGTGCAGTGGCTCATGCCTGTAATCCCAGCACTTTGCGAGGCCAAGGTGGGAGAATCTCTTGAGTCTAGGAGTTCTTGACCAGTCTTAGCAATATAGTGAGACCTCATCTATACTGCCAAATATATATATAACATTATATATATAAGTAAAAATGACATAATGACTAGCCAATAAGAAACCTATTAGCAACTCTTGGTGGCATGTGCCTGTGGTCCCAATTACCCGGGACACTGAGGCAGGAGGATTGCTTGAGCCTGAGAGGTCCAGGCTATAGTGAGCCATAATTATGTTGCTGCACTCCACCTTGGGTGGCAGAGTAAGATCCTATCTCCAAAAAAAAAAAAAAAAAAAAAAAAATCTACCTGAAGGCGTTTAAAGTGCCCTTGAGGCTTTGGTTCCTGGCCATTTTTCACCTTTACATTTTTTTCAGAATTATGTTGACAGATGACAAATGATGCAGAAATAACCTTAAAAATTGTGGTAAAATACTTGTAACATCAAATTAACCATTTTTAAGTGTACAATTGAGTAGTATTAGATATATTCACCTTGCTGTGCTACTGCTCTCCAGAATCTTTTCATCTTGCAAAACTGGAACTCTATATCCCTTTAAACAACAACTCCCAGGACCCCTCTCCTCCCAGTGCCTGGAAGCCACCTTTCTACTTTCTGTTTCTATGTGTTTGACTACTCTAAATACTTAATATAAGTGAAATCATATTGTATTTGTATTTTTGGAACTGGCTTATTTCACTTAGCATAATGTTCTCAAGATACATTCATGTTATAGCAGGTGTCAGAGTTTCCTTCTTAAGGGTAAATAATTTTCAAGTTTATGCATATACCATATTTTGTTTATCCATTCATCCTTTAATGGATATTTGTGTAGTTTCAATCTCTTTGGCCATTGTGAATAATGGTGCTATGAACGTGGGTGTACAAATATCTTTTTGAGACTCTGCTTTCAGCTCTTTTGGATATATATCCAGAAGGGGTATTGTTGGATCATATGGTAATTTTATTTTTGAGTTTTTGGGGTACTGCCATACTGTTTTCCATAGTTACTCTACCATTTTACATTCCCACCAACAGTGCATAAGGGTTTCAATTTCTCCACATCCTCACTATCACACTTGTTATTTTCTTTTTTTTTCATAGTAGCCTTCCTAATGGGTATGAGGTAACATTTAATTGTGCATTTGATTAGCATTTCCCTAATGATTAGTGATGTTGAACACCTTTTCATGTGCTTGTTGGCCATTTGTATGTCTTCTTTGGAGAAATGCACTTTGGAGTCCTTTGTCCATTATTTAGTTGGGGTTATTTTGTTGTTGATTTGTAGGAGTTCTTTATATATGTTGGATCATAGCCTTTTATCACATATTTGATTTGGAAATATTTTCTCCCATTCTGTAGGGTATCTTTTCATTCTATTAATTATGTCATTTTGACATGCACAAGTTTTTAATTTGATGCATGCCAATTTATTTACTTTTGTTGCCTCTGCTTTTGGTGTCATATTCAAGAAATCATTGCCAAATCCAATGTCATGAAGATTTTCCTTTGTTTTCTTCTATGAGACTTATAGGTTTAGGTCTTAAGTGTATGCAAATATTTCCTCCCACTCTATAGGTTTCCTTTTTACTCTGTTGATACTGTCTTTTGATGCACAAAATTTAAAATTTTCTTGAAGTCCAATTTATTTATTCTTTCTTTTGTTGCCTGTGCCTCTGGTCTCATATTCAAGAAATTGCTATGAAATCCAATGTCATGAAACTTTTGCCCTATGTTTGTTCTAAAAGTTCCATAGTTCTTAGCTCATACATTTAGGTATTTGATCCATTTTGAGTTAACTATTTTTGTATATGATATAAGGTAATTCATACTTTTTCATTTGGATATCAAGTTTTCTCAAGAAAATTTATTGAAAAGATTTTCCTTTCCTTACTGAATAGTCTTGGCACCCTTGCTAAAAAGCATTAGACTATATATAAGAGTTTATTTCTGGGCTCTTTATTCTATTCAATTTGTCTATATATCTATCTTTATTCTAGTATTATACTGTTTTGATTATTGTAGCTTTGTAGTAAGTTTTGAAATCAGGAAATGTGAGTCCTCAAGCTTCTTTTTCAAGATTGTTTTAGCTATTCATAAAATTTATATGAATTTATATGAGAATTACTATAAATTTTAGGATGGATTTTTCCATTTCTGCAAAAAATATTGTTGAGATTTTGATAGAAATTGAATTAAATGAACAATATTAATTCTTCCAGTCTGTGAACCTGGAATGTCTTTTCATTTATTTGTGCCTTCATTAGTTTCTTTCAGCAACATTTTGCAGTTATGTAGTTTTCAGTGTTTTTTTGCCTCCTTAGTTAAATTTATTCCTATTATTTTATTATTTATGATGCTGTTGTAATCAGTTGTCATTTTAAAGGTTTCTACACCAATGCTGATTCAAGGTAGTAAGCAATTTGTCTATACCAAACTTGTCCAATCCTTGACCCATGGACCACATTCAGCCTAGAATGGCTTTGAATGTGGCTCAACACAAATTTATAAGCTTTTGTAAAACATTGTGAGATTTTCTTTTTTCTTTTAGCTCATCAGCTATTGTTAGTTTTAGTGTATTTTATGCGTGATTCAAGATAATTCTTCTTTTTCCAATGTGGCCCAGGGAAGCCAAAAGATTGGAACCCCTTGTCTCTACCACAATTAGTAGTTTCAAGGAGAAATTTAGCTAATATTCAATTGAAATCACCTGGTGCCACCAATTGGCTGTCTTGAGAGCACTAGGGATTATCTGAGTAAAAGGTACAACCAGATTTTTTTTTTCCATTTTTCCTTTTCAAAATCAGGAGCTGATCATTGATTTTATGTAATGGCCTCAGAGATTGTCTCCAGAGACTTATTCTTTGAGGGTTTATATAGGATTATAACTTTGGTGAAGGCTGCTTGTTTGGCATAATAAGTTGCTAGAGCATTTCTTATAGCTTACATGTTATCTATTTGTTCCATGAACTTCAACTTTTATAGCTACCTCTCCAGGAAGTAGGAGTGTGTCTAAAAATTCCTGAATTTGTTGCCCATTTTTGATGTGGGATCCAGTAGGGCAAGAAACCCCCTTTGTTTCCAAAGCATCCCAAAGTCATGGACTACTCTAAAAGCATATCTGCTCTTTGTATATATGTTTGCTTATTGGTCTTGGGCTAGTTGGCAAGATGTTGTAAATACAGTAAGTTCTGACATCTGGGCTGATTTTACTCAAAGAGAGCTTAGATTAGTGACTGCATATCCTGGTTGATAACCTCCAGTTTCAATTTTGAGGTATGAGTCATCAATAAACAATATTATAAATAATATTAGGTCAGGATTCTCTAAAGGAGTCTTTAATCAACCTGAGTAAGGTACAGAGAATTCCCTGAGGAAGACAATCTTGAGGCTCCTTTTCTTTTTTTTTTGTTTTGAGATCAAGGCCTTACTCTATTACCCAGGCTGGAGTGCAGTGGCATGACCATAGCTCATTGCAGCCTTGACCCCCGGACTCAAGTGATCCTCCTGCTTCAGCCTCCCGAGTGGCTGGGACTACAGGTGTGAGTCATCATGCCCAGTTAATATTTTATTTTTTGTAGAGGTGAGGTTGGGCCTTAGTATGTTGCCCAAGCTGGTCTTGAACTACTGGGCTCAAGTGATCCTCCTGCCTTTGCCTCCCAAAATGTTGGGAATATAGGCATAAGCCACCACACCCAGCCCCCCTTTCTTTGGGTAGAGGCAGAAGAGAGGTAGGATTCAGAGTGTTGCAGTGGTGAAGGGTAATATCGGAGGGAATGAGTCATAGAATTTCATAAGATATTAAGGCAGGACGCAGTAGCTCACGCCTGTAGTCCCAGCACTTTGGGAGGCTGAGGCTGGCAGATTGCTTGAGCCCAGGAGTTTGAGACCAGCCTGGACAATCTGGCAAAACCTCGTCTCTACAAAAAAATACAAAAATTAGCCCCATGTGGTGGAGCACGCCTGTAATACTTGGCAGGCTGAGGCAGGAGAATCCCTTGAACCTGAGAGGTAGAGGTTGCAGTGAGCCAAGATCGTGCTATTGCACTCCAGCCTGGGCAACAAGAGCGAAACTCTATCTCAAAACAAAAAACAAACTCCCCAGATTAGCTGGGCATGTTGGCACATGCCTGCGGTGCCAACTACTCGATAGGCTGAGGCAGGAGAATCGTTTGAGCCTGGAAGGTGGGGGTTGCAGTGAGTCAAGAACACACTACTGCACTCCAGCCTGGGTAACAGAGCTAGACCCTGTCTCAAAAAAAAAAAAAAAAAAAAAAAAAAAAAAAAAAAAAAAAAAAAAAAAAAAAAAAAAAAAAAAAAAAAAAAAAAAAAAAAGAAAAAGAAAAAGAAAGACATTAATTTGCTCGCTGAAAGGTGTTGTGTATTCTGTCAGCAGTAAGGTCTGTACTGCATGAGGAACCCTGAACTCAAGTGGGGAGGCTAGAACTAGCTCAGCAGAAGCTGCACTGCATTTTTCAGTTATTAGGACAGCAATTGCCTTAAGACAAGAGGGATCAGCCTTTCAAACTGGGTCAAGGGTGAAGCTATAGTAAGCAATGTTTCCTGTTCGTTTCATTTTGCTTTTGAGAGTTCGGGGTAGTAGAGGACACAAGTTAGAATAACTAGTTCCTGGTTTCACTAGGCCCCAGGGGTTACAGTTAAAGGCTGGGAGATAGGGAAAATTTGTGTGTTGTTTGAAATGCCCACCATCTGTGCAGTACCGTCACTCTGAAGAAGAGAGCATGAAGGCAGCAGCATTTAATGTAGAAATGGCAGCACCTGCATTGAGTTTTATTGGAAGTGTTTTGGGTATGGCTTCTTGGACATTTTCCCTTACTTCTCAGGGTTTTTCTGAACTGCAGGTTTATTACGGAAAGAGATATCCTGTAGGCCCTATGGGTCAGTTCAATCAACTTTTGCCATCTAGGATTTAGCATCTGTGGTTCTGACCCATGTGTATATGAGTTGGTATAAGTCAGGTAATTCTAGGTCAGATGTATTTCAAAGGGCTTTAAACTATCCTGTGAATATTTACTAGTCTTGTCTGCATTTAGGGAAACTTAGAGCTTTTAATTCAGCTCAGGTCCAAACTTTAAATTCTCCAGTTGCCTGAATACCTGGTTCATGGAGGGAAGGATCTTAAGAGGCAACTGGCATTTTAGATTTTGGGGAACGTTGTTTGGAAAAGGTAGGGGACCTGAACAAGGACAACTGGAGGGAGGGGTTGAAGGAGGTATAGAAGGAGAGAGATTGGAAGGATAAGGGGCGGAGGGAGATCTGGGTATAGGGAGGGAACTGATGGACGAGGACAGAGGATTTACTAGGGAAATGAGTCTCGTCGTTCATTGTTGTCAAACTGCACATTAGCTTTGGCCAAATAATCTTTTAATGAAGCTGTTTTTGATTCAGAGTTTCACTTGGAGACCTCTGTATAACTAAAAATGCTGCTCATTGAAACTGAGAAATCTTATTTCCATTCTTTTCTAAGGTGCCTCTCAAATGAACAATTTTAAGTTCAATGTTCTCCACAGTGGCCATTAAAGGCTCACATGACCCTTGGTAAAATTATGCCATTTAGAAAGACAGGCACAAGAATTAGGATTCTCAATGAAAACACATATAAGAAGCAGGCATGTTTTTTTTTTTTTCCTGGAAGAGGCGAGGATTTAGACTTAGATGACTCAGTAAGAGCTGGTGATGGTCAGCAAAATGTGGTTCTGGTGCGTCTGTGTCAGAGGTCCCCAACCTGATAGTCAGTGCCTCTGAATGTGGACTGTGGTAGATTGAAAACTAGGGAGAACACTCTTTCTGGATCAAACCCAAACTCTAAAAGCAAAACATAAAACATAAAAACCTCACCCACTTTTGCTGATAATCCACAGAAAACTTTGTCCAAGTGGAAGCTTGTCTGATTGTGAACTGCAAACTCACTGGACTGTGAGGCTGGCTCAAACAACAAGTGTGTAGGGCCTGTGACTGCGTTGTACCCTGTGGTTTTCTTTCTTGTGACAAACAACACTTTTAGACCATACAACACAAAGTGGAAACACAAAAGCGAGTAAAAGGAGATGAAAAGAAATGGTTTGATTCTACCAAGGCTGCCAAGCAAATGGAACTGATAACAAAACGTGGGTACCAAACTGAGAGTAAATGGACAAGGAACTCAATGTAAAGAAAGAGTTCAGATCTGGTGCAGACCTACCACGCTGGGCTGTGTGGAACATATCTCACACACAAAAAATGGAAAATGAACACCCAAATGGGAACAAGCTGAGGCGATTTATTTAGAGCTTGCCATAGCAAGGGAGTTAGCCCCATCACTTGCATGTGACAGAGACTTATTGGCAGGCAAGGGAGTTGGAAAATTTTATAGTGAGAAAGGGGGAGTCTTCAGGTATGTCTGATTGGAAGTTACTGGCATAGGGAAGCTGGAGGTAGACTAACTAGAAGTGGGGCATCCTATGTGATTGGTTGATTTGTGAACCATGTGTCTTAGTCATAGCATATTTGGCTTTTTCTGATTGGTCCTGAGTTGGAGGTGAGGGTGGAAATGAGAAAACCTGACAGTTATTGAACAAGTCTGGACCATTTTGCGACCAGTTACTGCAGAGACTATGGTTTGGCTTCTGGGATAGTTGCTGCAGAAGTTATGGGTTAGACTTCTACTGTCATGTGTGGTCTGGACATTGTTCGTTTGTATTTTTAGTCTCCCAGATCTTATTATCCTTTTGGCTACCAAGGAGTCCAGCTCTCTAATGGCATTTCCTGCCCTCACCTCGGCCTACTGAGCTTCTCAATGATCCTGGTGGCTCTCTAGGGCATTTCTTTGTTACACAATGTCCCCCGAGGCCCTCCAACACATCATGGTAGCTGATGTATTTTATAGTCTTAGGTAGTATATCCACTGGATAAAGTATGGGACATCTTTTTCTCTAACCTGCAAGATCCACCCATCAGATTGTTAGCACTGTCTTACAGCATCCTTGCCAGGGTGTTAAATTGTGTATGTTGGGAGAGTGCTTCTAAATTGATAAACTCTTTGTTTTCTGGCTGACATCCAGCACTCTCAGTCTTATACTTGACCCTTGCTGGTATATGTTGGGTGACAGCCACAGCAATTCTAGGGTATATAGAGCCCCTTTCCTTAGTTGCAGGCCCAGTATTTCCCTGGATAGGTTATAACATGCTTTAGTAACTGGCCTGTGGCAAAGAGAGGTGGTGAAGGTAGATCCCGAGGTGGGTGCATGTTATCTTGCTAGGCAGAGGCTTCTATATCATCTTACGCAAGAGTGGAGTGCCAACATTTAATAGAGAGGAGTAGGCCACTTTTGCAGGCCAAGAGGATTGAGGGGGGTTTGAGATTTGATATCCAAGTGAATCTACTTGGTCATCTTCATCCAACGTTTCAGAGTCCAATCAAGGCGGGGACCTCACCATTATAGATTTTCCTAGTTTGAAAATTTAGCCTTTATAGTACACCACTATCTTTGCAGTAAATTCCAGATGAGATCCTCAGTTGCTTCCCCCCCCCTTAGCTACAGGAGATGAAAGGCTATTTGTATGCTGCCAAGGAGACTGTCTATATTTCATATTTGGGTTTTATTGGTAATTAATCACCCTCTGATTTCATTTTCTTTCTCAAATACATTTATTGTCCCAGAAACAGCTATTCAATTCCCCATTATTTATAAATATCATGCATATAATTACGCTGTGCTCCTAATTTTTCTAATGCCTGGGATTCTGCCAATGCCAGCATATTGTCTTTTTCCAGAGTCCCAGTTAGTTTGCCATTGATTAAGATCTTATCTACTTTCCTGTAACATGCCATGGGCTATTCATGCTCCATGATTCAGCTCTGAAATCCATTTTAGTGGCTGCTTCCTATGACAGCCCCTCACACCAGCTATCTTAAATTGATATGGGAAGACTTTTAGATGAATTTTTGCATGCAGACATTTTGGAAAACAAAGAAAATCTGACAGGACACATGGAGGAGTTGAACTGGGATGCAGCTGCAACAAAGCCTCAGCCAACTCACTGAGAGCCCTAGATTTGGGATAATTCTTCAGAGTTGTCTCAACTTAAAGCAAGTGAACTGGGCCTATATATCCACGAATTGAATAGTTATTGGCATGGATTACCCATAGAAGCTAAGGGTAATTCCTGGAGAGCAACTGAGTTTAGCTGCTAATACTCCCAGCATTCTTGATGGGGTTGGGACTATGGGCAGTGCAGCCCAGCATCATTACTGCATTGAAATTCGAAGTTGGGCCATGTATGATTGCTTGAGGATGGGAACTGTGATTTTTGAGTTGCAAGTTATGTGAGCTCCATAAAGTTTGGCTCTGAGCCTTGGCTCTTAGGAAGCTAGAAAGAGGCAAATGTGAAATTCAAATATGGAGCAGACATGCCTGTAATTCCAGTACTTTGGGAGGCTAAAGTGGGAGGATCTTTTGAGCCCAGGAGTTTGAGATCAGCTTGGGCAACAGAGATGATTCTCTATACAAAAAATAAAAATAAAAAACATTAGCCAGGCATGGTGGCACGTGCCTGTAGTCCCAGCTACTGAGGAGGCTGAGGTGGGAGGACTGTCTGAGCACAGGAGGTCAAGGCTGCAGTGAACTATGATCATGCCACTACACTCCAGTCTGAGAGACAGAGTGAGACCCTGTCTCTAAAACACAAAACAAATTTGGAACAGAAAATGAATTCATATTCAAAATATGTCTATATACCAAAATTTTTGCCCAGGGGAAAATCAGTGTCATTAAATGCTGCCAAATGATTGGAGGTTTTATGCCTGAGGAAATATAATTATTGAGCTAATTAATATAGAATTTAAAATAAGATTGTTTAATTTCTCCTAGAGATAAAGGAGATAACATCCGTGAAACTAGAAAAGTTTATATGACATTGATAAAAGTTGTGAAGAGCAAATAGATATCAAAAACCTAAGTAATCAGAAGTATTGAAAATGAAAAATGCAGTATTTGAAATAAAGTCATATAAGGAACAATAAATTTTGAAAACAATGACAGAATCAGTTAATCGGAAGAGCAAAACTGCTATGATACAGGGTGTGAAAATATAATATAGATATTAAGAGATCTGGGAGAGGGCATTGATTAAGCAGCACAACTTCTCTATTAGGAGTTTAAGAGATTGGAGAGAGGTTTAAAAGTCTAAGAGATACTGACTTTTCTTTTTGAGATCTTATGGGAAGAATTAATTCTCCAGCTATAGAAAGCTCACTGAGTTGCAGCTGGTAAAAATCTACCATCAAACACATCAGGTTTAGTGAAACCATAAGGCATCAAAGTCAAGAAAAATACTAACATAAACAGCCTAATCATGTGTAAAGGAATGACAATACAAATGACAACTTCTCACCTGCAACAATAAATGGGATGGAAAATAATATAGTTATCTTTAAAGTAGAGAGTATAGGATTTATTTTAGAATTCCAAACCCAGCTACAATACTACAAGTTTGAAGGTGTAACTGAAATATTTGCAGACATATGAACCCAAGATTTACCACACAAACCACGGCCGAAAGAATTCTTAAAAAGTATACCTTGGATTGATAGGCAGTAGCTTTGAAATTCTCCTAAAAAAAGAGTATACCTTGGAAAGAAGACAAATGAAGCCAGAATAAAGGAGTGGAATGCAAGAATAGAAGGTGAGCAAATTAACTGGTAAAGCATACTGGAAAATCTACATAATAATTATTGATGTTCAATAGAAAAAAAATAACTAGCATCTCATTGGCTTTAACTTTATCGGCAATAATTTATTACGAAAATGAGGCAAACCTGGTAAAATAATGACATTTTAAAATTGGCGCTGCATATAGTTATTTAAAACAAACAAAACATTCAAAAAAAGGCAAAAAACAAAACAAAAAGCAATCCAAGGTAGAGCTAGAATCATATAAAATACTGTAGAATAGACAGAAATGCAAAGATACTTGTAGTCAGAAATTCTATTAGAACAAACCACAAGTTGATTAAAAAAGAAATTACAAAAAGTCATCTTATGCATACAGAAAAAGTTTCTTAAATTTTTAACATTTAAAACCTTAAATGGACCCTGCAGTTACTGCCTTTCTCCTTCCACTCGTGTCTTCTCAGGTCCTTATAAAGCATCCAATTGTTTTAAATCCCTGAAGCCCAAAGCCTGGTCTCATTAGTGCTCTTGCCAGGTTTCTGTACATACTCTTATGGCTCAAAGGTTCCATCTAGCTATTTTATGTATAAACGCAAATAATAAAATGTCAACATTTAAAACAACTTGATAACATCTCTGTAGTAACTTAGGCAAAAACAAAGCAAAAATCCAGCACTTTTTCATTATCTGAAAGACTGAAAATTAACTGCTTCAATAGGTTAAGGGTTATCTAATGGCCATCTACAGTAAAGATCATACTTTGTGGTAAAATGTAGAAGCATTAACACAAGGCATAAAACAGGGATGCCCATATCAACCATACTGTTCAACCTGGACTTGAAGTAATATCCAATACAAAAGATTAAGCAAAAATATGACATGGGGAGCTTGTCAAAAGAGACAATATTCTCGTTATTTGGAGATATTGTTTTTATAAATCAATCGAGAATCTACAGATAAACCATTAAAGAAATTCAGTAATTTTATTTGATACAAGATCAACCTAAGAAATTATTTCTGGCCTGGTGCGGTGGTTCATGCCTGTAATCCCAGCACTTTGGGAGGCCGAGGCAGCTGGATTACCTGAAGTCAGGAGTTCAAGACCAGCCTGGCCAACATGGTGAAACCCTGTCTCTACTAAAAACACAAAATTAGCTGGGTGTGGTGGGGCATGTCTGTGATCCCAGCTACTTGGGAGGCTGAGGTGGGAGAATCGCTTGAACCTTCGAGGCAGAGGTTGCAGTGAACTGAGATCACACCATTGCACTCCAGAAGAGCAAAACTCTGTCTCAAAAAACAAACAAATAAAACAACACCAACACCAACACACACACAAACAATCTTAGAATTATAAGCTTTTCCAGGATAAAGGAATTATATTAAACAATATACAAGAAGAAATGAATGGAAAAGAGCTGGCTGTAAGAGTTGGTGGGGGAGCGGGGTGGGGAAAGCCCAGCAACATAAACAATTTGCTAAGTCAATCATGAAAAAAAGGAGGACACGTGATCATTATTCCCAGTTCTGTCTGTTTCAGAAACAACAAACATTTGTCCAGGTACAACTATTTGCAAGATTCCCCAAAAGGGGCTCAGGCCACTATAGGGAAAAGTTCCATGGTGAGAATGGTCGTCATAAAGGGACTAGGGCCAAAACCCATTAAACAAAATAAATGTAGTAATGAACTTGGGAGAAAAGGCGTGCCATGGTAGGGTGCTGGGGAAGGGGTGGATTTTTAGAGAAAAGTGCTGGAACTGAGGTTTAAAGCAAAACCAGGGGGAATGGAGCTGCCTAGGGGTGACTTCCATACAAAACAGGCCCGAAGCAGCAATCTCACAGTCTGAAAGTAACTGTATTTCAACTAGCATATTTTTATGCTGAGGTGGATCTTTTTTCCCCAGACATTCTAAATCAGCCACTGATCCAAAATTCTGCAATCCAGCCTGTATCAAAAAACATCTATCTGTTATTCATTCTTGGAGATCCTTGTAGGTTGCGCCACACACATACTACGGCTATCAGGAGACAGTTGCCTGGACCCTAGCAGGGTGGCAAGGGATTGTGGGAGGCAGTTCATTCCTGAAACAGTCGTCTCCGGGCCTTGCACGGAGGGCGCTCTGGGAGCTCCGGGCGCGCGTGGGGACCTGGACTCGGAGAGGGCGGTAGAGGTTGAAGAGGTGAGCTGGGAACAGGCTCCAGAAAGCGGAATTCCTGGTCGCAGATGGGGCGTGGAGGGCGTCTCTCTGAACTGGGGTTGGGGGCCAGAGCACAGGGCTCTGGGATGAGGCCCTCCCGGTAGGGGCCGCACATACTTCTAGCGGAGGGGTAGGGCCCAGCGGCCGAGCCGGCTGGGGAGTCCATCCAGAGCTCCAGGAACTCGGGGTCCGCGTCCTCCTCGTAGACCTCCTCCTGGGCGGCGACCTCTGGGACAGACGCGCAGAATTCCTGCTCGACGACGACGTCCTCCCTGAGAGCGCCCAGGAAAACATCCGCTACTAGGAAGGCAGACAAGTCGCCCTGCGCTCCTGAGCGTTCGTCGACGGAGCTTAGGAGGACCTCGGGGATCAGGAAGAGGGTGTGTCCACCGAGAGACACTCGCATGATCGACGTGGGCGCGGGCACCAGCACCAGGTTGTCGTCGTTCAGGGACACCTTCAGGGAACTGCCCGCGGCCAGGACCATCACGAAGGTGAGCGCGTCCGCGGCCGGGGCCCCCGCCGGGTCTACTAGGCTGGGCGCCGCGAGGGGTTCGAGGCCCGCGGGCTCATCCAATCGGCGGCGCTTGGCAGGGTCGGGTCCTCCCGACTGCGGTCCCCACCAGTGCGCAGGGCAGGCGCTGGGGCTGCGGGGTCGGCTGCCCATTACCTCGACGGCGCCACGGACGGCGTTCCTGGGCCTGGCAGAGGGCGTGGGGGCGGGGGACGCAGTCCTCTGTGAGGTAACAGGTGTCGGTGGTAGGCGAGGCGGACTGGGACGAACGGGGGCAGGACCGCGCTACGCAAGGTGAATCCTCGGAGCTCCAGGGGCGCCTCCGGGAGACCGCAGTCCGGGCTGCTGGGGGTGTCTCGCCGCCGCCGGGCTCGGCCTCGCGCGTTGGAATCTTGGGCCTTCCTGGCGCAGAGCCGGATGCGCACTGCAAAACCAATCATGTTTTAAATGACGGCAGTGAAACCGAAGTCGCAAAATGTCACGCAATGTTCCGCCCCCTGGAGGACCCGCCCTAGAGGCAGAGGTATCCCTGCTGCCCAATAGTCGTGGCTGTGGTTGGTAGGTCAAGCTGGGGAAATACTCGTACGGACCGCTAGGGGGCAGGGCATCTGCGCCGCTCTAGGGCCTGGCGTCCAGTATCAAGTTCTTGTCCTCCTTTGCGTTGACGTCAGACGCGGAGTTGAAGACCGATTCATGTCCAGGTCACAGTAGCGGAGTGCCAAACCAAGACACCAAGTCCTACTCCCATCCTCCCAGGCCCCGTCCCGGAAGTGCCCTGCGTTTTCCTGTTGGCCAATAGTGGCTTGCGTTCTTGGGTTCTCCTAGCTTGTACATCACTCTAATACCCTTTTAGGGGTCTTGGAAGGGAGAATAAAGCTGGCATCCTGCGTGACGATGGCAGTCCCTGCATTATTTGTTTATTATGATAGTTGGCACTGTAGTAATTACGGTCTTCCCTTGATATCCCTGGAGGATTGGTTCCCGGACTCCCACGTGGATACCAAAATCTACGGATGCTCAAGTCTCATATAAAATGGTGCACATTTGTTTATCATTTACAGCTTTGCTTGTATTTTAAAGAATCTCTAGAATATTCACAGTACTTAATACAATGTAAATGCGATACCCCTGGTTGCTACACAGATATCTATTATCTATCTATGTATAGATAGATAATATATACATATTTTGTTTGTTTTTGAGATGAGGTTTCATTCTGTCGCCCAGGCTGGAGTGCTGTGGTGCAATCTCTGCTCACTGAAACCATCACTCCCTGGGCTCAGGTGATCCTCCCACCTCAGCTTCCTGAGTAGCTGGGATTACAGGCGCGTTCCACCATACTCGGCTAATTTTTGGTATTTTTTGTAGAACTGGAGTTTCACCGTATTGCCCAGGCTGGACTCAAACTCCTGGGCTCAAACGATCCACCGCCTTGCCTCCCAAAGTACTGGGACTACAGGCGTGAGCCACTGTGCCTGGACATACATATATATATATATATATATATATATATATATATTTATTTATTTATATATAGCGTGTGTGTGTGTGTGTGTTGTTTTTTTTTTCCCCCGAAAATTTTTGGTCTTCTTTTGGTTGAATCTGCGAATGCGAAACCTGTGGATCCAGAGGATCAACTGTATTATGCTACAATCAGCTGAAGTATAACTTTATCTAATTTGACCTAAACTACAATTCTGAGGTGTATCTGTTTTAGCCCAATTTATGGATGATGAAAATGCCATGCAGAAAGGTTAACCAACTTGCCCAAGAGCCAGGAACTAGCAGCGCAGGGTCTGGCTTGTCCAGCTCCGTTTAAAGTGATAACACCTTCACAGTGTCAGCGTTTTTGACCTGTGCCAGCTGAAATGCACCTCTGCGTGGCGTGTCCAGGCGGTAAAAGGGAAAGTGTAGCTCAACTAGTCACCTAGTGTTAAACACTCCGCACTGATTTTGGAATAGGTAATGTTTTCAAGTGCTCACGGGGGACAACAAAGCATTTCCTCACATCTTTGTCTCCTAAGCATATTATGTCCAACCTTGGCGGGTACCATTATTATATTTTATCATTCCAGAATATTCTTGTGCATTTAAAAGCTAATCTCACACATGTTATTTATCTCCCTCCCCTTTCTACAAAATGTATTCTTTTTTGGGGTTGCATAGCATTCCTTTGCATAGTCTTTAGATTTAAATCAAGCCTCCCTTGATAGACAGTGGTCTTTCATCACTTGGTGGCACTGTCATCCTCTGGTAGGTTCATGAAAAGTGCAGATTATTTGCTCCATCCCAGAGCAACTGAATTACAATTATTGGAACGTGGGGCTTAGGCAATTTATGTGAGCACCTCCAAGAAATTCTGTTTTACTCCAAAGTTCAAGATCATTGAACTTGTTTTTATTTCTCAGTTGAGGGGTTCAGGAAACCTGGCTTGTGATCAGGGTTATGCTTGTTGGTGTCAGTGTTATGGAGGGAACCCCAACTTTCTGGTCTGCATTCAATGCTTTTCCCTGAACAGCCCGCCTGTGGTCTTCATCTGGATTAATGGTGTCTTATTAATTGTTTGTCTTATTATTGAATCGTAGGAGTTATTTATATATTCTGTATACAAGTCCTTTATCAGATACATGATTTCTGCATATTTCCTCCAACTTGTGGATTAAATTTTTTTTCTCATGAATATTTTCTATAAATATTGTATTTATTTTCTTTTTTCCCCCAACTTTTAAGTTCAGGGGTACATATGTAGGTTACGCAGGCTTGTTACATAGGTGAACATAGTGTGCCATGGTGGCTTGCTGCACAGATCATCCCATCACCTGAGTATTAAGCCCAGCATCCATTAGCTATTCTTCCTGATGCTCTCCCTCTCCCTGCCCCCAACTGACAGGCCCCAGTGTGTGTTGTCCCCACTCCATGTGTCCATGTGATCTCATCATTTAGTTCCTACTTATAAGTGAGAACATGCAGTATTTAGTTTTCTGTTTTTGCATTAGTTTACTGAGGATGATGACTTCTGACTCCATCCATGTTCCTGCAAATGTCATGATCTCCTTCCTTTTTATGGCTGCATAGTATTCTGTGGAGTATATGTATCACATTTTCTTTATCAAGTCTATCATTGGATAAAGCCCATTGATGCCCACTGATGAGCATTTAGGCCTTTGGTATTGTGAATAGTGTTCTAACGAACATATGTGTGCATATATCTTCATAATAGAATAATTTATATTCCTTTGGGTATATACCCAGTAATTGGATTGCTGGGCCAAATGGTATTTCTGCCTCTAGGTCTTTGAGGAATTCCCACATTGTCTTTCACAATGATTAAACTAATTTACACTCTCACCAACAGTGTAAAAGCATTCGTTTTCCCCCCACAACCTCACCGGCATCTATTGTTTTTTGACTTTTTATTAATAGCCATTCTGACTGGTGTGAGATGGTATCTCATTGTGGTTTTGATTTGCATTTCTCTAATAATTAGTGATGCTGAGCTTTTTTTCATGTTTCTTGGCCACATGTATGTCTTCTTTTGAGAAGTGTCTGTTCATGTCCTTTGCCCACTTTATAATGGGGTTGTTTGTTTTTTTGTAATTTTAAGTTCCTTGTAGATTCTAGATATTAGGCCTTTGTTAGATGAATCAATTGCAAAAATTTTCTCCCATTCTGTAGGTTGTCTCTTGACTCTGATGATGATTTCTTTTGCTGTGCGGAAGCTCTTTAGTTTGATTAAATCTCATTTGTCAATTGTTTTGTTGTAATTGCATTTGGTGTTTTCATCATGAAGTCTTTGCCCATACCTATGTCCTGAATGGTATTGCCTAGATTTTCTTTTTCTTTTTCTTTTTTTTTTTCAAGAACAGCCTGGAATGAGCCAGGTGAATTTTTTTTTTTTTTTCTGAGAACAGTTTTGCCTAGAATTTCTTCTAGGGTTTTTATAGTTTCAGCTTTTACATTTAAGTCTTTAATCCATCTTGAGTTAATTTTTGTATATGTTATGAGAAAGGGGTCCAGCTTCAATTTTCTTCATATGGCTAGCCAGTTCTCCTAGTACTATTTACTAAACAGGAAATCCTTTCTTCATTGCATTTATTTTCTTATTGGTGACTTCTGAAGTGCAAAAGTCTTAAATTTTGATGAAGTTTAAAATATTTAAATAATAGTTTGTGCTTTTGCTGTTATATCTAAGAACTTTGTCTAAGCTCATGAAGATTTTATCTTTTTTTCCTAGAAATTAATAGTTTTAGTTTTTATATTGAGGTGTATGATCCATTTTGAGTTAATTTTTTGTGTATGGTGTGAAGTAATAATTTAAGTTTATTTTTTGAAGGTGTATACACTATTCTTAAAAAGACTATTCTTTTTACATTTAATGGATACATTGGCCTCATATATAGTTTATCCTAGAGAATGTTCCATGTTTACTTTAAAAGCATGTGTATTCAGCAGTCATTGGATTGATTGTTCTATATATGTTGGGTTGAGTTGGCACTTGGATCTTTTGTGAAAAATAAATTGACGATAAACACAAATATTTATGTTTGGACTCACAGTTTAGCTTCTTTCATCTTTATTCTTGAGACAGTACCACTTTGTATTGATTACTGTATCTTTAGAGTAAGATTTGAAATTTAGTAGTGAAAATCAATTTCGTCATTCTTTTTAAAAATCATTGAGAGGCAAGATGGGCTGATCGCCAGGTCAGGAGATTGAGACCATCCTGGCTAACATGGTGAAACCCCATCTCTACTAAAAATACAAAAAATTAGCTGAGGGTGGTGGCACATGCCTGTAGTTTCAGCTACTTGGGAGGCTGAGGTAGTAGAATCGCTTGAACCCGGGGGGTGGAGGTTGCAGTGAGCCGAAATCATGCCACTGCACTCCAGCCTGGGTGACAGAGTGAGACTTCATCTAAAAAAAAAAAAAAAAATCATTATGGCGATTTTGGGTCTTTTGCATTTCCATGTGAATTTTAGGATCAGCTTGTCAGTTTCTATCAGATACCTACTGGATTCTGATAAGGACTGTGCTGAATTTATAGATCAATTTGGCAAGAATTGCCTTCTTCACAATATTGAGTCTTTGAATCACGAACATGGAATATCTTCCATTTATTTAAATCTTCTGTAATTTCTTCCGTTAATGTTTTGTTGTTCTAAATGTGCAAGTCTTGTACTTATTTTGTTAAATTTATTCCTATTTTTTCTTTTTATGGTATTATGAATAGAACTTTTAAATTTCATTTTTCAGTACATTGCCAGTTTGTGAAAATACAGTTGATTTTTCTATTTTGATCTTGTATTTTATAACCTTGCTAAACTTGTTATTAGTTCTGGATTTTTTTGGGGTGGATTCCTGGGGATATTCAACATATAATATTTCATCACTTGAGAATAAATATGGTTTTACTTCTCATTTTCCAATCTAGATGCCTGTAACTTCTTTTTCTTTTCTTTTTGCACTGCCTTGAATGTCTAGTAAAATGTTGAGTAGAAGTATTTATAGTGGAATTCTTGCCTTTTTTTTGATCTTAAGAGGAAAGCACCATTTCTTCTTTCAACATTAAGTATGATGTTAGCTGTGATTTCTTAGATGTTCTTCGTTTTGTTTGATTTTGAGACAGGGTCTCACTCTGTCACTCAGACTGTAGTGTCGTGGCATGATCTTGGCTCACTGTAGCCTCAGCCTCCTGGGCTCAAGCAATACTCCCACCTCCCAAGTAGCTGGAACTACAGGTATGTGCCATCCTGCCCAGCTAATTTTTGTATTTTTTGTAGAGACAATGTTTTGCCATGTTGCCCAGGCTCTTGAACTCCTTAGCTCAAGATATCCACCTGCCTTGGCCTTTCAAAGTTCTGGGATTACAGGTGTGCACCACCATGCCTTGCCTTAGATGCCCTTTATTAGGTTGATAAAATTGCCTTCTATTCTTAGGCTATGGAGTTTATATCGTGAATAGGTACTGGATTTCGTCAGATGCTTTCTTCCTTCTGAATCTGTTGAGTATATTATATAGTTTTTGTTCTTTATTTTATTAATATGTTATATTACGTTAACTAATTTTTGGATATTAAACCAACTTGTAACCTGTTCATGATATATAAATCCTTCCTATATGTTGCTACATTTGATTTTCTAATATTTTGTTAAGTATTTTTGCATCTTTGTTCATGAGACATACTTGGTTTTAGTATTCTTTTCTTGTCATGTCCTCATCTGGCTTTGATGTTTTTAATTCTGTGAGGGTAATACTGACTTCATGCAATGAATAGGTAGTGTTTTATCCTTTTTTATTTTCTGAAATTTGTGAAGACTAGGTATTATTGCATTATTTCCTTAAATATTTGATAGAATTCACTAATGAAGTTATCTGGGCCTGGAATTTTCTCGTGGGAAGATTTTAAATTGGTAATTCAGTTTAAAACAAAACTTTTTAAAGACCTATTCAGACATCTATTTGAGTCAGCTTTGGTAATTGATATCTTTCTAGTAATTTGTTTATTTCATCTAAGACATCTAACTTTTTGGCATAAAGTTCTTTGTAATATTATCTTATAATCCTTTAAATTTTGTTTTTACTTAATTCAAAGTATTTTCCAATTTTCTTTGTGGTTTCTTCTTAGATTCATGGGTTATTTAGAAGTTTGCTGCTTAATTTCAAAATATTTGGAAATTTTCTAGCACTCTGTTTCCAAAATATTTGGATATTTCCCAGCACATAATTCTGATGCAATCAGTTGCATCAGAATGCAACTGGTTCTTTTGCGTTCAGGGAACACGTTTAGTATGATTTCAGTCTTTTTAAGCTATTGTGACCTGTTTTATGGCCTAGCATATGATCTATCCTGGAGATAGAATGCATATTTTGCAGTTATTGGATGGAATGTTTTATATGTGTCAGGTTGAGTTGGTTGATAGTGTTGTTCAAGTGTTCTCCATTTTTGGTGAATTGTTATGTCAATTTTTGAGAGTGGAATATTAACATCTTCAATTACAATTATTGAATTGCCTATTTCTTTTTAAAGTTCAGTTTTCACTTTATGTATTTTACAGCTATGTTGTTAGGTGAATATACATTTATAATTATTATATTGTCTCAATTTATTGAACTTTTTTATCATTATGAGTTGTCTCTTCTGCTAATAATAATTCTCATTTTAAAGTCTACTTCTTCCGATACTAATAGCCATTCTAGCTGTATTATGGTTACATTTACATGATATATATCTTATCATTTCAATCCATTTGTATCTCTTGTAGACAGCATGTAGTTGGATTTTAAGTTTTTATGCAGTTTCTAAATTTTGATTGGAATGTTTAGACCATTCATATATATGGTAATTATTGACATGGTGAATTAGCATTTGCCATTTTGATATTTGTTCTCAGTGTTCTGCCTTTTTTGTTCCTCTGTTATTCCTTGACTTTTTTTGTGTTAAATGCCTTTTAGTGTATTATTTTAATTTTTCTCTTGATATTTTTAAACAATTTTATTTTGAATTATTTTCTTAATTTGTTGGGATCTAGGGGTCACAATTTGCATCTTAACTTATCACAATCTGTTTAGAATTAATATTCACTTAATTCCAGTAATATATAGAAACTGTGCTCTAGTACAGCTTTATTTCCTCTTTCTTGTTCTACACTCTCATCTATATTTATATTTGTCATAAATGCAATAAAACAGTGTTATAATGATTACATTATGTAATCTTATGCCTTTTAAGGAAGTTAAGAGAACAAAGGAAAAAATATATTTATGGCATTTACAAAATAATAGACTTTATTTTTTAAGAGCATTTTTAGGTTCATAGCAAAATTGAGTGAAAAGTAGAGTTCTCATATGCTGTCAATGCCCATGCATGTATAGCCTACTCCACTATCAACATCCCATACCAGAGTGTTACATTTTTTATAATTAATGAACTTACATTGACACATAATCATCAGTTTATGTGCATAGTTTATGTTAGAATTCACTCTTGGTGTCATACATTCTATGGTTATTGACAAACATACAATGACATGTATCTATCATTATAGTATTATACAGAATAATTTCATTGCCTAAAAATTCTCTGTGTTCTGCCTATTCACCTGTCCTCCCCTAAACCTCTGATATTTTTCCTATCTATGTGATTTTGCCTTTTCTAGAATGTCGTATAGTTGGAATAATACAGTATGTAGCTTTTTCACTATGGCTGCTTTCATTTAGTAATATGCGTTTAAGGGCCCTTTGTGTCTTCTCAGGGCTTGATAGCGCATTTCTTTTTAGTACTGAATAATAATATTTTATAGATGTTTCAGAGTTTATCCATTCGCCTACTGAAGGACATCTTGGTCACTTTCAGTTTTTGTCAGTTGTAAGTAAAGCTGCTGTAAACATTCATGTGCAGATTTTCATACAGACGTAAGCTTTTAACTCCTTTGGGCAAATACTGAACGTGATTGCTAGATTATATGATAAGAGCACATGTGGTTTTGTAAGACACTGATAACCTATTTGTTAAAGTATCTGTACCAGCAATGAATAAGATTTCCTGTGGCTCCACATATTCACCAGCATTTGGTGTTGTCAGTGTTTTGTATTTTCCTCATGTTAATGGATGTGTAGTGGTATTTCATTGTTGTTCGATTTTTAATTTCTTAATAATATATAATGTTGAATATCCATATCATAGCCCTGTCTCTACAAAAAAAGAAAAAAATTAGCTGAGTATAATGGTGCATACCTGTGGTCCCAGCTACTTAGGAGGCTGAAGTAGGAGGATCACTTGAACCTGGAAGATTGAGGCCACAGTGAGCTAAGATTGTGGCACTGCACTTCAGCAAGGGTAACAGAGTGAGACCCTGTATCAAAAAACAAAACATAAAAAATGTTGTGTATCTCTTCATATGCTTATTTGCTGTCTGTATATCTTTGGTAAGATGTCTGTTCAGATCTTTTCTGTGCCTTTGTAATTGAAGGGGGTTTCTTGTAGGCACCATATATTTGGGTATTTTTTTTTTATACATTCAGCTACTCTATGCCTTTTAATTAGAGAATCGAGTCCACATACATTGTGTTATTATTGATAAGTAAGAACTTCCTATTGCCATTTGTTGCTTGTTTTCTGGTCATTTCCTATTCTCTTCCTTTTATCCTTTCTTACTGTCTTCTTTAGTGGTAAGTAATTTTATTTGCATTACCTTGATAATTAGTGATGTTGAGCATTTTTTTTAATTGCATTTTAGGTTTTGGGGCACATGTGAAGAACGTGCAAGATTGTTGCATAGGTACACACGTGGCAGTGTGATTTGCTGCCTTCTTCTCCATCACCTATATATGGCATTTCTCCCCATGCTGTCTCTCCCCAACTCCCACTCCCACTGTCCCTCCCCTATTTCCCCCCAACAGACCCCAGTGTGTGATGCTCCCCTCTCTGTGTCCATGTGTTCTCATTGTTCAACACCCGCCTATGAGTGAGAACATGTGGTGTTTGATTTTCTGTTCTTGTGTCAGTTTGCTGAGAATGATGGTTTCCAGGTTCATCCATATCCCTGCAAAGGACAGGGACTCATCGTTTTTGATGGCTGCATAATATTCCATGGTGTATATGTGCCACATTTTCCCCGTCCACTCTATCATTCATGGTCATTTAGGTTGGTTTCAGGTCTTTGCTATTGTAAACTGTGCTGCAATGAACATTCGTGTGCACGTGTCCTTATAGTAGAACGATTTATAATCCTTTGGATATATACCCAGTAATGGGATTGCTGGGTCAAATGGAATTTCTACTTCTAGGTCCTTGAGGAATCGCCACACTGTCTTCCACAATGGTTGAACTAATTTACACTCCTACCAACAGTGTAAAAGTGTTCTTATTTCTCCACATCCTCTCCAGCATCTGTTGTCTCCAGATTTTTTAATGATCGCCATTCTAACTGGTGTGAGATGGTATCTCAATGTAGTTTTGATTTGCATTTCTCTAATGACCAGTGATGGTGAGTATTTTTTCATATGTTTGTTGGCCTCGTGTATGTCTTTTTTTGTAAAGTGTCTGTTCATATCCTTCGTCCACTTTTGAATGGGCTGGTTTGTTGAGCATTTTTAATAAACCCTTTGGCCATTGGTATGTTGTCTTTTGAGAAATGTCTATTCATGTCCTTTGCCTATGTTTTAATGGGATTTTTTTTTTTCTTTTTACTGATGAGTTGTTTGAGTTCCTTGTATATTCTGGATATTAATCCCTTGTCAGATGAATAGTTTGGAATATTTTCTCCCATTCACTGGATTGTCTCTTCACTCTGTTGGTTGTTTCCTTTGCTGTGCAGAAGCTTTTTAGTTTCATAGAGTGCCATTTGTCTATTTTTGTTTTTGTTGCCTGTTCTTTTGAGATCTTGGCCATAAGATCTTTGCCTAGACCAATGTCTTAAAATATTTTCACTGTTTTCTTCTAGTTACAGTTTCTTCTAGTTTTACAGTTTCAGATCTTATAATTAAGTATTTAATCTATCTTGAGTAGATTTTTCTTTTTTTTTTTTTTTTTGGTAGAGTCTCGCTCTTGTTGCCCATGCTGGAGTGCAGTGGCACGATACCGCTCACTGCAACCTCCGCCTCTTGGGTTCAAGTGATTCTCCTGCCTCAGCCTCCTGAGTAGCTGGGATTACAGGCACCCACCACCAAACCTGGCTAAATTTTTTTTTGTACTTTTAGTAGAGACAGGGTTTTGTCATGTTGGCCAGGCTGGTCTCAAACTCCTGATCTCATGATCCGCCCATCTCATCCTCCCAAAGTGCTGGGATTATAGGTGTGAGCCACTGTGCACAGCCGAATTGATGTTTTATATGATGAAATATAGGTATCCAGTTTCATTCTTCTGCAAATAAATGTCTGATTTCCCCAGGACCTTTTTTTTTGAAGAAGGTGTCCTCTCCTCAATATATGTTCTTGGTTGCCTTTGTCAAAAATCCATTAGCTGTAAATATGTTAATTTATTTCTGGGTTCTCTATTCTGTTCCATTGATCTCTGTGTCTTTATACCTATACAATGCTATTTTGGTTACTATAGACTTGTATGTATTTATAAGTTGGGTAGTGTGATGCCTCCAACTTTGTTCCTTTTGCTCAGGATTGCTTTGGCTATTCAAGACATTTTTTGGTTCTTTACGAATTTTAGGTTTTTTTTTTTCTATTTCTGTGAAAAATGACATTGGTATTTTGATAGGTAACACATTGAACACACTGTAGATTGCTTTGGGCAGTATGGTCATTTTAGCAATATTAATTTTTCTAATCCATGAGCGTGGAATGTTTTTCCATTTGTTTCTGTCCTCTTCAATTTCTTTCATCAACTTTTTATAGTTTTCCTTGTAGAGGTCTTTCACCTCTTGCTGAGAATGGGGTGTTAAAGTCCCTCACTGTTACTGTATTGCAGTCTTTCTTCCTCTTTAGATCCAATACTATCTGCTTCATGAATCTGGGTGCTCCAGTGTTAGGTGCCTAGATATCTGGAATTTTCATTTTCTCCTGCTGGATTGATCCCTTTATCATTATATAATAACTCTTTTGTCTTCTTTTACTCTTCTTAAAGTCTGTTTCATCTGATACAAGTATAGCTACTCCTACTTACTCTTGGCTTCTGTTTGCATGGAATATCTTTTTGAATGCCTTTACTTTCAGTCTGCATGTGTTTTTACTGTAAGGTGCATTTCTTGTAAGCAGCCATTCTATATCTTTTAAGTGGATAATTTAATCAGTTTTACCAATGTCATTATTGAGATTTTGTTCCTGTCATATTGTTAATTGTTTTTTGGTTATTATGTATCAATAAAATAATTAAAAATTTTTTTTCCTTCTTTTAAAACTTTTTTTCTTTTATCTAGTTGAGAATAAATTGCCATAGAAAAATTAAAAAATTAATATTCACAAGGCATCTATTGCAGTGCCTGATACATAATAAGTGCCATTGAGAGCTTTTATTTATTCAGTCAGGTTTTAGATTTATTATGCTACTGTTTTCTATGTTTCAATTAATTTTAACATCTTGACTTTGATACCTCATTATTTATTTTTATTCTTGCTCATTTATTAAGATAAATATTTAAGGTTGTGAATTTTCCTCTGGCACTGCTTACATTGTATCTTAAAAGCTGTTATATGTATTCTGGTGGGAGTAGAGGTTTTTGTTTTCTGATCATGTCATTAATTTCTAGCTTAAATGCATTGTAGCAGATTGTATTTTCTGTTTCATTGCTAGATTTTGGAACTTAAAATATTTTAAGCCTAACATTTGTTAAATTTTTGAGAATTGACAAGGACATGTGAAAAGAAGGAATATTATCCATTTTCAGATATATTGTTTGATGTATATTAATTAGATTTTCTTCATTATATTTATAACGTCTTCTTTATTCTTATTTTTCGTGATCTATCATGAAAGCAAAGTGTTAAAATGAATAAAATCTCTAGCTTCTAAAGTGTTTCTGTTTCCCTTCAAGGTTTTATGTAATTAACATTTATAGTGTTTTCTGATGCATAGATCATTGTAAATGACACTTTTCTACATTGTGAAGGACTCTTTTTAATTTAACACTCTTGCTATGAATTAAAGTTGGTTGTACAATAAGTTGATATCTTGTTTTGTTTTTTCTTTTTGTACTTGGTATACAATTGCTTATTTTATTTTTCAGCATTTTTGGATTATTTTGATTTGAAGTGACCTTTTTTTTTCTTTAACTTGAAGTTCTGGGGTACATGTTTAGATCTTGAAGTATTGTTACATAGGTATACACATGCCATGGTGGTTTGCTGCCTCCATCCATCCATCACCTACATTAGGTATTTCTCCTCATGTCATCCCTCCCCAATTTCCCCACCCTCTGCTATCCCTTCCCTAGCCCCCCATCCCACAAAAGACATCAGTGTGTGATGTTCACTTCCCTGTGTCCATGTGTTCTTATTGTTCAACAACCACTTATGAGTGAGAACATGCAGTGTTTGTTTTTCTGTTGTGTCAGTTTGCTGAGAATGATGGTTTCCAGATTCATCCATGCTCCTGCAAAGGCCATGAACTCGTTGATTTTATGGCTGCATAGTATTCCATGGTGTATATATGCCACGTTTTCTGTAACTAGTCTCTCACTGATGGGCTTTTGGATTGGTTCCAAGTCTTTGCTATTGTGAACAGTGCCACAATAAACATAGGTGTGCATGTGTCTTTATAATAGAACGATTTATAATCCTTTGGGTATATACCCAGTAACGGGATTGCTGGGTCAAATGATATTTCTATTTGTAGATCCTTGAGGAATCCCCACACTATCTTCACAATAGTTGAACTAATTTACACTCCCACCAACAGTGTAAAAGCGTTCCTATTTCTCCACATCTTCTCTAGCATCTGTTGTCTCCAGATTTTTTAATGATTGCCATTCTAACTGGCATGAGATGGTATCTCAACTGGTTTTGATTTGCATTTCTCTAATGACCAGTGATGATGAGCATTTTTTTCATATATTTGTTGGCCACATAAATGTCTTCTTTTGAGAAGTGTCTGTTCATATCCTTTGCCCACTTTTTGATGGGGCTGTTTGTTTTTTTTTTCTGTAAATTTGTTTAAGTTCTTTGTAGATTCTGGATATTAGCCCTTTTCAGATGGGTAGCTTGCAAAAATTTTTTCTCATTCTGTTGCTTACTGGTTCACTCTAATGATTGTTTCTTTTGCTGTGCAGAAGCTCTTAAGTTTAATTAGATTCCATTTGTCTATTTTGGCTTTTGTTGCCATTTCTTTTGGTGTTTTAGTCATGAAGTCCTTGCCTATGCCTATGTCCTGAATGGTATTGCCTAGGTTTTATTCTAGGGTTTTAATGGTGTTTAGGTCTTATGTTTAAATCTTTAATCCATCTGGAGTTAATTTTTGTATAAGGTGTCAGGAAGGGGTCCAGTTTCTGCTTTCTGCATATGGCTAGCCAGTTTTCCCAACACCCTTTATTAAATAGGGAATCCTTTCCCCATTGCTTGTTTTTGTCAGGTTTGTCAAAGATCAGATGGTGGTAAGTGTGTGGCATTATTTCTGAGACCTCTGTTCTGTTCCATTGGTCTATATCTCTGTTTTGTTACAAGTGCCATGCTGTTTTGATTACTATAGACTTGTAATATAGTTTGAAGTTAGGTAGCGTGATGCCTCCAGCTT
>NW_016107345.1:599094-601131 GCF_001604975.1 Cebus imitator
TTTTTTTTTTTTTTTTTTTTTGCCTCTTGCTTAGAATTGTCTTGCCTATGTGGCTCTTTTTTTGGCATCATACAAAATTTAAGGTGGACTTTTCCAATTCTGTGAAGAAAGTCAGTGGTAGCTTGGTGGGGATACCTATAAATTACATTGAATCTATAAATTACTTTGGGTAGTATGGCCATTTTAGCGATATTGATTCTTCTTAACCATGAGCATGGATTGCTTTTTCATTTGTTTGTGTCCTCTCTTATTTCCTTGAGCAGTGGTTTGTAGTTCTCCTGGAAGAGGTCCTTCAAATATCTTGTAAGTTGTGTTCCTAGGTATTTAATTCTCTTTGTAGCAATTGTGAATGGGAGTTCGCCCATGATTTGGCTCTCTGTTTGTCTGTTATTGGTGCATAGGAATGCTTGTGATTTTTGCACATTGATTTTGTATCCTGAGACTTTGCTGAAGTTGCTTATCATCTTAAGGGGATTTTGGGCTGAGACGATGGGGTCTTCTAAATATACAATCATGTCATCTGCAAATAGAGACAATTTGACTTCCTCTTTTCTTAATTGAATACCTTTATTTCTTTTTCTTGCCTGATCACCTTGGACAGAACTTCCAAACTATGTTGAATAGGAGTCGTGACAGAGGGCATCCTTGTCTTCTGCCGGTTTTCAAAGGGAATGCTTCCAGTTTTGTCCATTCAGTATGATATTAGCTATGAGTTTGTCATAAATAGCTTTTATTATTTTGAGATACTTTCCATCAATACCTAGTTTATTGAGAGTTTTTAGCATAAAGGGCTGTTGAATTTTGTTGAAGACCTTCTCTGCACCTACTGAGATAATCCTGTGGTTTTTGTCTTTGGTTCTATTTATGTGATGGATTACATTTATTGATTTGCATATGTTGAACCAGGCTTGCATTCCAGGAATGAAGCCCCATTGATTGTGATGAATAAGCTTTGTGATGTGCTGTTGGATTTGGTTTGCCTGTATATTGTTGAGGATTTTTGTATCTATGTTCATCGATGATATTGGCCTGAAATTTTCTTTTTTAGTTGTGTCTCTGCCAGGTTTTGGTATCAGGGTGATGTTGGCCTCATAAAATGAGTTAGAGAGGATTCCTTATTTTTGTATTGTTTGAAATAGTTTCAGAAGGAGTGATACCAGCTTCTCTTTGTATGTCTGGTAGAATTTGGCTGTGAACCTGTCTGGTCCTGGATTTTTTTGGTTGGTAGGCTATTAGTTGCTGCCTCAATTTCAGAACTTGTTATTGGTCTATTCAGGGATTCGACTTCTTCCTGGTTTAGTCTTGGGAGGGTGTAAGTGTCCAGGAATTTATCCATTTCTTCTAGATTTTCTAGTTTATTTGTGTAGTGGTGTTTATAGTATTCTCTGGTGGTAGTTTATATTTCTATGGCATTGGTGGTGATATCACCTTTATCATTTTTGATTACATCTATTTGATTCTTCTCTCTTTTCTTCTTTATTTGTCTGGCTAGTGGTCTATTTTGTTGATCTTATAACCAGGTACTAGCTTCATTGATTTTTTGAAGGGTTTTTCATGTCTCTACCTCCTTCAGTTCTTCTCTGATCTTAGTTATTTCTTGTCTTCTGCTGGCTTTTGAATTTGTTTGTTCTTGCTTCTCTAGTTCTTTTAATTATGACATTAGGGTATCAATTTTAGATCTTTCCTGCTTTGTCTTGTGGGCATTTAGCGCTATAAATTTTCCTCTAGACACTGCTTTAAATGTGTCCTAGAGGTTCTGGTACATTGTGTCGTCATTGTAATTGGTTTCAGAGAACAGCTTTATTTTTGTCTTCATTTTGTTATTTATCCAGTAGTTATTCAGGAGCAGGTTGTTCAGTTTCCATGTAGTTGTGCAGTTTTGAGTGAATTTCTTTTTTTTCTTTTTTTTTTTTTAGACGGAGTTTCGCTCTTGTTACCCAGGCAATGGTGTGATCTCGGCTCACCGCAACCTCCGCCTCCTGGGTTCAGGCAATTCTCCTGCCTCAGCCTCCTGAGTAGCTGGGATTATAGGCACGC
>NW_016107345.1:602571-622214 GCF_001604975.1 Cebus imitator
TCGTGCTGTGTTTTTCAGCTCCATCAAGTTGTTTATATTCTTCTCAACACTGGTTATTCTGGTTAGCGTTTTGTCTAACCTTTTTTCAAGGTTCTTAGTTTCCTTTCTTTGGGTTAGAACATGGTCCTTTAGCTCAGTGAAGTTTGTTATTACTCACCTTCTGAAGCCTGCTTCTGTCAATTCATCAAACTCATTCTCTATCCAATTTTGTTCCCTTGCTGGTGAGGAGTTGTGATCCTTTGGAGGAGAAGAGACATTCTGGTTTTTGATGATTTCAGTCTTTTTGAACTGGTTTCTTCCCATCTTTGTGTATTTATCTACCTTTGGTCTTTGAAATTGATGGCTTTTGGATATAGTCTCTGAGCGGACATCGTTTCTGTTGATGTTCAAGCTTTCTTTCTGGTTTTCAGTTTTTCTTCTAACAGGCCCCTCTGCTGCAGGTCTGCTGGAGGTTCACATAAGACCCTGCTTGCCTGGGAATCACCGGCAGGGGCTGCAGAACAGCAAAGACTACTGCCTGTATCTTCTATGGGAGCTTCATCCCAGAAGGGTACCTGCCAGATGTCAGCCAGAGCTCTCTTGTATGTGGTGTCTATTAGTCAGCAGTTGGGGAGTCACTTGAGCAAGCAGTCTGTCCTTTCTCAGAGCTCAGGTGCTGTGCTGTGAGCTCTGTTGGTCCCTTCAGAGCTGCTGGGCAGGGATATTTAAATCTGCTGAAGCAGGACCCACACTGCCCCTTTTCCCAGGGGCTCTGTCCCAGGATGGTGGGGGCTTTATTTATAAGTCCCTGAGAGGCTTCTGCGTTTTTTTCGGAGATGTTCTGTCCAGCAATAAGGGAGTCTAGTCACAGTCTGCCTGTAGAGGTTTTGCTGAGCTGCCTTGGGGTCTGCCCAGTTGTTGTGTAAACTTCCTGGTGACTTTGTTTACACAGGTGAGTTTAGAACCACCTTTCTGAGCCTCAGCTATGGTGGACACCCCTCCCCACACTGATTTTGAATGTCTCAGGTTGAACTCAGACTGCTGTGCTGGCTGCGAGAATTTCAAGCTAGTGGATCTTAGCTTGCTGGTTTTTGTGGGGGTGGGACCTGCCAAGACAGATCACTTGGCTCCTTGGCTTCAGCCCCCTTTTTTTCAGGGGAATGAGCAGTTCTGTCTCTGCTGTGGCTAGCATGGCCACCCATTGGAAACCCGGGGTGCTGGTTGTAGGCATCAGAGGGAATCTCCTGGTTTGCATGTTGTGAAGATGGTGGGGAAAGCTCTGTAATTGAGCCAGAGTGCCAGAGTGTCCGGAAAAGTCCCTAATGGCTTCCCTTGGCTAGGAGATGGAGTTCTCCAGCCCCTTGTGCTTCCTGGGTGAGGCAATACCCCACCTTGCTACGGTTTGTCCTCCTTGGGCGACTCCCACTGCCTAACCAGTCACAATGAGATGAACCCAGTACCTTGGTTGGAAATGTGAAGATCACTTGATTTCTGGATTGTTCTTGCTGGGAGCTGTGGACCAGAGCTGTTCCTGTTTGGCCATCTTGGTGGAAGTCTCCCATACTCAGTATTTCAATGTTTCATGTGTATTTCCTGAAAATGTGTATTCTCTATTTGTTTGGTGCAATTTTCTGTGTTTTACAGTTACAGCCAATTTATTACTGTGTATTTAAATCCTTTTGGTAGTATCCAGTAGAGCTTTCTGAGATGATGGAGATGTTCTGTATCTGAACTATCTTACAAGGTAGCTACTAGCTGCATACCACTACCAAGCACTTAAAATGTGTCCATTGGGACTGAGAAACTAATTTTTAAATTATATTTGATTGTAATTATTTTAAATTTAACTTTAAATAGCCATGCTTAAATAGGCTCCTGTATGGATGGCACCTCTCTTTATAATTAATTTTGGTCTAGTTCATCTCTTAATTTCTGCGAGGTGTTTAAAAATCTTCCACTAAGGCTGTGAATTTGTTGGTTTCATTCTTATTGGCATTCAGTGGGCCTTTTCACTTAGAGAGTTTGTCTTTCTTGAGCCTTGGGAACTTCTTCTGATTATTTATTCTAGTATATTCTCTCCTATCTTCTCTAATCTTTGTTTCTGAGACCCCCTTTTTTGGATAATATTTTATCTCTTGGAATTCTGTTTCTCCTAATCCTTTTAAAAAATATTTCCATTTTTTTGTTGTTTTGCATTGTGCTAAAGGATAATTCCTTGACTCAGCCTTCCAATTACTTGATCTGCCTTTAGCTGTGTCTAGCCTTTTATTCAGCTCTGATTTATGATTCTGTTATAAGACCCCAAGAACTTTAATTTTTTTGACTTTGATTTTCTCTTGCACTTTTATGTAAATAGTTATTACCCTTATTGTAAAAACTTAATCTGTTTGCTGTATTAAGTCTCCTTCTTTGGGTGTTCATGTGTGTGTTTGTATGTGCACTTCTCTTTTATTGGCTGATTTTTGTGTCTGAGAGTCTATTAGCCTGTGGATGCTGAATTTGTTAACTATACTCTGTGATTATGTTGGGGAGAGTACTTTTCACAGAGTGTGCCACTAGTTAGTCTTTTGGCTATGGGAGGGCCCTTGTCTTCCTGGGTGTGTTCAGACAGTCTATGTGCTACCCTCATTCTGTGGTCTCCCTCACTGACCCCACTTGGGCTACATATCATTACCTGGTCCTAGGTGTCAAAGGAGAGGATGACTCCATCTGACTGCTCTTCTTGTGGTTTCCCTGACAAGTTACCTAGCAGGTTGCCTCAAGGCCTCTTTGTTAGGAACTGCGAAGGTCTGAGATTTTACCTTACTTCCAAACTAACAAGTTAGTCTGCCACAGTTTCATAGATGTTGGCAGAAGACATGAGACTTCCAGGTCAGAGACAAAGGATTTCGTTGCTCATGGTTCATCAAGCAGCATGAGCTTCTTTGTCATGTCACTTCCCCTTGCTTCTCCCCAACACCCTCAAGTCCCACAGGAGTGACACAGAGCTGGCTCACATGGAAGCTGCGCATGCACTGAGTTGTTGTCAGAGCTGAAGGACCTCATGCTTAGGAAACCCCAATCTTTTATATTGGGCTGTAGGTAAACTCACCCAACATTTGCGCTTGAGGGTAATATTATTTTTATTGTATCGGACAACAACTAATGATGTCCTCTGCTCCTGGAGGGAGATACTATCTCTATCTTCTATGGCTATCTCTGTTGAAACATCTTTGAAAGGATAGTCTGGAACAAAAGCTATCATTGCCTCTGTTTATAAGATGTGAAGAAATGTCGGAGAAAGTGTTCCAACATTTTCCTGCTTCTGGAATTCACTACCTTTGAGCTTTGAGTAGCCTTGGGGTCTGCCTGTTTTTATGTTTCAGGTTCTTTTGTGCATGAGTTTTGGCTGTAATTTTCTCTTTCAAACCAAGCTCCCCTTGTCTTTTATTTCAGGGATTCCTGAAATCTCTGGTTTATAAAGATCACTTTGTCTAATTTTCTAGTGCTTTTAAAGTGAGGAACAGTGACTCTGGATGCCACAGAGGGTAACAATAAGAATTACTGTGAACTCCCTAGGGGAAGGGGATGCCAGACATCTCTCCTGTTGCTCTTGGTCAGCTGGCAATGTAGATTCTTGCTTCAGAGGCTCACTTTAATCCATCTGCTTCTCTCTTCAGTGCCATTAAGTTATTAAGACTCTCACTAAGATTATCTCTTGCTGGGGTTATCTCTTGCTAGGATTATTCCACTAGAATGTCAGTTCCTTAAGGGCAGGGATTTGTGTTAGTTTTGTTCACTGTTTCCTCACTACCTAGAACGGTCCCTGGAAGCTTTACTAATGAATGCCTTTTATTTTTCAAATAACAGCTTCGTTGAGATATAACTAATACACCATAGAGTTCACTGTTTTAAAGCGTATAGTTCAGTGATTTTTAGTATATTCATGACATCATGCATCAACTACCAATACCTAATTCCAGAACATTTTAATCCCCCTCCCCGTAAACCCCATCCCTGTTAGCAGTATTAGTAGTTACTCCCCATTCACCCCTCTTCCTAGTCCCTGGCAACCACTAATCCACATTCTGTTTCTATGTATGTGCCTATTTTGGACATTTCTTATAAAAGGAATCATATAATATGTGATCTTTTGTGACTAGCCTCTTTTGTTTGACATAGTATTTTCAAGGTTCACCCATGTTGTAGTATGTATCAAAATTCTTCCTTTTTATGGCTGAATAATATTCTACTGTGTGGATATACCACATTTTGTTTCTCTCTTCATCAGTTGATGCACATTTGGGTTGTTGCCACTTTTTGGCTATCATAAATAATGCTGCTGTAAACATTCATGGACAGGTATTTGTATTAGCATATGTTTTCAATTCACTTGGGTGGAATGGAATGGAATTGCTGGGTTATATGGTGACTCTGTGTTTAACTTGATGAGGACCTGCCAAAATATTTTTCAAAGTGGCTGCACTATTTTATGTTCCCACCATCATTTCTCCATATCTGCACTAAAAATTATTGTCTGTCTTTTTGATTATAGCCATCTTAGTGGATGTGGAGTAGAATCTCATTGTGGTTTTGATTTACATATCGAACATCTTTTTATGTGCTTATATCTTCTTAAAATAAATGTCTATTCGAGTCTTTTGCCAATTTTTAAATTGGATTATCTTTTTATTGTTGAGTTGTAAGAGTTCTTTTTATATTATTGATGCAAGTTCATGAAGTATATAATTTATAATATTGTCTTTCATTCTGTGGTTTGTCTTTTCACATTCTTGAGGCTTCCCTTTGAAGCATAAAAGTTTTACATTTTGATTATGTTCGATTTACCTATATTTTCTTTTATCACTTAGCTTTTTTGGTGTCACATCTAAATTGAATGAATGTTTGTACAGTTTCTTAACTACTTCCTTTCTGTTGCATCTGTCTTTTCCATTATAACCAAAGTAAGTATTTTAAAAAGAAAATTTTATCAGTCACTACCTATTCCAAATCCTTAGTTGGCCTTCAGTGACTTCCCATTGCTTTCAGTAGAAGTCCAAATATTGTTTTGTGACTGCAGACCCTCACTGATGTGGACTCATCTGTGTAATGTCCTGGTACTGGCTTCAACCCTAGTTAGGACAATGACTCTTATTCCTGTTCTCTCTTTCTCTTTACCTTTCTCACCAGGAATTATAGCTCTACATATGTGAATGAGAGTAACATTGTGGAGAGATGAAATTACACAGGACCATGACAACATGATATAAATGGGCTTTCTGTAATAGAAATAATATTCAATCCTGGAAATCTCAAGTGTGTGCTAATAAGGAATGAATTTATTTCAAAGGTGAAAGCTGCCTTAGATGGTGATCTGAATGACTTCTTATCAACTTGAATGCCTTTTCCTGTGCAGTGTGCAGTTACTCTCAGGGTGAACACTTCTGAACTCCGTGGGAGAGCTGAAGGCTTCTCTGGTTTCAGTGTAATTCAATTTAAGCAGCGATGTCATAGCATCTGCAGCCTGAAGCTGTTTCCCACCCAGATATCATAGTTCAGGGTAGACATGGAGGAGGCAAGGAGAGGAATTATACAGCATACATCCCCAGTTGTTCTCTTTGGGAGGTGGGGGGAATAGAAGGGAATTAAGGACATCTACTGGATGCTGGGTAAGGTGCTGACTGCTTTTTGTATATTACAGCATTTAATCCTCATAGTAGTCTACTGAGGTAAGCCTTATATACTAATTTATCCAGAAGCCTGTCTCTTTTGGCTACCCAGGCTCTGTTCTCATTGATCATTACTCCCATCTGAGAGTAGGAAAACATTAGAAATGCTCCATCTTGACCCCACACTCTTCTGGCCCAAGGTGCTGTCATGAACATGGGCTTGTAGATGGTGGAACAGTTTGGGCTAAGCTAGGTCGGGGGTCCTGTCCTGAGGCTGTCTTCTAGGACTTCTCCTACCATCTTGGAATATTTCTCTTTCCAGCTCTCAATTGTCATTTTTGTCTGGTGATGCTCACCTGCCTTGTAGCCCACAGTGTCTGTGTCTCTGTATGGCTTCCCTGGAGTTAGGGTTTCCCTGGATGTCCAAAATTCTGGGGATGAGTCCAGCCCCCTGGGAATTTCTGGCAAGATGGTAGGAGAGCATCTGTCTCCATTTCCTCAACACCATTTGTTGTGTGGGAGGCACTGTGTCTGTGCAAGGACATGGTGGTAAAGACGAGAAACAGCTGCTGTCCTCATGGAGCTTACCTTTTTAGGAGGGAGACCATTAACCAATGAGTAAACAAACATAAATAGCATCACTACAAATGCTGTTGAGAGCTATGAATGAAACAGAAGGAAGGATGTACTTTAGATTCTGGGGACGTGTCTTTGAGCTAAGGCGAGAAGGATGAGCAGGATTCAGTTGGGGTTCCTTGAGTAGCAATAGTCCAAAGGTCCAAAGGTCCTGAAGACAGAAAAAGCTTGGTGTTTTGTGGGGCATGAAAAGGCATATGCAAGATGAGTTGGATAGAGATGGGCAGGAGCCCAATCATGTGCACCCTGTTAGCAAAGGAAGTGAGTATGGATTTTTTCAGGGTAGGTGGAAAACCATTAAAGGGTTTAAAGCAGGGAGTATATAATCAGAGCTGTTCTTAAAAGATTTGTCTGGCTCCTATACAGAGTCGGCATTGGAAGGAGTGGGCAAAGTTGTTCACAGGAGAGAAAATAGCGACTGGACGAGGTAAAGGAGAGAGGTGGAGGATTCCAAAGATATTCACGAGGTAGAATGTTCAGAACATGCTGTTGGGTTGGTTGAAGGGTTAGGTCAGGTGGGTGGGAGAGCAGCTATCCCAGCTTCAGATCCCCCTACTTCCTGGCTTCCCTCACTTTCTTTATCCATCACCCCTTCCTGCAGCTGCATGAATTCTTCCCTCCTTTCCCTCCCCATTGGCAGCCACTTCTAGAGCTCCAGCTTTGGGAATCTCGGGTCCTCCGGTGAGTGATCCTGGCCTGGCCTAAGTGCAGCAGCCTCCTTTTCCACTTAGCTTGGCTGAGGCAAGGTTTGTGTTTTTCTGTTAAAGGAAGTTTAGATCATGAAACTAAGGAGAAATGGAAGATGAATCAACTCACCAACATCAACCAAAATATTACACAATCTTTACAAAAGAAGAGTTCAGAATGCAGCTTCTTTCACGTAATTATAATTTGGTAAGCATCTTCTGAATCCCTATTAACTAGGCTGGCTTTTTGGAGATCGGGGATGAATCCCAGAAGTTCTTGCCCTTGGGAGTCTGCAGGCTAGTGGGAAAGACTGAAAGAGGGGGCAACCTTAGGGTAGAGCATGGTCAGTGTCTTTTAGGGCCAGAATGGCAGGCAGCCCAGATAAGGTGGGGGCTGAGGGAGACTGTTTTCTTCTTGTCCTGTTTGCCACAGAGCCATTCCGCCAACACGTCCAGCCTGCAGTGGCTCCTCTGGATTTAATGGTCAGACAGATGCGAAAAGGTCAAAACCTTGAGAAATGGAAGCCTGACTTGAGCCAGTCTGTGCCAGCACTAAGCTCTCCCTCTTGGGTTTCCCAGGCTGACAGGACTCCCTCAGGTGGGCCAGCAAAGAGGGGACCATCTGTGGTTGGAGCTTGGAGAGATGTCCATGGACTTGTTGGTGAGGCGACCTCCCTGGACAGTCTGAAACTGCAGAATCAGGGCAGGGAATGCCTCTGCTTTCTCACTGGCTCACTTAGCATCGGAGGCAGTGGCAGGGCTGTGGCCTGGATACAGAGGTGCACAACCTGGGTCCACAGAACCCTGGGATGAGTATAGGCCCAGGGGATTGCCCCAAGTTCCTAAGCAAGCTCCCTAGTAAAACATGTCACTGAGCAGTAGATAGAAGACTCTTTTCCCTAGGGCTCTGTGGAAAGGGGAGACAGGAGCCTCTGCTGGAATGTTAGAACAACCACCCTCCATTATGGCAATCACAGTGACTGTCTCCCTGTAATTCACCACTTACTAGAGTTAGCTGCATTTGCAGAGAAAAACATTAAATTTGAATTCCAGGTCTGCCACTTGGCTGTGCATCCTCCCTTAAGTCCCTTCCTCTTTCTGGGCCCAAGCTTTTGCACCCATATAAAGAGGGGATGAGGCTAGAATCGAGCATTGAGCAATACTTCATTCTGTAGAATTCACCTTGGAGCCCACCTTCCCTCTCTGGCCTTTTCCCTCTTCTCTTCCTCTCTGTCCTGGTGTCACTCCGCACCCCACCATGGTGCCTGGGGCCAAATTTTTCCCAGGGGCTCTACAGCAGGGGGCAGTTGAGCCACCCACACTCTTCCTTTGGAGGCAGCCTAATTTTCGGAGACAGCATGTTCAGAACAAGCACACGTTTCCTGCTAGTGTTGATCACTTCTCATGGCACAAGTTTGATCCGTTTGTGGAGAGACCCTCTTCCTCAGAGACTCAGACATGAGATGCTTTTCCATCCCCTATAATGAGGAACAGGGTGGCTTAGAGGGCTCAACTGCCACCGATGCTTTTCTCTATCCTTTTTCTCTAGTTTCATTTCTTGTTTGATAGTTCCTAGTTTGTGGGATCTGGAGCAGGACTGACTTGCTTTCTGATTCCTCCTCTTCCTGGCTTTATGATCTTTCCAGCTCCATTTGTTGAAAAGTTATTTTTCTCCACCCAATTATTTTGGCATCTTTGTCAAAAATCAATTGGGTATATGCTTTCTATTTGTCCTGTATGGCCTTTCTTTCTGTTTTTATTCCCTTCTTAACTTTCTCCTTTGGATTTTAAAATACTGAATTTTTCTAGTTAGTTTAGAAATCGCATACTTTTCTACTGTTCTCTTAATGGTTATCCTATAGACTGCCATGAGCGGTCTGCATTTGTCTCGTCCCCAGTGCTTGCTATGGCTGAGTTCTTAATCAGCACTCTGTGTTTTGCTTGTGGTATGTGTATGTGTACTGACTGCAGCCAGTGTGGAGCTTTCTTTATGTCAATCTGATGGCCATTATCCTAATCACTTCACCCCCGACAGCAGTACCCATCCAAAGCTGTCTGTGTGGCAGATTTTAATAAAGGATTTAGGCAGGGGAAAGAGGAAACAGAGAAAACAGTTCAAGTGGAATTTTTGGCATCTTTACTCTACCCTTCATTATTTTAACCTTAGGAATTTTTTCTCTGGTTTCCTCAACTATTCTTTTTATTTCATCCCAGACACAGAAACCATGTCTAGAGAGCCTCATCTTTATTATTAAACTACCCATTTGTAAGTATTCCTAAACAAACAGTAAAAGTAACAATGATCACTGTTTACTATGTGCAAATCAATCAATGGGTCAATGAACAAATATTTATTGGGTTCCTACTTTATGCTCAGTATTTTCTAGGCACTAGAAAGTGCAGTGCTTAGTGATTCCCATGTATGATGTAAATTACTCCTCACAGTAGCTGCATGAGATAGGTACAGTTATTATCCCTTTTGTGTAGATGAGGAAAGTGAGGCTTAGGGAGGTTTAGTTCCCCAGGTGAACACAGTTCTCTTCCTGAAAGGTATTCTGCCATATGCTTTGAAGTAACATGTGTTCTTTCTACAATATACTGGAATCAAATGAGATAATGTATGTAAACCACCTAGCTTGTCAAATCGAATTTGCTCAATTAATGTTAGTTCTTTGTAAAGTGAGACAGCAACAATAACAAAAGAAACAAAACATGAAGACTGTTGTAACCACTTGATTCTAATGATTTAACCAGTTGTTTTCAGAACAAAGCAGGAAATAAACAAATAAATAAATACCTCAATAACTCTACAAACCTTTGGGGTGGGGATGCAAAGGAGAAGAAGACACAGCCTCTAGTGTGGAGGGCAGAACAGCCAGGCCAGCCCGCTAATGGCAGTGGGGCACTTACTGGATGCTCAGTACTGAAACTAGCTCTGCCTGCGTGTTCTCATGTAATCCTGAGAACAACTGCATGGAGCAGGTTGTTTTCCCTTTCAGATTAAGAATTTGAATCCACGAGTGTCAGTCACTTCTTCTTCCTCCTCTCCTATAGGACCCATAGAGATAGTTTTGATTGGGTTTTTTCAAATGCTCATCTACTCCTGTGCCTGCAGTCTGTGCAGGCTGGAGCTAGGCTGTTTGAGGAGCTGCCTTGGCCACTGCCGGATGAATGGGTATGCAGGCAGAGTGTCTTTTTGGACAGGAACCAGCCTCTTGAGGTTGCTGGAGGCCTGAATGGACTAGTTGTTTGTGCATCCCTGGGCTCTGCCATGCAAGCAGAGCCATTTATTACCTAGCGAACCTGGTCCATATCTAGGGCCACCCTTTGTCAAAGTAGCTTTGAACTTGGAGATGAAGTTCCCTGTGGAAAGCAGGCTGGCCTGCCCACCTGCCATGAGCTTCCAGATCCCAAGCCCAGCCTCTGGGGCTTCCTTCTCTCACAGCTCTTGTCCCTGTACTGCCGTCATCAGACTAATCTTCACTTCCTCCTTCAGACCGTGGGATCCTTGGGCACAGGCCAAGTTGTCATCATTTTAGCATGGGGCCTGGAACTAGCCAGGTCAATGTTTCTTCCCATGGACTGAAAGATACTGAGCTTTGGCCCCGTGTCCTGAAGATGCTTTATGTTCCCAGTCTGGCCTCAGACTTGTTGAGATTTCAACAGCCCCTTGGACATTCAACAGCCTGCCCTGACCCCTCTGGCCTCTCTGGTCCTAGAGTCAGCACCATCTGGCCCTCTGTTTCTCTAAGCCCAGGCCTTTCACAGGTTCCGCTTCTTCAGCTTGTGTGTAGCTGTCAAGGCCTCTCTGACCTCAGCTGGTCCCACAGTCTTCTCCACTTTCACTCACTTGCTTTTCAAACCCCAATTCTCTAAGCCAGACTTCTTGGACTCTTAATTTTTTTACTAGTCACTTTTGGGCCAGTGTATACCCTGGTCCAGTCAGTGGGGACTGGGCTGGTGAAGCCATGTGGCAGCCCAGGCAGCAGAGGTTCTGTGCTGGCCGAGTCCCACAGAAGGGCGTGGAGTGGGCAGGCACAGTGGCCTGCACCTCGAGCCCGCTGACAGCTCTCTGCACATGGACGTGGGGCTGGGCTCCTTCACCAGCCTACACTCTGTGGGAATGGCACCCAAGTCTCATTTACATCTGGGTCTTCAGTACTTAGCACAGGGCCTGGAGCACAGCAGACCAGTAGCCTGAAAACCATGGCAGTGACAGAGATTCCTGCAGGGTGGGATTCAGGTCCTCCAGCCAGATCCTCGAAGACTCAGATTGCTGCCTGAAGCAGAAATGCCTGCTTGACTGTGCTCACCTGACTGTAAGCTGTCAGGGGCCCAGTTCGGATCTGCACAGCTTGGACCTGGGCACTTTCTCTCCGTGTCAAAGTGGCAGCTGTTGCTCAGGAAAATCTCATTACTTGAATATCTCGAAACACTCAGAGCATCTCCCAGTTCCTCCCTTGCCTGTGACTGCATGCAGAGTACAGAAAGGGAAACAAGAGACCTCCTGCCCACAGCCCCTGCTCACTTTAACAGGCAGCTTCTCTCACAGATCCTCCCCCTAACCCCCTGGGAGTGCTACCCAGGGGCCAGCTGCAGGGAGGGGAGGGGAATGCATCTGTGCTCCTAGCAGACAGTGTTGCTTCTGTCCCCTGGTCATCATTGCACCAGCAGGGAGGCCTTTTCAAGCACCTGCAGCTCCTCCTGGGTGGTGCTTACCTGACAGAGTCCCTCTGAGGTGGACCTGGGAAGACTGGACAAGTCATGGAAAGGCCTTTGGTGCTGTACCTTCCCGATTCTTAGGATGTACAGCTGGTGGTCCTCTGAGGGACTGAGGGTGAATTGTCATCCCCTTCAAGGGGATTTGGATGGAGAGGAATGGGATAGTGTAATGGAAAGGGTCAGAGCAACCAAAATTTGTTCTGGGGCCCTGGGCAACTAGAACACACCACTCTCAGAGCCCATTTCCTTCCTAAGATTATGCTGAGGGCACAGAAGTGTTTTCAGTTCTGTAAGGCTGTGTCCTAAGGTGGAGTGGGGGTGGAGCACCCTGCACTCCTAGGGTTCAGAGGTCAGTAAATTAGGCTGGGAAAAGGGGAGTGGGGCTCTCCTCTTGGGACAAGGGAGGGCCCTCTCTGAGTCCCTTTAGCTAAACTGTGAATTCCCCTCAGAGGGGGTGTGATCCATTGTGGGGCCTGGTTGGAAGACACAAGAGTTGGTGGCACCCAGGATGGATCAGAGTGTGCTGTGGGGCACACACTGTGGGCCTGACCCCTTCTGGGTCACAGACCCTAGGAGCTCTGGGTAGAACCTGCAAGCAAAAGGGTATGCCAGTGATGTAAGTCAGACCCATGTGCAAAAGTAGACGTCATCAACATGCATATATTGAGCGCCTACTGTGTGCATCTGGGAATAAGGTTGGTACAGTGACAGGCTGTACGCACATATGAAAAGCTATGAACTGTATCAGGTAGTTGGCAGGTTTGGGGATGTGTAGGAGGATTCGAAGTGGGGGGTGGCATGTGGGTGGAAGGCGCCATAGCTTAATGGTGCTTTGCAGAAGCTGATTTCGGTGGGGGCATCAGGGAGGGGCAGAAAGCTAGAGTGTGCAAGGTCGGGAGGGTGCTTGCTATAATCCAGGAACCAGGCAAAGGGAGCTGGGCCAGGCCAGCATCAGTGGGAAAGAGAAGGTGCAAGAAGGAAAGGAGTTTGTGAGGATCAGGAAACTGGCCATGGTGGCCTGAGCAGAGGGAGCAGGGGCGAGGACCAAAAGAAGGTTCCCACATGTCGTGTTGTGTGCAGGGTCCTGTCGTGTCGGCTGACAGGACCAGGGAGGCTGGCCCTAAGTGAGAGGTGGGATGGCGGGTGCTGGGAGAGCTTGCTCATGGGCCAGAGGATGTCTGGCTCATCTCAGTGCTGCTCATGGTGTGGAATGAATGCAACGTCCCCACAGATGGGGACGCCGTGTGGCACAGTGGGTCCACACTGGCTTTGGTCCAGCCTCACCACACCTCTCTCAGCTGTGTGACTTCAGGAGCAATCTATAACCTTTGTGAGCCTGACTATATCAGCTCCCTCTGCCTGACCTTGAGAAGGTCATTACAGCTGCTGTAGTCCAGTTTACCAAGAGGACGGAGAGAGAGGAGCCATGGCTGGACCCTGGCCACACTGGGCAGTCCCATTTCACAGGCTGGAAAACGGAGGCCCTAAGACAACACAGCTCCCTTCCACAGTTGTCCTCTGGGGCTTGCTTGGTCCTAGCTGTGGGTCCTCTGCAAGGATCCTCACACTGTTCTTGGAGGTGTCTGGTGGCCTTGTGGTGGCTGCTCCCACCTCCCTATCAGCTGTTGACATGCAAATGCCCTAGTAAGGAAAATGTTTTCATTCTTTTCTAACAGCATTCTTAGGCCTGCCTAATCATATTTTTCTTTGTCTTTAAAAACAAGCTCCTGTGTGGTTTTCTATCCTCTTGCTGCTCTTCTAAGGACATTCTAGAGCTGAGCCTCGCTGTCTGGCACTGCATCCCTTTTTACTGTGTCACTGTTCTCTGGCTGCTTTAGATGGGGTTACGGTGGGCAGGCACTAAGCCCCTCCAAGTGCCTCACACACACTTGCCCTCACTTCTATTCTGGGACAAAGGTGTCACCTCATTTTGCAGAAGAGACCGATGTTCAGAGAGGTTAAACATCCTGCCCAAGGTCACACAGCCTTTTTGATGAGACTTCAAGCCATTTTGATCTCCAAGCCAGGGATAAGTCTGTTAATAAATCTATTCTGCCCTGATCTCTGGCACCAGCCTGATGTGGTGACCTCAAAGAAGTCCCTTTAAGTCTCTGCCCCATATTCCTCAGGTGTTACAGCCTATTGTGAAAATGGGAGAATAAACGCGACTGTCAACTGGCTACGTGAGCCATTGGTCAGCTTCCTGAAGGGCCTGCTATATGCCTGCTGATGTTGTGGTCTCCCCAGCCAGATTATTAGCATCCTCACACCTGTTGTATGACTTGACCCACAGAGGGGCTCAACAACGATGTGCTTGTGTTGGATTCTTTTTTTTTTTTTTTTTTTTTTTTTATTGGATCTTGATCTCATATGCTGAAGCCAAGTAGTGACTGATGGAAGAATCTGTAGAGGTGTTTGCTGGACGCTAAGGGACTGCATGGGTGGGTGGGAAGGGGAGTTTCTTCACAGAAAGAAAGAGAAGGAACACGTTGCTGTGTGCTCCTGGCACGTGGCTTGTTGGTTTCTTTCGTAGTCCTTTGAAGCAGGTGCTGTTACTGTCCTCCATTTTACAGATGAGGAAACAGCCCATGTGACTTAAGAGCAGAGCGCCAGCAAGTTTAGAGGCTGAATTTAAATGCAGGTGTGCATACTGCAAACACCTGGGCTCTCTCCACCCCTCCTCTGTACTCCCGTTTGTTCTCTGTCAGTGCCTGAGAAAGTGTGGGTGGGACTCAAAACTCAGCTTCCAGTCCATGACCACACCCACGGCATGTGGGAAGATCCATCACAGGATCTTGGGGATGAGGGAGAGACACATCCTTGGGACTACTCAAGCCCCCCATATCCTTTTCATACCTTCTTCATCCCCATTCTACCCTGTGGATTTGGAGGGAATGGGCTTGGGATACCACCAGACAGCAAGAAACACGATCTGCAGAACGGTGTGGAGGTATCCAGGCCTGAGGGCCCTGCTCCAGAACAGCCCTCTCTCACTCTGTGGCTGGAACAAACTTCCTTCCTTGGGTGGCCTTGCCTTCCCTAGCGTGGGATCTGGCTATGCTGCTCAGTCCTTGGGTTGATTTTTCTGAGCTCCAGCTTCCCTGTGTCCCCTCTGCTGCCCCACATGCTGATAGCCCCTCTGGGAGCTGGGGCCTGGCCTTTCTGCCCATTCTCATCAAACACTGGGACAGTGGAGAGCTACCTTGTCCTGCTGCTGCCCCTGCCACCAGAGCTGCCTGTGTGTGGCTGGCGGGGTTGAGAGGGGGCAGTTCTGTGAAGGGAGTGGAGGGAAAGGGATTGTTTTTTGCTATGCACGGTTCCTCCCAGCAACCTTCCCTCTCTGACCAATGGGGCCTCTAGGCTCTGGCCTTCATGTTGGGGTCTTCCCCCACCTCCAGCCCTTTGGTTTTGATATGGCTAGTGACCAGCGCTGACCACCATCCCAAGCTGGGAAGAGCAGTTGGTGAAGAGTGTGTGAACTATCTACTTTCTTCACCCGTGCCCCTTTATTCTCAAGGTCTTTTGATTGTGAAGCAAGGCCCGAGGCCTTGACTGGCAAGATTAGCCCGGGAGGTGGCGGCTCCTCCCGCTCTCTGTGGTGAAAGGCAAGCGCACTTTCCTACAGCCAGCGTCAGAAGCTGTGCTGCAGCCTGTCATTACTGACATGAAGGTCCCCACTCAGAGTTTGGATGGGGCCTGCCCTGGAAGCAGCCGTGGGCTGGGGAAGGGCCGAGTGTCGACAGGCCTGCTTTTGAATCCAAGTCACCTGTGTCCTGTGACAGGCCACTCAGTTCCTCTGGCCATAGCTGCCCCTCTGAGATGAGATAATACTGCTTAACTCTTGGTGTGGCTGTAAGGATTGATTGGGCTGATGTGTAGAAAACATGTAACGCAAGGCCTGTCCTGGAGGTGATGTTAGGTAACGGTGAGGCGGGTCTTCCATGTGTGGTCCTTCCCTTTGTGTGCCCCGCCCCGCCTCTTGGCACCTCCTGCTTACTCCCCGAGCACCCAGATTCTCACCTTTGCCCAGAGCCACTTTTAGGGTTGTCTTCTTTCTCCATGTCCCCACATCCAGAATTCTCTCTGTCTTCTGCCAGCGTTCTCTCTTTCCACGCCCTCTTCTGAACCAGCTATCCCTCTGGAAAGCAACTGGCCAAACAAATTCCTACTTATATAACTGGTAGTATCTTAGAGACAAACTCTACTGTGGGTATTTTATTTGCATCTTAGAAGAATTTTTGTTCTAAACCTCATTTTTCCCAACTTTGGGTCTGGCATATAGTAGGTGCTCAGTAAAATGTGGGTTGCCTGAATAAGCGAAAGAACCTAAGGAACAATATTCTCATGGTGGAATTTCAGTTACGTCTTCATGCTTTCAGCATCTCTGCAAATGTTTATTTTGTGTGCTAGATACTGGAGATAGGTTGCTAGATAAAACAGCCGCAGTCCTTGCCCTCTGGAACCTCCAGTGTAGTGGGGACAATCAGATAATAAACAAACAAACACATTTCTATTTATAAATTTTGATAAAATTTCTTGGCTGAAAGAATGTTACAGATTCTATGATACGGTATAACAGGGGGTTCTGATTAAATTTAGGGGATCCTGATGCCACTTAGCAGTGGGATTTCAGAAGACCTTTAGAGGAGCTAAGCTAAGATGGATGGAGGCAGGGTGGAGCAGGGAAGATGGCTTAGGGGCCTCCTTGGGCTCTGTGACACTCCCTCTGAGGCCAAGATGTTCAGCCTGTGCCCTGGGCTCTGCCAACACAGTACCCCTGCCCTGGGAGCCCTCACAGTTTACTCTGTGGTCCAGTGCTGCAAGTTCCAGGGGCTGATGCCTAAACTCCTGGTGCAGCGGCACCCCCACTGCAGGCCTCCCTGAGACTCCACGCTGCACATTTCACCCTGGCCTGCCTGTGACCTGCCCAGCAGATGTCCGTGGTGCTTCAGAGAAAGAACGGGTTGTCCTCCACCCAACCAGGGGCTTTTTAAGCACTTGTCACGTCTGGCTTTGATTGCTGTCCTAGATAGCCAGATTCTAACCAGAGATCAAACCTCTTCATTCATGCCAAAGTGGAGATATTTTAAGACAACAGACCATTACTTGAAAATACATCTCTTCTCATCTTAGCATTTAAGCCAGGGATCACTGGCAGAGTCTTCAAGGCTGTCTCTCCCAGCCCTGAAAGTCAGGCTGCCTGCCACCTCTGCAGCACTGTTCTTCTGCGCCTTAGGCTCTTCCTTCTCCTGCTCATCTGTCACAGCCTGCGGCCATGTGACAGGCCACAGGAGATCTTCCAGCATCTTCCCTATTCTTGTCTGAGCTGCTTGTAGGCTCCTCTTTATGGAAGCACCACTCAGATTGCTTCCCATCTGCCTTCCCCAAGCCTTTGCTAGTCGTCACATCTAAGTGGGTAGGACCTGAGCTTTGAAGCCAGATCTGGGTTCTAATCCTGTCTTGACCACTCATTAGCCTTGCAAGTGGTAAAACAGGATAACCACATAATTTATCATCTCAAGTGGAATCCTTCTGAGAGCGAATTTGGCAGAGATAACAGGTATAAGCCAGGGCAGTCCTGGGCAGTGGGAATCTGTTCACCCCTCATATATACACAAAGGAGCAACAGCTTACCCAGAAAGATTTTGTTGGGAGCAGGAGCTGGTTTGGTCTCATCTGACTCATGGTCCCTTCCCAGTGTCCTGTGCTGGTCACTGGGGGCTCCAAGCTGAGTGGGACTGGGCCCTAGTGCTCTTGTCCTTCATTCCATGCAGTGGGATCTGACAGTGCCTGCCTAGGGCAGAGCAAGGTGGAGGAGCTGGGCTGAGCACCCAGCATGTGAGGCAGCCCAGATGAGCTCCCAGGTGCCCCTTTTTGCTGATAGAGTGGAGGGGTGTGAGCTGAGTGAACAGATATGCTGTTTGAGTCTAGTTAAGGGAGAATGGTGCTGTAGAGACTGAGGCCTGGCAGATCCCAGAAGCTGGGGGGCTGCTATGCCTGCCACGGGCCACTTCAGACCTTTGGCCTTTTCCTCTTGTAGCAGTCAGGTGAAAGCCAGACCAGCACTTGCTCCTGACACTAGGGGTCTGAAGCTGCTCCATCCCCCACCTTCTAATGTAGCGGGGCTCCCTGGGTTTCCAGTCCTGTGCAGTGGTATTCCCAAGGCCAAGGGGAGGAAGGGGGCTGGGCCTCAGTCTGGGTTTCAACCTGCTCAGCATCTGGGGGCCATGCCCAAGGCCCAGGGCTCACTTTGACCCCTATGTCTGGAAGCAGGGCACAGCGAACCTGATCTTAGGGAGTTATCAGTGGGAGAAGCAGCCACCCAAGATTGTAGGGGAGAGGGCAATGGGACCAGCCGCCTTCTCCCAAGTCTTCAGTTGCTGTGAGAGCCTTCAGCCTGGGCCAGGAGGGAAGGCTCAGCACTCCTCCAGCAGTCCAGCCTGCTGTCTCCGTCAGGTGGCATTCAGATCTGAAGATAGCCCTCAAGGGACTCTCAGCGATGCAGACACACCCAGAGAATGAAGTTGGGAGGATGAAATTTTACTTATTCCCACTCCTCACCAAGGACAAGCCTTGCAGTGACTGTCACTGAACATACTGTGTCATCTCTACTGCCATGTCTTAGCAGCAGCTGAATACCATTTGCCTTAAATACCTTCCCTTTTCTGCCCATCCTTCAAGGCCCAACTCCAGGCCTGTCTCTCTGGGAACTCTTTATGTCTTTCCCAGCCCAAAGCGTTTTTCCTCTTGGAATTCCTCCTGGAATGTGTGTCCAAGTGACACAGCCTTCAGGCCCATGGCTTGTGCACATCCCTCACCATTCCACGAGGGTGTAGTGGCCACAGCCCCACAGGAGCCTCCCACAGCACCAAGATCCATACGCACAGCAGTGAGCAGGGACCAGACCCAGCACTGACTGTGGCATATGGGAAGCCCCAGGATTAGAGGGGCCATGGGCAGAGCTGTGGGCTGGGCACATCCTCAAATGGGACCTCTCGGAGGTACCTTTACAACCTCAGGCTCCGTGCTTGGAGGGGCCAGACTGTTTTTATTCCATTCAGTATTTGTCACTTGACCAGTTGGCTGATGGAGTTGGTGGCAAACACAGCCTCATCCTACCCAGTGCACCGAGGAATGAACCCGCCTGCCCCAGTTCTCCAGAGGGGCCATTTGTCCTCCTGGCCCTGTGCTTGTACCGCCTCTATTGTGGTATCAAGTTGGTCAGCCTGCCCTTGAGAAAAGGGTCAGATCACAGGGAAGAAGAGCAACCTTGGAGAGTGAGAACTTTAGAGTTCAGGGTTTCCTGGTTTAATTCAAGGAAATTAGATTGCTCTGTATGGGTCAAATATAGGCATGTTCTCATGATTGCCATGTTACCTTCCCCCTGCATTTATCAGCTGCCTCTTATTCATTGCCTTGATTTTCTTCCAAAAGACTACAACATTCAAAAATTCCAAGTTGGGTCCAAAATGTCAAAGTAGGTATTAGACTCTGCCATGTGCCAGATCATATGCCTGAGTCCATGTCCATTCAACAGGCTGTCCTTGTGACGTCCAGCAGGGCTACAGCCAGGATGCAAACGAGCTCCCAGAGCGCCTCATCTAAGAGTGTGAGGAATGCTAGGTGGAGGAGCTGTTCTTAGCAGGGTAGCCCAAACCTTTCTTAGCATAAGTACTTCTGGGTCATCTGGAGCTCAGACCATCTGAGTTCTGGTCTCTACCCCACCCCTGCCACAGGAATGGTCTGTACAGTGTGCCTCAAGTGTGAGGCAAGCAAGGAACCCTAGCCTGATCTATCCGGAGCACGACCTTCTCTCCAGGCTTCCCTTTATAGTGGCAGATGGTAGTGATGGACATGTTCATTTGAAAGGCCAGGAGGCATGGTGATTTTATTCTGCCTATATCTGATGTTATTTCTCCTGGAAATACCCCTAGAGTATACCTAGTTTTTTTTTTTTTTTTTTTTTTTTTTT
>NW_016107345.1:622299-628218 GCF_001604975.1 Cebus imitator
CTCCGCCTCCTGGGTTCAAGCAATTCTCCTGCCTCAGCCTCCCGAGTAGCTGGGATCATAGGTATGCACCACCACACCCAGCTAATTTTGTATCTTTAGTAGAGATGGGGTTTCTCCATGTTGGTCAGGCTGGTCTCGAACTCCCAACCTCAGATGAGCCGCCTGCCTCAGCCTCCCAAAGTGTTGGGATGACAGGTGTGAGCCACTGTGCCTGGCCCAGAGTAGACCTACTTTCAATGCCAGCACACCCCGGACCGATTAGATGAATATTGTTGACTGCTTTTGGAAAAGGGGAAGAAAAGCACATTCCAGAGGATATATACCTCTCTTGATATCAAAGTTTCTTCTGTGAAGGTTACCTTGGTTAGATTTTGGTTGCAGAGTTGAAGACATTTCAGTCTACAATGTTGTAAAAGGCTTTAAAAAAATCCTCCTGTGGTATGTTTCTAATTTAACATTGAAAAAATATTTCTATTGTGCCATATATGGAGTAACCTAAAACCTAATAAAGGCTCCAAATTAGAGTTGAGCAGAATGGTTTGAATTAAGTTCAGGTAGAGGCGAGGACACTATATCTGTCGGCTGGGGCTGCCGGCTCTCAGGCCAAAATGCAGGTTCACACTGGGAGACTGGACCTGCCAAGTCTAGAGAGGAATTGTCTCTTCTGCCAGATTCTGATGCTCTTGGCCTGTGGCCCACAGGACTCTGAGGCTGTTGGCACCTGCCCCCAGCGCAGGAAGGGCCTGGCTGTTGCTATTCATGTCAAGTTGGTTGCTTTGCAGGTTTCTCATTGGGGCTGACTTTATTAGATTTGCTGGTAACTTTTTCACTTTCAGGAGGTGTCTTCCAGCCTTTGCCTAGCCGTGAAGCTTCCCTTTGAGAAGCTGCTTGTGTTCTGTGCCCCTACCCATGCAGCGAACAAATGAGCATTCAAGTTGAGGTTGGACTTGGTTGCTTCAGTATCCACTGGTCCTTCCCTGGGCAACACAAGCCATTTAGGAGCACCATCTGAGGCTTCTTCCCCTTCCTACAGGTATGAAGAATGGACAGGGTTTCATTTCCTCTGCAAGCAGGCAGCGTGGCCGGACACTGTATTCTGGAGCTTGGGGTGTCATCAGCCCTAGGCTGCAGACTTAGCGACACTGTCCCATCTCCTCCTGTTCAGCCACAGCAGCCTCCTGGGTTCCAGGGCCTCCTTGTCCCTTGGTTACCTTTCAAAAGCCCTGTGAGCACAGCTGGTCTCCCAGACCTCTGGGAAAAGCCTCCTTTGCTGAGAAGGGATTAGTAACGTTCCTTTTCCTCTTAGAGTCCTCTGCCATGATCAGTGACAGTATTTCTGTTCGATTACACTGGCTGGAAACATCCGAACCTGAAAACGTTAAGTTCTTTTTCTTTCTTTCCTCCTCTCCTCTCCTCTCCTCTCTCTCTTTCTTTTCTTTCTTTCTCTCCCCCCCACTCTTTCTTTTTGAGGCAGGATCTCACTCTGTCACCCAGGCTGGAGTGTAGTGGCACGATCTCAACTCACTGCAAACTCCACTTCCTGGGCTCAAGCAATTCTCCCACCTCACCCTCCTGTGTAGCTAGGACTGCATCCATGTCCAGCTAATTTTTATATTTTTTTGTAGAGAAGAGGTTTTGCCATGTTTCCCAGACTGGTCTTAAGCTCCTGAGCTCAAAGCGATCCTCCCACCTTGGCCTTCCAAAGTGCTGGGATTACAGGCATGAGCCACTGTGCCCAGCCTGAAAGCAAGTAAGCTCTGACAGATCTTCCCATAGCCTCTAAAAGGCAAAGAGATGTTCTCCTGGTCAGAAGCCTATGTCATATTTAATAATTTAAAAGGATGCTGTCTTACCCCAGCCACGTAAGACGGATGGGGCAGAGTTCCCAGTGTTGGGAGAGAGGGACTGTCTGGGTTTTCCAGCCCCCATAGGGTTGAGAACTACCCTGGCCTCTAGCAAATAGCCTTCTGGACCGCCTTAGAGCCGTGAACTTCCTTGGTGCTGCTGGGATTTTTGAGGCATCACAGCCAGAGACCCTCTGAAAGAGACTGTTTAATCTTCACAGCAGCCTAGTCATGAAGGCATTCTCCCATTTCACAGAAGAGTAAACTGAGGTACAGATCCAGGAAACTACAAAACTGGGGAATAGCTGGGTTGGAATCTGACTGCAGTCCTGCCCATGTTTCTTGGAAATGTGTGACTGAATCAGAAACCATATGCTAGGGTAGAAGGGGCTGTAGCAGGACCCTGGGGGGGGGCAGAATTTCACAGGGCTGAAGGCAAAAAGCAGATATTTGGGGATGTGTGGTAGATAGAGGGATGGTGGTGGTGGGGCCAGTTAGCCTTGTGTACAGGTGGGAATTGAGGGGGGCGGTGAGAGATCCCGAGGTAGACAGAGCCTCCCGTCATCACTTATTTTGTATTTTTCTTCACAAGAAGCAGCCGTAATCTTCACAACCCTAAATCTTAAGACCATCTCCCTGGGCTCACAGGGGAAACCTTGGAGGGCAGAACAGACCCTGGCTCCCACTAGATGGCACTGTTGCAGGACGTTTTCACCCAGAAGCTCTTCTCGGTATGTGTGAGTGTGCACGTGTGAATACCTGAGCTGGACAGAGAGCCTGGGTGGGGTGTGTGTGTGTGGGTGCGTGCATGTGTGTGTTGTTGGGCAGCCCTGGGGTGGGTCTGGTAATGCCCTGGACCACACTTTGCGCCTCCACTTCTCTGGAATTGTTCCTTAGAAGTTTCTGCTTCTGAGACATCTTCCAAGGCTTCTGTGGGCCCTGGGTGGTGGGCACCAGATGCCAGGGAGTTATGGAGTGACCAGGACAGGTCCAGCTTGCCTGATGGTTCTGGCATCTGTGGGAGGCTAGTGAATCCTGAAGTCCAGCCTCAGAGACACTGCAGGGCCCCAGCAGGCCCCATACCTGAGTGGGGCAGTACTGGGGGATCCTGATGAAGACCAGCTTTCAGGGGCTTGAATGTTTCTAATACAAACAAATTGTATTTTGCATGTTTACTGGTTGATTGGTAGTAGCTACTCCAGTGCTCTGTAGAGAAAGCTTCTGAAGCTGGGTCTGAGAGGAAAGAATACTGCTGTCAACCAGTGATGTCTGCCCGAGACCTGGCACAAAAGTAACACCCACGAGGTAGATTTCTTCCCTATGGAAGTGGTAACTTATATATCAGAATGAACCAGTGTGTCAGAGAATCCTAGATATTCAGGAAATTAGAAATTATCCAACTCTATCCAACTCACTCATTTATTTCCCAGCTGGAGACACTGAAGCACAAATAGACAAAATAAGTTGCCTGAGGCCACCTGGCTAGTAGCAGACAGAAGACTGGAAGGCAGGTTCTTGACTGCCAGTGCCTGCGTCCTTCTGTACATACCTGGCCTCTCCAGTTGGTTCAGTTCCATGTTCAAACAAGGTCCTACATGCCAAATTAAGTTCTTTTATCTGGTGTTTGGGGGTCTTTACACATGGCTGCTGAGAGAAAGCCTCAAGTTAAAACTCCTCTTGGTGTCTTTGTTGTGTCCCAGGAAGATTCTGGGTAGGGCAGATTTGTAAGGCTGAAACTTGGAAAATAAATCTTAAGAGAGAAGAAAGGAAAGAAACTGGGCTCTGGATATTTGAGAGAGCACAAGGACAGAGACGTGGAATAGATGTGGTTAAGGGTGGCAACTCTGGTTAAGTCCAAAGAAGCAGGCTGAGCAGAGCAGGGAGGTCTGGGTTAGAGGTAAGGAATCCTTTCCTGAGGGTGCAGGGAGCTGCCCCCAACTGGGTCTGCATAGGTGGCCTCACAGGCCCATCTGTACAAGTGGACCCAGTGGGAACCTGCAGAGCCCTGCTGAGTAGAGGAGTTCTTAGGAGTTGGAGCCAGGAGCTGCAGGTTCCAGCTCATCTCACATTAAGAGTGTATCATGGGCCGTGCCTCTGCTTCACTTTCCTACCTGGTGTGTGGGGTTAGCCACCTGGTACTGCACGATGCAGTAAGAGTCAAAGGAGATAATAGAGAAAGCTTTTCTAGTGGTCAGTCTATGTGAGAATAAACCAATTATGGAGACTTCTCCTGAGGCCTCCATGAGGAGAACCATAAGCCCTGTTTAACAGTCTTTGTGGGTATAGACTGGATGATGTGGACATCATGTGTACCATAAATGGGAATAATATTGAATTACTGGAACTGTCCTATTGGAAGTAGCGAGAAGCTGTGTTAAGCACTTTATTTCTTTTCATTCTTCTAATAATCCAGTGACATAGGTAGCATTATTATCCCCATTTTCCAGAAGAAAAATCTAAGACTCAGAGAAGTCAAGTCGTATATCCAAGAATATGCACTCAGTAGGTGGCAGAGCACTTCCTCCACCTGCCTGCCCTCAGGGAGGCTGCCATCTGTAAATCAGTCTGAGGGAGGACTGGCATGGGGTCACCTTGTCCAGGACCTTGCACCCACTTCCAACTGTACGTATCATTGGGACTTACCACAGGTGTCTGTGGGTGAATAAGGACTTAAAGTTTACCCGGGGATTGGGTATTGTGTGTGTGTGTTTATGTGCCCATGCACCTTAGGAAAGGGTGGCCAAGGTAGAATCCAGAGCAGGGAGGGAGATTGTATTAGGGGCTCTACAAAAAATAGAATCAATAGAGTGTGTGTGTGTGTGTGTGTGTGTGTGTGTGTGTGTGTGTGACACACGGTGATGTGCTGCCTAATGATGTTTCAGTCAACAGTGGGCTGCATATAGGATGGTGGTCCCATGAGATTATAACAGAGGTGAAAGATTCCTATTGCCTAGTGATGCTGTAGCCATCATGACATTGAAGTGCAATGCATTACTCACGTGTCTGTGGTTACGCTGGTGTAAACAAACCTACTGCACTGGCAGTTGTATAAATGTCCAGTACATCACAATTACATACAGCACATACTACTTGATAATGATAATAAACAACTATGTGACTGGTTTACGTATTTACTATACTATTCTTTTATGGTATACTAATATACTATGCTATTATTTTAGAGTGAACTCCTTCTACCTATTAAAATAAAATAACTGTAAAACAGCATCAGGCAGGTCCTTCAGGAGGAATTGCAGAAGGCATTGTCAATGTAGGAGGCAACAGTTCCATGCATGTTTCTGCCCCTGAAGACCTTCCAGGGGGACAAGATGTGGAGGTGGAAGACAGTGATGTTGGTAACTCTAACACTGTGTGTGTGTTCGTGTCTTAGTTTTTAACAAAACAGGTTAACAAGTTAAAAAATTAAAAATAGAAAAAGTCTTACAAAATAAGAATGTAAAGAAAGAAAATATTTTTGTATGGCTGCACAATGTGTGTTTTAATCTGTTATTATAAAAGTGTCAAAAAGTTAAAAAACTGAAAAGTTTATAAAGTAAAAAATTACAGTAAGCCAAGGGTAATTTATTATTGAAGAGGGAACATTACAAAATAAATTTAGTGTAGCCTAAGTGTACAGTGTTTATAAAGTATACAGTGGTGTACAGTAATGTTCTAGGCCTTCATATTCACTTACCACCCACTTACTGACTCACCCAGAGCAACTTCCTGTCCTGTAGGCTCTGTTCAGGGTAAGCAAAAATTTAAAATCTTTTATACTGTATTTTTACTGTACCTTTTCTATGTATCGTATTTGTGTAAGATACACAAATTCTTACCGTTGCATTACAATAGCCTGCAGTATTCAGTATAGCTACAAACATGCTATACAGGTTTGTAGCTAGGAGCAATAGGTTATACCACATTGCCTAGATGTACGGCTATACCAGCTAGTTTTGTATAAGTACACTTGATGCTATTCACACAATGATAAAATTGCCTAATGATATATTTCTTTAGAAGTATCCCTGTTAAGCAGTGCATGACTCTGTGTGTGTGTGTGTGTGTGTGTGTGTGT
>NW_016107345.1:628288-730285 GCF_001604975.1 Cebus imitator
TGTGTGTGTGTGTGTGTGTGTGTGTGTATGTGTAGGGGTGGGGGGAGAGAGAGCCAGAGAAGAGAGAGCAAGTAGGCTGCAGGCTAAAGACCCAGGGAAGAGTTGATGTTTCAGCTGAGTCTGAAGGCAGCCTGCTGGCAGATTTTCTCTTCCTTGGGGGATGTCAGTCTAAGGCCTTCAACTGATTGGATGAGACCCACTCACACTGTGGAAGGTAATCTGTTTGATTCAAAGTCTATTGATTTAAATGTTAACATCATTCTAGAAATAACCTTCACAGCAACAACCAGACGTGTTTGACTAAATATCTGGGTACCATGGCCCAGCCAAGTTGACACATAAAATAAACCATCACAGATACTAACTGACCTCTCTCCATCCTGATCGTTGGAAAGCTTAGGAGTTTCTTGTTTGTGGACCATGGGTGGGCAGTGGGAGATAGTTCCTGCAGACAAAAACCCAGCATGCTGACTTCCCCCTGCCCAGCAGAGAGCTGAGCCATACTCATGGGTCAGGAGGAAGGGCCACTCACAGGCGCATGCACACTGTAAGGTCCCCTGGACTGGGGCTCCTCTTGGGGGTGGATGGGGTAGGTGATTTGGTGGAATATCCCTCTGGATCAACAGAGCAGCGAATGCATTCCCGGGGAACTCCACTGTATTAATGGGATGCCCAAAGGAGACTTCTGGGTGTTGACATGACCCACAGCCCTTTCTTCTTCCCACAGAACGTTAGCAGTACATAGGATTTCTAGCCCAAGAATGTCTTCTTTCCAGAATGTTCTCAAGCCTTTCCTGTCAGTAACTGTGCATCTAGTAGAGTTCCTACAGGAGCCTGCAGGCTCTGGTTACACCCTTGTGGGAACTGACTGGGTCCTGTAGGCAGGAAGGGAGGCACTGAGGAGTGAGGAGAAGCTTTACTCACGGCACCTCTGTGGAACAAGGAGCCCTGCAGCCTGGCTGCCTAGCCCAGCCCAGTTCCTTTGGTTCTCTGAGCCCACTGAAGTCAGGTCTGGTCACACAGATGGCATGCCTTTGACCAAAGGCTCGATCATGTCCTCATCTGGCAGAGACCAGCACAGCCCACCAGTCATCTAGTCATCTGTTCCTACTCCTACTCCTCTGAGCTCAACTCAAGGAGAAGGGTTTGGTAGCATGGGGAACCCTGGAAGACATAGAAGGGAGACTTCCAGTCCAACCAGGAGTTCAGGGAAGGGCATTTGAGAAGCAGACATTGAGATAGTACCTGGTGAAGTTGTGTGTGTCTGAGTGTCTGTGCATCCTTTGCAAAGGTCCTGAATTAAGATGTAATATAGCCCAGTGAAGGTCCTACAAGTGTTCAATGTAGTTGGAGCCACGAGTCATAGATGGAGGCAGCACAGACAGCCAGGTTCTTAGCCCTGCAGGGTACAGGCCAGGCTTATAAGCAAGACGAAGGAGTTCAGACTCCATTCTACGGACATAGATGGGGCAGCTTTAAGTTTTTGAGAGCTGACAGTATGGAATGGAGGGAGTGAGGCTGGGGCTGGTGCCATGAGGAGGCTGTGGTGGTTACCTGGATGACTAAAAGGAGGACTGTGGCCGTGGAGGTCAGGTGGAGGGTACAGAGCTGGATGGCACGGACAGGATGTATTGGTTGGCTGATGGCAGGTGCAGCATGATAAGGAGTGAGGGGCCAAGGGTGACGGAGGCCTGGTCTTTAGCTTGGGGGCTACTTTCATGGAAAGGCCACCACCTTCTTCAAAGGTGTTGGGCTCCCCTTTTCTGAGGCTCCCATCCAGTTCCCAGGAGCCTCCTTAGTGTAACAGTCCATCACATGAACTTGAGCTTGGCTAAGATTGCTCAGTGCTGTTGTCAGTTCCTTGGCACACAGCCCCAAGGTCAGCCTGAGATTGGGGGCCTGGCCCAGGGATGAGGGGGTGGGAACGTGGTTATGGGCAAGTTCAGCTGAGGCACCGTAGCTCTGCCAGGGCACTGGGGCTGAAGAGGGGCTCAGACCTCTTCCTTGACCCCTGGCTCTGGTGCCTCAAGGGTTGTTGCATCTCCCAGAAAGGGGTTGACCTGGCTGTTCTCAGAGATGTTTTCTAAACTGCTACCTGTGGCTGCAGTCTCAAGGTTGGCAGTTAATCTACATGGAGTGCCTACTATGTGCTTAGCCCTGTGCTGGGTTCTGAGGGGGAGGGGGAAATGCAACACCTTTGAACTGTGTAGGGAGATCAGGCTGTCAGGCAGGATACACTAGGAGACCAACAGCTAACACTCAGTACTCAGAAGTGTGGTGGCAGCTTAGGAAAGGGAGAAGGTAGTGTGGTCCAGAGGGTTAAGGAGGTCTCAGTAGGAGGAGCAGCTTAAGTCTTGTCCAATGCTCATATAGAGTAAAGGAAAGGGAGGCACTGTCCAGGGTGGGGGAATGGTGAGAGAAGGGCAGAGTCCAGGAGTGAGCAATGAGGAGAAGACTGGATGCATGTGTGTGTTTACATTGCGCAGGTCTGGCACTTCTTTATATGTTCTCAATGTACAAACTATGTATTTCTGGTTCTAATGGGGTGGAGGGACAACAGGATACACTTTCCCTTTTGCAACGAGTCGAAGCAGGCAGCTTGGCTTCACATGGGCTGTGGGTACAGCTCATCTCACTGTGCCACAGATGAGGGGAGGGATGGAGAGTGCAAAGCACTCCTTGACCCAGCCAATGAGAGCTGCTCACTGCTCCATCCTGGGCTCCATTTTCATCGGGGCTCCATGACGACTCTCTCCCCAGGGCCTCTCAGTCTAGGCTAGGCCTGCAGCATGTCACCATGGGAACCTTCTGGAATCTCAGCAAGGTTAGAGGCACAGTGGGGAGACCTTACAGAAGGGCTGAAGTCATTAGATGATCAGTCATGAAAATCGACACCAGGGAACTAGTTTCCAACACCAAGTTCATGGGTGGGGCATCGGGGTACACAGCGTACAACCTGGATGGCTGTGGTAAGCACTTCTGCCATCAGGCATGAGTAAGTGGGTACCTGGCTGAGGGGCGGGGGGCTCACTCAGCCCATAGTAATGGCAGGCAGAAGTATAGCAAGGAGAGTCTTGTGTAATTTCTGAGATGGGGGAAGGTCTGGCCTGGGCCCTACGGAGTGGACCACTCAGCCAGCTGACAGTTGTGTTGCGTCAGATGTGGCAGCGCTTCCCCTGCTGTTTCCTGAGGTCTATCTTGGCCTCCCCTGACCGTGCCCCGCCCCTGCGGTACACAGCCCATGCTGTGGTAGCTTGGGCTGGGTTAGCGTGGCTGGCCCATGGGGCCCGCCTTAGGAGGGCAGCCAGGGGAAGGGCTGTGGGATATCCAACTTGTATGCTAGGTAACTTGATTCCTAGACATGAGAGTTTTTCCATTTGTCAAATTGGTTTTTCCTGCTGGTTCCACAGTACAGATAAGCCTGGCTCAGCTGTCAGTGGGTCACCAATCTGCCCTCCTTCCTTGGATGACTGCCTCTGCCTTCCTCTGAGTCTCACCTGTCCAGTCCACTTTCCTTACTTGGGCTGGAGTCATTTTCCCAAACCTGCACGTGGAGAGTGAGCTTCTTAACTCTGCAGCCGGAGACCTGGTCTTGCCCACAGCTCCCACCTCATCTCCTCAGCCTGTGCTCATCCTGTCCCATTGCTTGGAAACTTCTCATCTCACTCCTCTGTCTCCTCTTCCAGGAAGCTCTCCCTGATCTTGCCTCTGTGCTTCCCAAAACATCAGTGCATTCATTTCTCATTGCCATGGTCAGGTGGTGCTGTGATGATACTTGTCTGTCTATCACCTCTTTTCAGAGTGAGCTCTTGCAGCATAGTAAGCCCTATGCTTAGGAGGAGTTTTCTGAACCAAATCCATTATTAACGGCACCCAGGAGGGATGGGGAAAACCCTTTGTGGCTGGTGATTACTGAGCAGCCTGAGGAGAGGACTTTTGCTTCTCCAGAGACCCCTGGACAGACCATGCCCCTGAAGGGCCACTAGACTCAAAACTCACGCTGAAGTTGGAAGGAAGATGATAACACTATTAAACTTCCATGCAGAATGCCTGCTATGTGCCAACACTGTTTCCCAACATTTGCACATCTTATCTCTAACCGTCAAAGGGCTCTGGGAGGTTTGTAGTATCATACACATTTCTCCAATGAAGAAACAGGTTCAGAGAGGTTGCCTGACTTGCCCAGCGTCCCACAGCTGGTAACAGTTGGAGCAGGGATTAAAATCCATGTTGGTGTCATCTCAAAGCCCATTACTTTCCATCATTCCACTCTGGTTCTTTGTGAATCTGGCTTGTGGGAAGCAGAGACCCTCTCCAGAAAGGTCCATTGAAGCCTGAAGAGCATGTGCTGTTTGTTTCTTACCCAGCATTCTGTCAGGGTCCCTGGCATGAGCATCTGAAAACTTATGTAAACTCTTAAGGGCGTGAGCCCTGACATCAGGGCCCAGCTCCTTCTCTGTTAGTGTTTCCTAATTGGTATTATACCAGTGATTGCTTTAGAACTTGACTCTGATGAAAACACTTTTAATTACATAATGAATTACTCTCAGAGGAACAGGCCATTGTGTCATGGCTCAGCCATGTGTGGGGCAGGGACCTGGCTGAAGGGAGTGTTTGGGATGAGTTGACATGCATCCTCCTACAGCGTGTCTCTGCATTTTTCTGTGGTGACTGCAAGATGGATTTTGGGACTTGAATGGCCTGCAGGGATAACACACAAGTATATGGGCCACAGGGAAACATCTGCGCCATTTTGCTCCTAGTGGACCAGAGAAAGCTGAGTGTGTAAGAAGCCTTGTTTTGAAATGTGTTTTCAAAATAAAGGATTTCATAACAAGCATGATTGCAGAAACAACTGCCGATGGGAATAACTTCCTGGAAAGCAGAGGCCTCCATGACAGTTGGGATTTAAAAGACTAGACCATGTTACAAAACAGGTTTACCTAATCTAAGATCAGCATTGCTGTTCACACACACACACACACACACACACACACACGCACGCACGCATACACACCCCTCTCTGAGGCTGTAGGCTTTATTGTTAACCTCTGATGCTCTTTCATTGAGAGACTCTGATACTCTGCCTAGGACCACTGCGCCTTTGTTTCAAGGTTTGGGGCAACATAGGGAGCTGAGGTGGACGCCCTATTCTCCTTCTGCCTCCATGTCTCTGGTCTAAACAAAGTGGCTGGAGATAGTTGCTTCTATAGTGGTTGCCTTGAGATTTACCGTATGTCTCTGCCTCCTGGCCACAACTGATTGGATCAGCCATTGAGGCTCAGCCAAAGGCAGCCCCTCATAGGCCAGCAAGATGGGCTGCTGCAGGATGCTCTTTAATAGAAACTCAGGGTTTGGTATTGTGGTTAATGGGCCCAATCAGGTCCTCTCCTCTGTGGTATCTAAGAGAGATAGATGAGAGCAGGCAGGCAGATAAAAGGCGGAAATCAAGACTTTTAGAAGCAATGGGATGACAGGATAGCAGGGACTACTGAGAGGACAGCTGAAAGCAACCAGAGGAGACAGAGGAACACTGGGTCATGAGAATGTCGGAACCATGGGAGAACAGTGGCCTCCTGAAGTAACCCCTGTTCTGTATGGGGCCTGGCTGGGCACCTACATGCAGCCTTACAATAAACATGTATCCTCTTTGGGTTGCGTTTGCTTGGTGACCTCACGTAGAGTCTAAAAAAGTTTATCTCATAGAAGCAGCGAGTAGAATAGTGGTTACTGGAGTCTGGAAGAGGGAGGAGAAAGAGGGAGAGGAGAGGTCGGTTTAGAAAACCAGAATACAAAATCCTCCCCCAAACCCCACACATCCCTGGAGAGTCTCCAATCCTGTTTAGCTTCTTGCTTCCTAATGGAAACTACCCAGCCAAGGGCCTGCACGTGTTCTGGCCTCTGTTGGGCACCAGAGACAAGGAAACAGAAGATTTTGCCGAGGGGAATTGCACAGTCTCCCTGCCCCTCTTCAGTGGGCTTTTGGGTTAGGGAGGATAGCTTTGAGACCATCTGCTTCTCTGTCAGAGGAAGCAGGGGGCGGTACTCTGCCAGCCAAGGCTGGGGACTCTTGGCAGCCCCAGGAGACCTGGTTTCCAGACCAGAAGAGTTTTCCACAGAGGTGGAAGGACACGGTTCTGCTTTGGATTTGGAAAGGGTCTTGCTGCATTTTTCCAATGTTGGTTCAACGAAACTCAAAACTGTTTTTCCTAACGCTTTCTTCCCTTCGTATTTAAGTCACTCTGTATGCGCGGAGAAAGGCAGTACATGTGCTTTTGATTCCTTTACTCTGAAATCATCACCCTTTCTTCCTTGAGAAATCCTATGTCTCAGAAACCTTTGGAGACATTTAAGCCTTCTCACTCCCTCTTTAAACCAGGACCCTGCATGCTGCGAAAGCAAATGAATGTGGAGGGTTTCAATCAAGACAAAAGGCATTCCTCCCTGCCCGATCCCTCTGTCAGAGGAAGTAGGGGGCTGAGGCTGGGGACCCTTGGCAGCCTCAGGAGACCTGGTTTCCAAACCATTGCAGTCAAGGCCAACCTAGGCAGCAGCCACCTTCTCAGGAAACAAGGCCTTGGAGAAATCAGTGACTGTGTGAAGATGGTATAGGCTGAAAAGAAGAGCAACGGGCATCAAGTAGTACATGATTATCAGGGGCCAACTTCTGTATCTGTCCTTCAGCGGCAACACACTGTCTTTAATCTTCCCAGCCCAGGAGCTCGTGCCCTACATGCTGGCCCCACATTCTGCCCTCGGCAGAAGCTGCAGGGGACCTCAGTGTCTACTCTTCCTGCCTCATGTCTCAAGGCAGCAGCTCCTCTCTGGTAAACTGATGGTGATGTGGCCAAGGTGCCAAGATGGGACAGCAAAGGTGATGGGCTCTGCACACCAATTTCAGGAAACTCATTCTGGCCAGCTCTATGCAAAGGGAAAAGCATGTTGCATTTACTCAGGCCAGGAAACAGTGTTGTGGGTTAAGGGCACAGACTGCCTGAATGTTCAGTCCCAGCTCTTCCACTTCCCAGCTGTGGGACCTTGGGCAAGTTGCCTTCGTTCCTGTGCTTCCACTTTCCTTTTCCCTCCACCTTTAAGATGGGGATAAGGGTTTCAAGGTTGTGGTGACTGTAGATATATGAGTGTGCGTTTGCTATGCTTTACCTGCCAGGCATCTAGCAAACATTCTTCATTTGTTTGCTGTTATCAAGAATGTTGTGTATGCGAATGAAATGATACAATGTCTCAGATTTGCTTTAAAACAATAGGGAGGTTGGGGAAGCGGGTTGGGGAACAGATGAAACAGGGGTAGGCTTGAGTTGGTAATTGTTGAAGTTGAGTGATCAGTACATGCGTTTATTACATTATTCTTTTCACTTTTGAAACTGTTCATAAAAACTTTTCCATAATAGAAGTTCTATATGTGTATATTTTTATATATAAATATATACATGCATAGAGAGAATGATGTCTACAGCAGCACTTCACTAGACATGACGTAGTATGCAGTGCACAAGCTGATTTTAAGTGATCTTCAGATGACTTTTTAAATTTAATGATTATGTATTTAAAATTTAATTAATTATGGCAAGTGATATGAACTGTGATAATGCAAAAGGTTTCCTTTTAAAATAAAGTTCAGTCAAAAGAGTGAGATGATTTGATGAAAGGAATTGGAAGATAATGTGAGTGGAAGATCTGTGGATGTGGCAAACATTGTGGAGGTAGAAATTGAACTGCTACTGCTTAGGAAACATCATTAAAGTACCCATGGGAAAGGGCTCATGTTCGTTACTCTGAGTGCACATTGTGTTGGCTTTATGGGGGTCATTATAGATGGTTTAGCGTGGAGGTCATGGCAGCAAGAGACAGAAATGGGAGTGTGGGCTTGGCAGATGCACAGACCTCGATTCCGTTTTTGACTCTGCCATATAATGGCTGTGTGACATTGGGCACATAACTTACGTGCTCTGTGCTTCATTTCCTCATATGCAAAACGTCTTTAAATGTCCTTGGAAGAATTAAATGAGATAATGCTTGTCATGCACCTAGCACAATGCCTAGCATGTAACAGGTACAGAATAAATGGTAATGTGCTCAAGAAAGAAGTAGAAAGGACAGGTTTGAGCCTGAGAGCCCACGGTCTGAGCATGAGCCTCGCAAGTTCAGACCTTATTCAAAACAATTTTACTCCTACTTTTGACACAATTCTAATGAGTGTGTTTTTTTTTGTTCATTGGGCTGTTTTTCCAGTGTGTGGCTCTTGAGAAATGGACAGGAGACAGGTGGGGGCCTGCCAAGCAGACAGAAGTGAGGACCTGTTGATTGACACAGTCAATGCATCATTAGTTACAGGATATATTCTGTTGCTCCTTGGCCTGTTTCAATAACACTGTTGGTGGGTTAATAACTCTGTTGCTTAAAACAGCTCTCATCCCAGTCATGCCAAAATTTGTCTACAATTCTAGTAACAGTTTTTACGGAGTGTTTATTGTGTGCCAGGGACAATGCTAATTACACCATGTTCATTTTCTGATTTAACTACCATGACAGCCCTCGGAGGGAGGTGTCACTGTTCTCATGTCACAGCTGAGGAGACTGAGGCTGAAAGGATATAGTGACTTCCCCAGGGTCACACAGTAAGTGAGTGGCAGGACCAGTTTGGAACCTGGTGTGATTCCAAAGCCCATGTACATGGCCACAGAACTCTATCAGCTCTCTATCCAGTGGTCCCGTATCCTTCTAAAGACCCCCCTTGGCTCCTCAAGACTAGCACCTCCCTTGTCTCAGTATGTGGACCTGGTCTTGGGATGGTGGTACGAGGTCCTCATTAGGCCAGCTTGTGGGTACAGCTGTTTGCTGGGGAGGGCACCAGCTGGAGTGTGCAGGCATCAGCGCCCAGCCTGGCTGAGATATGGCTCTTCCCATTCTGGAGACCCTTTAGACATTTGCACTTAAAAGTGCAAGCTCTGCACATCTTCAGAGGAGACGTAATGACAAGCAGGCTTTGAACATTTGCAGACTATATTTTTAGGTCACAAGGACCTTTTTGTGCATGCGTGATGGGGTGTAGGGATGGAAAACATATGCCTTAATTTCTGTCACTTGTGCCCCGAATCCCAAAGATAACGGTTAGTTGAGTTTCACAGTAGTCTGTTAACAGATTTTCAAGTAATTTTCCACTAATTCAGCAGTTCTCTGTGGATATCCGTAGGCATCTAGTATTTCCAAAGAGAAAAACAGTAGCTCATGGTTTAGATATGGTGATTCTCATTAATTGTATTCACATAGACTTCTGTTGTATGGGGCTGTCTCTGGTACAGGAAAATATGTTGGTGCTTCCAGCAGTCACACTAGGGGCTACTCAGCAAAAATAAGGTATTTTCACAGGTGAAGGGGCAAAAATACCAGCATTTACCTGTTGCCTTTTAAAAGTAGTTCCCCTTAGGCGCTATACTTGTTCCAAAGATGTTGTCATTATGCCATGCTTTTGGGTGGATTCCCCCAAGTGACCACCTTCAGAACCTTTAATATATTCATTTCAGTGCTTTTAATTGAGGCAAATCTTTATCATTAGGGGAAGATTTGGCTTTTATGAACTCTCAGAGGTCAGATCAATTAAGTGTGTGTGTGTGTGTGTGTGTGTGTGTGTGTGTGTTGATTGTTTCAGGTGTCAATTACCACAGTATTGACTCAAAAGAAACCACAAAAGCCTCAGGGACATCAAACAGTATCATTATTTAGTTCATGAGTTTGCAGTGGTTTAGCTGATCTGGGCTGGACTTACACATCTGCTGTTGGCTGATCTTGGCTGAGCTTGCTGAGCTATCTAGGGTGGATATGATGGAGCTGGATGATGCCATGTAAGGATGGGCTCACCTGGTACATCTCAGCTACTCAGCTCTCTTTGACTTGTCTTTCATTCTCCAGCAGGCTAGCTCGGGCATGTTCTTTTGGCAAGGCAGAGGCATAAAAAGAGGGAAACCCCAGTGTGCAAGTTCATTTCAAGCCTGTGCATCATTTCTGCCAGCATCCCATTGGCCAAAACAAGTTACATGGCAAAGGATACAAAGAAGAGTGAAGAACTGTGACTTTCTGTTTTTTTTTTTAAACAGTCTACCACAATGATTAAATTATGGGACATATTTTTGTTCCAAAAAGTGTTGTGGCTTCAAAACTCTGACAGTGTTCTTGTGGGTGATCAGTGAGTGAATTGCCCCAGACAAACATTCCAGATAGTTGTCTAGAGGGGGCAATGATCTATGGACAATACCAGTGTCTTTAGAAGGAAGGGAATGACCTCTCAGGTGACTCCTGGGGAGGCCAGTGCCCTTTTGGATGAAGAGCTGAGAATTCTATCTTGGGCTTGTTGGATTGAAATAAATTTGCATCAGAAATCTTACCTTGCAGTCCCCAAATGATAAACTGGCCTCTGAATATACATTTTTTTTTTGAGTGGATTCTCACTCTGTCACCCAGGCTGGAGTGCAGTGGTGCGATCCTGGTTCACTGTAACCTCAGCCTTCAGGGCTCAAGCGATTCTCCTAACTCAGTCTCCCGAGTAGCTGGAGTTATAGGTGCACATCACCATGCCCAGCTAATTTTTGTATTTTTACTAGAGATGGGGTTTCACTATGTTGGCCAGGCTGGTCGTGAACTCCTGACCTTTTTTATTTCTTCTGCAACAGCCAGGCCTTCAAACAACAAGGACTTGATCTCTTTCAATAACTCTCATTTCCTTGGCTGTGCCAGTTAAACCATACCATTCTCTGCTTTGGCTGACTGATGAAATCTTCAAGGGTGGGATTAAATGGGGTGTTTGACTAATTTGTCACCCATCTTCTGCACCCAGCCACATTTGCTGAGTACCCTTCTGTGCTCTGTGTTAGGTCATGGGCACAAAGAAATAAACAGGAGGAGGAGGGGAAGGAGAGTGGGAATGGGGGTAAAAGAGAGAAAGGCCTTCATGGGCCAGTGATGATGGAGTTCTGTAAAACTGAGAAGGACGTTTAACACACCTGTCTGCACCCAAGGTCAAACATGCATGCGTGTATGCATGCACACACACACACACACAAATGCCAAAGACAGATGAGAGATAGAGAGCAATAGGGAAGACACATACACATGCATTAAATGGTTGCATTAGTGAGTGGCAAAGAACATGAGACAGGGCTAAGTATAAGATACTGAAAAAGGTCAATGGATGGGCACCTACTCTTGCATGGGAGAGCTGGGGTGGGGGCTTCTCTGCAGAGGTGACATTTGAACTGAGTTTTGAAGGATGACTAGGAATTCATAGGCAGGGAGTCAGGGCAGCACTGTTGTCATCTGCAGAGTTGTGAGAAAACAAGGCTGACTTAGGAGGGGCAGGACTAGGACAGAGAGGCAGCAAGTCTGAGATTTTGTTCAGAGGGAATGAAGGGGATGATGAGATTGGAAGGGTGGGGAGGGCAGGTTGTGATGGTTAACAGCGACAGCTGGTGAGGACTCCCCCATGCAGATGCAGTGGGCATGGAATGAGGAGGATGGGAGAGGAACAGGAGAGGTAGCTGGAAAGGACTCAAGGATGAGGAAGACTCAGGGTCAGAGTTGCCACCTGACTTTGGGTAACATGGCAAAGTGAGAGGTATGTGTGGCGGAGGTCTTGGTGCACAAAGAGACAGTGGTGGTCAGTTAGGTGTGATGTTTAAATGTAATGAGGGCAGTGCACTGGAAAGAGCAGTGGTTGGAATCGGAGGACCTAGTTTGAAATTCTGGTTTCACCGCTGTGTGTCTTTAAGTAAGTCACTTAACCTCTCTTACACTTAATTTTCTTATCTGTAAAATGGAGCTAACACACAGAGGACACTTTTTAGACTCTCAATTATTTAAAATATAAACTTTGAACACTAAATTAAATGGACAGGGTGTCTGGCCAATTTCAGGTGCTCGATTTAATCCAGATAGGCTGGTAAGCAATATAAGGAGATAGGGGCTTACCACTGGGAATGATGGTGAGGTATGATCACCCATGAATGTGCTGAGCTACACCCTTGACTTGAGCGGAGCAGGTAGGCAAGGAGAGGGTACGTTGGAAACTGGTTAGGTGATGAAGACAGGTTAGAGGAGTTTGAAGGCCGTGTGTGTGTGTGTGTGTGTGTGTGTGTTCCCTGCAAAACAAACCATCTGAACAGGTAGACTCAAGGGTTGCTACAACTTTTGGCGCTTCCAATGCCCCCCTTGAACTAGGTCCTTAACTCCATCTTCAAATCTCAGTCTGAAACCAGAGGGTTGCCTAGGAGTGGAATTTGGTCTTGCCAGTATACACTGAGGTCAGTGAAGACTGCAAGGAACAGTAAGTCCAGTCTGCTATCAGCATCTGTCAACTCAGCTAAGCACACTCATTAATAGTTATTGTTCCCCTTAGAACATCAGGCCCCAGGGAACAGAACAGCTGCTCCACTGGCTTCATCTTTGTGAATATGGATGGGACCTGGTGCCTACAGAGGGCCAATGAGCTGTGTGGGGCAGGGAGTGGGTGAAAGTGTGGGAGATGCCCCAAGACAGATAGATGAACAGATGAACAGGTACGATTCCAGAATTCAGAATCCAAGACCACTGTAATTTATAAGGCATAGTTGAAATGGCAGATGCCAGCATCTCCTGACACAAGTTCCACTCCTGATCAGAGGAAGCATTACAGGAATTCCTCTAGCTCTGGCCAGTGTTCTTGACCCGTCACCTCTTCAATCAGGCACAGCCTGGACCTGCAGAGAAGCAGCCAGGCTGGGTGCTGGGCTCAAAGGCAACCAGTGATGCAGATCAGGGTGTGAAGTATTTTAAAAAGCTGCAGTCATAACTGCTGTGCTAGGGAGCCCGAGAAAGTTTACTGCAGGCAGGAGGTGTCCTTAAGCATCCATTCAAAGCCTTTCCTGAGCATCTACTGTGTGCCCTACTGTGTGCATGTGCTCAACACTGTGGGGAAGACCCAGAGAAAGATCCAGCCTCAGTTTTGAGTTGAGCTGGTAGTCTGGCTGTGGGGAGGGGTGTTGAAAACTGCATGGATAAGTAGGGAACAGACAATAATTAAGGAGCAATTAAACACCATTTGCTCATCCACGTATTCATCTACTCAGCAAATGTCTCGGAGCCTCTTCTCTCTGCCAGGCCTGCAGTGGTGCTGCCTTGTTGGAGCTCATGGTCTGGTTTGGAGGTGGAGGTGCGTGCATGCTTGGTATGGGAGTAGACAAAAGCACAGGGTTCTTTGTGGGAAAGATGACACAGCCTCTGGGGTGATGACACATGTTAAAACTTAAGATAGAACAGGAGTTGTTCAGGCTGCTGGAGAGGGAGGTTGTTGGTGGGAGAGCAGTGCCTGGGTTTGGGGCCAGTGGTCCCCTCATTGAGGCCAATCACATCCATAGTTACAGACCGACTGCCTTCTTTCTTTTGAGAATAGGGACAAGAGTGGGAGGAGAGTAGGGTGAAAGTCCAGAGTCCCAGAAAAACCCAGTCCTTTCTGGGCAAGCTGGGATGATTGGTCACCCTAAAACAGCAGTCTTGCCCTTACAGTCACTGGGATGCTCCTAAACATCCTCCAGGGCTTCGCTGAGCTACGCCTGAGCCAGATAGGTGGCCACACAAGACCCAGCGGAGAGTGAAGGGAGAGGGCCTCAGCCCCTGGGAGCTCACACGCTGACCAGGTAGGTTTTCAGAGTGTGGTACAGGGAGTCGGGGAGAGAGGGGAAAATGCAGCTGAAAGTCATCTCATTTCTTGGAGCCTCAGTTTATCTCCACATGGGAACAATAATAGCGCTCTCAAGGGATTGTTACAAAGGTTAAATGAGATCATGTGTGCGGGGTACTTGGCTTAGGGTCTGGTGCAAGGTAGAAGCTCACTGTCTGGGGAACAGTAGAACCTCACATGCTGTATAAAGGACAGGTCCTGTCATATTGTAGGAGATAGTGAAGGGAACACCCAAACAGTGCTAGAATTGTAGGCAATGGGAGGACGCCTGGAAGAGGGGCTCTTAGCCTGGATCTTCCCATTCCCGAGTGCAAACTCTGCAGGGAGCTGTTAGTGGCAGGAGCTTCTGTTCAGCCGTACGTGTGGAGGCAGAAACTCACAGCGCTGTCTGTTGCCCCGACCTGTACTGTGATTTGACTCAGAGAGCAGTGGGCCTTAGTATCTCCATTTGGGTGGCAGCTGCTTAGGGATCAGTTCCTGAAATCCCAGCAATTTCTAAAGCCAAGTGTGAAATTACCCTCTGGTTGGTGGGCCAAGGCCCCAGGTGCCAGGAGTCCACAGACAGTGGGGCCTTTAGATAGGTGGGTGAGGGAGGCTGCAAACTGGGATGAAGCCTGGAGCCACAGTAACCACTGCCATCACAAACTCATGCTGACATTATTGTCGAGTACAATGGTGCTCCACCCAGATCTCCTCTTCAGGGCTGACATGCCATCCCCAGCTGCTGGAAATATTGTTGCTCATGGCTCACAGCTGTATCCCTCATTTAGTCTTACCCTCTGCTGTAGAAAACAGCAGAGGTCTTATTTAAGGGTATATCCCCTCCCAGGATGGCCCATGGACCAATGACTTGCTGGTTTGGAGATACCAAGGTCCAGCTGGTAGGATCAGCTAAGGCCTTGGTTGCAAATTGCACTGTGGTCAGTTTCTTTTTCTGCCTTATTCTGCCTTCCTTATGTCCTTCCTGGTATATCTCTTAAGAACACCCCCAAGAGAACTTCTGCACACAACTCTGTCTCATAGTCTTTTTAGGAAATCCAGTTTAAAACAGTTGGCTCCCAGAGTGGTCCTACGAATTTGACTCTAAAATGTGGTCCCTTGCCAGCTGGCTGGAAATGAGGACCCCATCACAGGTGGGCCCACAGGTGGCCCCTGATATTCTGTAGAGGTGCAGTTGCTAAAACTTTCACATTGGTGAGCTGGGATAGAATGTTGTTGGCAGGCAATTCGGGTTGATGTATTATTTCTGGCACTTAAGAGGAATGAGGGAAATGGTAACTACGAGGAATACAGAATTGAGTGGTTGTTGCCATGTGCCATTAATTTGTTGGAGAGAGACAATGGCAGGCTTTGGGTAGCTCGTCACAAAATCAAGGCAAAATGGGAAAGCAAGAGAGCCTTGTTAGCATCATTTAAGAAAACACTAATCTTATGCAGCCAGAGAGCAGACAAAGCAGAAGACTAGGCTTAATTGTAAGCGTAGCAGAAATTCAGAAGTTGAATTCTCAATCCCAATGAGCCTTGCACACCAAGCCTCAGGTTCTTGAGATGGGGAAATCTGGCTAGATGCAATTGAGAACCTTGAACTTCCAGATTCCCCTGAAGCTGCTAAGCAAAAGTGCTCCCTCTCTATTATTAAAAGGTAGTTATCCTTCCTCCTCTCCCACATCTTGTTTGAGGCTTATGTAGAAGCTTCCAACTAAATGAGGCAGGTGCTGTATAAAACAATGCTTAATCCTCCTGGGATTCATCCCTACCTCTTCTCCTCCAACCAGAGCAATAACAAGTGTCAAATCCCAGAGGAGCCAGACTGGGGAGGAGCTGGGCCTGCTAAGGGAGGAGAGGGACTGTAGGCTGGTGGCAGGATCCAGCTCATTTGTTCCATGAGTTGAAGGGGGTGGGAGAGTGTGCATGAATTGGATCAAGGTGCTATATAATGGGAGGCAGAATATAAAGCTGGATAGGGGAGAGTTTGATATGGCAACACATATGGGATTTAATATACTGGCAAAGAACCCAGGAGATGATGCCAATATGCTTCCAGGATGACTTTTGGAAACTTGGCAAAAGTGACAACCCACACTAAGTGAAGTAGACATGGCAAACTACTGTGGCAGACAGTGTAGAAGGAATCAAAAGGCTTAGAGAATAGAGTGGATGTACTATGTAAGGTTGGAAAAAGCCAACTGTGTTCTGTGGGAGGGCCCAGAGGACACTCTGTTTACCAGAGTGACAAGGAATGTGCTGCGAGGGACATCTGGCATCATTGAAAAGCTCAGTGGACCAGACCAGGGCTGAGGTTAACAGTTGCTGTTCCAGCACTGGATTCCTTTGTAGGCATGGGGAAGCATAGTATCCCAAGTGCTGGAAGCCAAATGGCAGCACTTAACTGTCAGAAGCAGGATGGACCTAACTATGGCAATGAGCAGCAAAGCCTGAGTGGCACAGGAGGGCCCTACCTGAGTAATACTATGGAGATGGCTAAAGGACCATGGCCTTCCTTCCAAGACAGAGGGCCGGCCAACACAGGTATTCTTTAATGTATATACTGTGTATCAATATAAATTAAGGGGTTGATTGGGAGGTGGAGAGCAACTGGTCTAATAAAAAGTTTTGATTTTGCTCATTCTTCAGACCTGAGCTACTTCTCAGGGCCAAACTCCATTGATTGAAGAAAAGGGGGTTCCTGTGAGGAAGGACCCTGCAACTCCGAAGCAGCTATACTCAGTAGTAATGATGCCAGATCTTTTTCAAAGCGGCTTATGGCCATTTACTGACATAACCATACACTGGGAAGAATACTCAGACTTCTCAAAAACCTGAAAACATTTTTCAGCCTTTTCACAGGATCTGAACTGACAGTGATACCCAGGGACCCAATGGGCCATAATAACTTGTAGAATGGGGACATGTGAGGTCCGTGCATGAAGTCTATCTAATAAAGGAAGTCCTTGACTAGATCTAGCTCATAGTGGGTCCACTGGATCCATGGATCCCGCTGATGGCCATTTGTCGAGGCCCTAAATGTATAATTAGAGTGGACTTTCCTGGTAGTTTGCAGAACCGTCATATTGGATTCTTGACCTGTTGAGTAACAACTCAACTAGTGAGAAAAGACAAGTAAAAGGCTCTGAAACTGCCCTTCTCCCTGGCCAAGATAATATATTTTTAAAAATACCTCATCTTGGGAGGTACTGACATTTGACTGAGATTGTGCTAAGACCAAGAACCTAAAAAATGTCATACCCTATTTTATTCACCAGCCCAGCACCTACTATGGTATGGATTGTTGGATTCTGATGGACAATGCTGCTACCACACACTTAACCAATGATAAAGTCTGATCAGGCCTAGCCTGTTGAAACTGGTCAGACCTGAGGATGAGATAATCCTGACTCAGGAATATCACAAAGCAGGGGGACGTCATGATCCCGAGGGAGGATCTTCAGGTACTCAGCAGAGCATATAGCAAACCACTTCTAATGCTTACACAACAGAGGAGCTCAATTATTGTCAACCAATCAACCTCACTCAGATTTTGATTTCCTGGTACAGGACAGGAACAATTCTCAGTTGCTGGCCTTGACGGATATTCCCTTTTTCTCTTCTCTCCTAGAACTCACCTAGAGTTTATGCCAGATCAGGTTCCTTGTTTAGCAGTAAAACTCAGGTATCAAATTGTGGTCAGATAGTCTTTATTTTTATTTCAACACTAAGTATTTTTATTTCAACACTAAGTATAGTTTCCATTGCAGCTGCGGAGCCAGATGTGTTGTCCTTGGTAGATAGGAAACACAGTGTGCAGCAAGTAATGTATGAACATCATTCTGGCAGTTGTGTTCTTTTCCATATCCATCATGAAGCAGGAGCAGAGTCAGTTTGGATTCACATGGGACAGCCAACAGTATACATTTATGGTTTTGCCTTAGGATGATGTTATTTCTCTCATCTTGTGATATGATATAGTCCAAAGGGACGTAGACATTCTGAAGAACATCATGTATTGATAACAACATGGTAATTGAACTGGATGAGCAAGAAATGGCAAGTAGATTGGAGATGCTGGAATGACACATAGAGATTAATTCTATGAAGGTGCAGAGGCCTTCTACATCTGTGAATTTCTAGAGGTTTAGTGGTCAGAGGCATGCTGGAATATGCTTCCAAAGGACAATTGCCTCTTGCGCTTCCGGGCGTAGATAGTACAATGCTTGGCAGACTCCTGTTGGTTCTGGAGGTAGCATTTGGTGCACTGAGGAGTATTAGTCTTGTGAGATAAGGGAATCCCACAGCTTTTAGTGGGGCCCAGAGCATGAAAGGGGGATGAAGCAGGTCCAGGCTGAGGTGTAAGTAGCCTGCCAGTTGTATCATTTGACCTGGTAGATCCTGTGGAGCTAGCAATTGAGCAGCCAATGACAGAATGGCCAAGTGTTTCTTTTGTTTCTTTGGTGGTACCCTGAGCTGAACACAGCCATGAACTAGGGCACGTGGCTTGGTAGACAGAGCTTAGGCCTGATCCTATATCCCACACACCATCTTGTTCAGATACTCTGTGAAGTACACCACCTGCACGATTGTATCCTTTGAAAACAAACTGTTATAGCCTTCTTGTAGCTGTTCATAGTACCTCTCTAAGGGATTCCAGCAGGAATATGTATTCCTGTTTGATAGATAAGAAAATTGAGGCATAGCTGACTTGTAATAAAGAGATGTTAAAGGTCATCTGGTAAGTAATTAATTAATTCACTCACCAATTACTTATTGAGCAGTTGTTCTGTAATGAACACTCTGTCTGGTACCAAGGTATCATGGCAAATTAGACACATTCCTATTCTCAAAGAACTCATGGTTTGGAGCGGATGTAGGAGGAGGGGAAAGTGGGAGAGTCAACAGATAATTGCAACATTGTGGAATAAATATTAGCAAAGATATAAGCATAGAGTGCTGGGTGATCTTGGAGGAGACTCATCTGACCCAGGGAGAAAGAGGGGAAGTAGGGGCAGGGGAGAGAGAGAGAGAGAGACAGACAGACACAGGGCAGGCTAGGGGAACTTGGTGTGGTTCTGAGTGGCTGGAGCCAAGATGGGGGATACAGAGGGGGTTGGGAGGACAGTCCTTCAGTTTCCAGCCTCCTTTCCTATCAGTAGCTCTTGTTCCCAGGGCAGCTGTCCCTAGAGGTACAATAGTGGGCGAGGTCCTGGGCCATTTCATTAGGGAGGTTTGTTTCCAAAATCATCTCTTAAGCCCTATTAAGTCTCTTACTTAGTGAGGAAGCAGCAAATCAAGATGACATTTCAAAAGCGGTGGCCCAGCCTGTTCCTGGAGGAACAGCTAAATCCTCACCCATATTAAATACCTTCTCCTCAACAGCAGCGGCTGGGCCATTTAGGAAAATTAAAAGGAGAGAGGCGAATAGAGAGTGAGGAGATTAAAAACAAGTGTGATAGTGTTTCCAGTCCATGGCAATTAAAAGCCCTCACATATGGCCTTTTCACTTTATCCTTCTCTTGGCTTATCCTGCCTGTATCTGTATCCATTCAGAGGGTTGGTCATTATGAAAGTGATTTTGCAAAGAGGTACTCGGATTTCCAGCTCTCCATCGTTACACCAGCCAGGTACTTGGCTGATGGCCGGCCCAGGACTGCGTGTCTCACAGCATGTGTGCTCTGGAGACTTTGTACTGAGGAAAATCACTCTGTAGAGAGACTTCTGTAAGGCAGCAGATTTCAGGGTTTGTCTTTACTCAAGTAAAGACAATGCATAGGAAAGAAACTGTCTATCAAACATGAGAAAGAAGGTTTACCTCTGCTGTTCATCAAACAGTGCCAAATTAAAAGAACAACATGATCTCGCCATTTTTGACCCATTGCATTAAACTAAACAAGTGTTTAGTTTCTCTTTTCTAAACATGGGTTTAGAAAAGAGAACACCTAAATGCTACTAAGGATGTAGTAGAAAGGGCATACTTAGGCATTGCTGGCAGAAGTATAAAATGATGCCAACTTTTTGAAGGGCACTTAGGCCAAATGCTTCAAGAATTTTAATGTGTATTAAGAATTCAAAAAGTGTTGCAATGGTTGGTGTAATACTTCTAAAAATAGGTCCTAAGGAAATATCAGAAATATGAACAAAGAATTAGCCAGGACTATGTTTATTGCAATGTAATTTTTAGTATTGAAAAAGAGAACTTAAATACCTAACACCAAGGGATTAGTAAATCAATAACAGTATATGTATAAGAAGAAGAAATGGTAGCCAGGTGTTTCAAATGATCTTTATGAAAGATAAACTTATGTGAAAATATTAAGTTAAAAAGGGTATGAAATGCTTTATACAGCAAAAGTTCTTTCACCTTTCTCTCTCTCTCTCTTTCTCTTACCCCAGGCTGGGCACCCCACATACACACACCTGCATACGTTAACTCTGTTTTAACAGTACACTTTATTGACCAATCTGTTGAACTGAGTAGCTGGATTAACTGACACTATTTTTTCTGTTAACAAAGCATCTGATGCCCAGGGCGTGGGAAGACTGTGGCAAACAGACTCTTACTTCTGCTTACATCAGCTCAGCTATCTGCTTACCAAGAATCCATCGTTTGTTTATTATTTGCTTAATACTCTGCCACATTTGATTTGATAATATATTACAGAGGATTTCTGCTTCTATGTCCAAAAGTGTAATTGGTTCATTTTTTAGTGTATGTGTGTGTGGGCAGATTTGGTATATGGGTTAAACCTAACCTTGTAAAAGAGCTGGGAAACTTTCTCTTCTTTTTTAAAAATTTCTATTTTTGTAGAGATGGGGTCTCACCATGTTGTCCAGGCTGGTTTCCAACTTCTGTGCTCAAGCAATCTTCCTGCCTTGGCTCCCAGAGTGCTGGGATTACAGTCATGAGCCACCGTACCTGGCCAAAACTTTCTTTACTATACTCTAATTGGATAGCCTGAGAATAATCTTCTTGCTGAAGTCTTGGGACAATTTACCTATGTATACTATCTTCTCGGACTTTTTTTTTTTTTTTTTTTTTTTTTTTTGGAGAGAGATGGGGTTTCGCCAGGTTGGCCAGGCTGGTCTCAAACTCCTGACCTCAGGTGATCCGCCTGCCTCAGCCTCCCAAAGTGCCTGGATTACAGGTGTGAGCCACTGCACCTGGCCTCCATTTTTTTTTTAAGCTGAAATTTTATTGAGATAGTTGTAGATTTACATGCAGTTGTAAGAATTAATAAGGGGAGATCTGTTGCTTACATTGTCTAGTTTCTCCCAGTAGCAACATTTTGCAAAACTATAATATAGTATTACAAGGATACTGACACTTATACAATCCATCAATATAATTAAGATTTCGCTAGTTTTATTTCTATTTGTGTGTGTGTGTGTGTGTGTGTGTGTGTGCATGTATTAGATGCTATACAATTTTATCATTTGAGTAGATTTGTATTTCCACCTGAACATTTTCAACATCACAAGGATCCTTCATGTCATCTTTTTATAACCACAGTCAAGTTTCTATGGCTCTCTCCATGTTTTGAAATTACACAGGCATATACATATAAAAGTCATCTGATTATGCAGTAAACCAAGTAATTGGATTATATATTATTCTAATTGTCAGACACCTGAAGTCTGAACCAGTGATGATGTTACTGCCATACATATGACAGTCCATTGTGTACACACAAACATGTATATACACATTCATATGTTATCTACAGGAAGCAACATGGCATCATAGAGCATGTCTCACATGGTTAAATCCTAAAAGCAGTTATATAAAAGAAAACGGGCTCCTGCACAAAAAAGGGCTCCTGGGAAACTGTACTGTGTTCGCTTTTTGGAGATCCACAAGGTATAATAGCATAGTAAGGTCTACAGAGTCCTACAGTGAAAACAACATATTGGCTTCTTGCAGCTACTTGACCACAGGTCCTTTGGTTATAGAACTCTTGTTTCATCTCTAAAATGTTTCCCACCAAAGTCTTGGAAAAGGTAGAATATGGGGAAAAGAACAGGAACATGGTTTGGTACCAGAAGACCTGCATCTGACTCACATTTATTAGCTATTGTGGCCCACACAAGTTACTTAGAGGCATATCTTTGAGCATTGGTGGAAACAAGAGGCAATGGCAACTCCTGAAGGTTTCTCAGTCGTAAAATGAAGATATGAAAAAAGTCTTTTTGTAAAATACTGTGCTCGACATTTGAAGAATAGACATTATTTTCAAGTACACATAAGAAATTTGTGAAAACTGCATACAGTGGGACTTAAAGCAATTTAAAAAGTACTGAACTCTCTCAAAGAATTTTTTTTTTACCACAGTGCAATTAAGCTAGAAATCAATAGTAAAATGATAACTGCTTTACAAAATTAAGTATTATTATTCTAAATACTAAAGCAAAGTCTGCAATGGATAGTAAAAAAAATCTTTAACTGAATGATAAAAATGTTGTATTCAAAACTTGTGGGAAACAATTAAACCTGCATTTATAGAGAAATGTATATCCTTAGAAGGATATAAATATGAAAATTAATGAGCTTAGCATCCATCTCAAGAAATTAGGAAAACATCACCACTAAGAACAAAATAAACCCAAGGAAGTAGAAGGAAAAACTTACAGCAAAGATACAAGTAGAAATTAATGAAAAGAAACCAAACATAAAATAGAAGGGATGAGCAAAGCCAAATTTGGTTTATTGAAAAGACTAACAAAATGGATAATGCCCTGGTTTTAAAGAAGATGTAAATAATCAAAGTTAGGAATGAAAAAGAGGATGTCAACTTCAGAGCCAAAGACAGAGAGAGAGAGAGAGAAAAAAAAAGGACAGGCACAACAGTTTTATAATAGAATACTTGAAAGTTTAGATAGAATGAACAAATTTGTATAAAAACCCAAGTTTCAAAAATGAATGTAAGAAATAGAAATTCTAGTAGTCCTATAATTATTTAAAATATTGAATTCAGAAAAATGTTTCCACAAAGAAAATATCACAGGCATCTTCTATAAACATTTAAGCAAGAAATTACATTAACCGTACAAAAGCTATTCCAGAAAATAAAAAAGAGGGGAGTCCCCAACTTGTTTTAATGAGGCTAGCATAACCTTGATACTAAAACCTGACATAGACACATGAAAAATGAAAATAACAGGCTGATTCCACTCATGAACATAAATTTGAAGATATAAAACACAGTATTAGCAAACTGAATCCTGTAATATACATCATGCATAAAACATTTTGATGGAGTTGGCTTTATTCTAAGACAGCAAGATAACCTTTATATTTGAAAACAAGTCAATGTAATTCACCAAATTGACAGCAAGGAGAAAGATCATAAGATCATCTCATTAGAAAGAATATTTGATAAAATTTCACTTATAATAAAAAATCTATCAGCAAATTAGGAATAGAAGGGAACTCACTCTGATGAGAGGAATCTACAAAAACTACAATCAACACTCTATTTAATGGGGAAATACTGACTCCTTTCATCCACTCTTCCCAAAGATTAGGAATGAGGCAAGAATGTCTACTCTCCCCACTTGTATTCAACATTGTTGTGGAAGTCCTAGCCAGAGCAGTAGTTTAAGAAAATAAAGAGAATGCATGAAAGGAATAAAAGTTTTAGTATTTAAAGAGGTTAGGATTATGTACATAAAATATCCAAAAGAATCTGCAGATAAAATATTAGACTTAATAAGAGTTTACATGGACACAAAGACAATGTATAAAACTCAATCATGTTTCTATATATCAGCAACAAACCAAAAAAAAATTAAAGCATGCTACTTAAATATATCTAGAAATAGCAAACGCCTAGAAATAAGTCTGCTAAAACATCTACACAACTTTGAGAAAACTATGAAATATTACTGAAAGAAAGCAAAGAAGTTCTAAATAAATATAGGGACATACCATGTTCACAGCTTGAAGATTCAATATTACAAATATATTGGTTCTCAAAGTGATCTATAGATTCAATGTAATTCCAATTAAGTCCCTACTTGTTTGTTTTTGTTTTGTAGAATTAACAATGTGATTCTAAAATTTATGTGGAAATGTAAAGGAGAAAAGAAAGTATGTAGTGTCTCCTCAAGGTTTGTTATGAAGCTACAGTTATTAAGACTGTGTAGTACTGGCACAAGGATAGAGACATGTAGAAATGGAAGAGATGTGAGAATCCAGAAACAGACCATGCATGCATGGACATCGATTTATGACAATGATGACACTGCAGAGCAGTGGAGAGAGGTCTTGTCAATAAATGGTGCAGGAGAACTGGTTATCTATATAAAAAAGTAAACTTGACCTTTACCTTACCTCATCACAAAAATCAAATCCAGATGTGCCGTGTATCCAAATGAGAAATGTAAAACAATGAAACTTTACAAAGATAAGCTAAGACAATAATAGCTTCATGACTTTGGGGGGCAGTGAGAGTTTTTTATATAGCCCACAAATCCTGCTAAACAAAAAGGAAAAGACTACACTAAAATTTAGGACTTCAATTCATCAAAAGATACCATAAAGAGAGAAGGAAGGGTGAAGTGACAAGATGGAAGAAGATCCTTGATACACATACACCAGACAAAGGGTCCAGATCCAAAGTCAATAAAGGACTTCTCCAAGTCAATATGAAAAAGGCAAGCAACCTATAGAAAGCTAAGCAAAGGTCTTGAATGAGCACCTCACAAATTATGACATCCAGATGTCTAATAAACATATTAAAACATATTAAAAGGTGATCAGTCTCATTAGTAATAGGAGAGATGAAATGTCAAATCACAGGAAGATGTCATTAAATACCCATCAGAATAGAATAGCTGAAGTTAAAAAACTGACACTATCAAATATTGGTGAAGATGTGGAACAATGAGAACTGCTCAACATTGCTGGTGGGAGTAAGACAATGGTACAACCACTATGGAAAATAGTGAGGAATTACATAGTAGAGTTGAAGATACTCTTAGCTTATGAATACTCTCAGCAATTCATTTCTTAGATATATACCCCAAATAAATGTATAGCTGTACTCAAGGATAGATAAAAGAATGCTTACTAACGGCTTATAATAAATATGGTATATTCATATACTGGAATATTATACAACAGTAGAAATGAACATTTTAATTGTATATAATTTCATTATACACAACATCCAGGATCAATTAAAATGAGTTTATCCTTAGCCTAGAAATTAATTTTACTTTGTGTGGCTTTTTTTTTTTCTTTTTAGTACTTAGTGTGTGTCACACTTTGTTCTTAATGTTGGGGATACAATGGTGGACAAAACAAAGTCCCTGCTTGAGTAAAATTTAGATTTTAGTGACAGAATACAAATAGTGAATCAATAAATATATAACATGTCTGATGATATAGAGGGAAATACAGGGTCAGAAAATAGAGATTTTCTAGTGCAGCAGTTGGAGGATCTGTGGGGATTGATATTTTATATATAGGGAAATACTCTCTATCAGTTCATTGACATTTAAGCAGAGACTTTAAGGAAGTGATGGGGCAGGTCATGTAGCTATCTGTGGGAAAAGCATTCTGGGCTGAAGGAATATCAGATGCAAAGGTGCTGAGGCAGGAATGTGCCTGGTTTGTTGGAGAAAGAACAATAAGATTAGGGTTGCTGGTATGTTACAAGCAAGGGATGGAGTGGTTAGAGATGAGCTTGGAGTCATTGTGCAGGGCTTTTTAGACCATTGTAAGACAATTTGGCTTTAAAAAAATTGAGAGGAGATGCTATTAGAAGATTGTGAGCAGAAGAATTAACAGGGTTTGTCTAGTTATGTTCACACAAAAACCTGTACATGAATGTTTATAACTACTTTATTTGCAATAGTCAAGAACTAGGATCATTCCAGATGTCCTTCAGCAGGACATCTATAGTTTCAGCTGCTTAGGAGGCTGAGGCAGGAGGATTGCTTGAGCCAAGGAGTTCAAGACCAACCTAGGCAACATAGCAAGACAAAAACAAAGAAACCGAACAAAAATAATTTGAATGGTTAAATTGTGGTACACGTATGCCATGCAATCCAATAAAAAGCAATGAATTATTTTAAAAAATTTTCTGAGACAAGATCTCATTTTGTTTCCTGAGCTAGAGTGCAATGGTATGATCATGGCTCACTGCAGCCTTGGTCTCCCAGGTTCAAGTGATCCTCCCACCTCAGCCTCCAAAGTAGCTTTGACTATAGGCATTCATCACTTGGCCAGCTGATTAAAAAAATTTTTTTTTTTTATTTTTAGTAGGGACAAGATCTTGCTATGCTACTCAGGCTGGTCTCAAACTCCTGAGCTCAAGAAATCCTATCTGCCTTGGCCTCCCAAAATGCTGGGATTACAAGCATGAGCTTTTTTGCCCAGCCAAAGCAATGAATTATTGATACACATAGCAACTTGGATGACTCTCTAGGGATTAATGCTCGATAATAAAAGCCAAATCCAAAATTTTTGATTTGGGTGGAGATCACATAGACATTCATTTTATAGTATTTTATTAAATTATGCACTGATCTTTAAGTATTTTTTGAATGAGTTATTTTTAAGAATAAAATATTTTTTAAAGTTCTAGCATTTTAGAAGCACAGATATGTGTTACTTAATGATGGGGATATACTCTGAGAAACGCATTGTGAGGTGATTTCATCATTGTTTGAACATCATACAGTATAGTTACACAAACCTAGATGCTATAACTTGTTGCAATAGTCATCATAAGAAAGAACCAAACTGATCTGATAGACCTGAAAAACATACTACAAGAATTGCATAATGCAATCACAATCACAAGTATTAACAGCAGAATAGGCCAAGCTGAGGGAAGGAATCTCAGGCTTGATGACTGGCTCTCTGAAATAGCTCAGTCAGACAAAAATAAAGAAAAAAAATGAACAAAACCTCAGAAAAATATAGGGTTATGGAAAGAGACCAAATCTATGGCCCATTGGCATTCCTGAAAGAGATGGGAGAAAGCAAGCAACTTGGAAAACATATTTCAGGATATTTTCCATGAAAACATCCATCCCAAACCTTGCTAGAGAAGCCAACATTCAAACCAAGAAATGCAGAGAACCCCTGTGAGATATTATATAATACAAGAAGACCATCCTTAAGGCATATAATCATCAGAGTCTCCAAAGTGAAATGAAAGAAAAAATGTTAAAGGCAGCTAGAGAGAAGAGGCAGGTCACCTACAAAGGGAATCTAATCAGGCTAATCTTTCAGCAGAAATCCTACAACACAGAAAAGATTGAGGGCCTATATTCAGCATTCTTAAAGAAAAAAATATTTAACCAATAATTTTATATCCAGCCAGACTAAGCTTCATAAGTGAAGGAGAAATAAGATCCTTTTCAGACAAGCAGATGCTGAAGGAATTTGTTATCACCAGACCTGCTTTACAAGGGATCCTGAAAGGAGCACTAAATATGAAAAGGAAAGACTGCTACTAACCACTACAAAAACACACTTCAGTATACAAACCAATGACAGACAGTATAAAGCAATCACACAAATAAGTCTGCATAATAACCAGCTAACAACATGATGATAGGATCAAATCTGCACATACCAATGTTCCTTTTGGATGTAAATGGACTAAATGCCTCAATTAAAAGGCCTAGAGTGGCAAGCTGGATAAAGAAGCAAGACTCGATGGTATGCTATCTTCAAGAGACCCATCTCACATGCAGTGACATCCATAGGCTCAAATTAAAGGGGTGGGGAAAATTTACTAAGCAAAGGAAAAATAGAAAAAAGCAGGGGTTGCAATCTTTAATTTCAGACAAAATGGACTTTAAACCAACAAAGATAAAAAGAAGATAAAGAAGAGTATTATATAATGGTAAAGTGTTCAAATGAACAAGAAGATCTAACTATCCTAAATATATATGCACCCAACACAGGAGCACCCATATTCATAAAGCAAGCTCTTAGAGATCTATGAAGAGACTTAGATTCCCATACACTCAATAATAGATTCAAAACCCCACTGACAGTATTAGATCACCAAGGCAGGAAATTAACAAAAATATTCAGTACCTGAACTCAGCACTTGACCAAATGGACCTAAAAGACATCTACAGAATTCCCTACCCCAAAACAAAAAAATATACATTCTTCTCATTGCCACATGGCACATACTCCAAAATCAATCACACGATCAGACATAAAACAACATTCAGCAAATTCAAAAAACCAAAATCATACCAACCACACTTTTAGACCACAGTGCAATAGAAATAGAAATCAGTTACTAAGAAAATCACTCAAAACCATACAATCACATGGAAATTAAACAGCCTACTCCTGAATGACTTTGGGGTAAACAAGGAAATTAAGGCAGAAATTAATTCTTTGAAACTAATGAGAGCAAATTTACAACATACCAGAATCTCTGGGATACAGTTAAGGCAATGTGAAGAGGTAAGTTTATAGCACTACCTGCTTACATAAAAACATCAGAAAGATCTCAAATTAACACTTAACATCCCATCTAGTAAAGCTGGAGAAGCAAGAGCAAACCAATTCCAAAGATAGCAGAAGACAAGAAATAACCAAAATCAGAGCTGAACTGAAGGTAATTTGGGCATGAAAAACCATACAAAAGATCAATTAATTTATAAATTGGTTATCTGAAAAAGTTAATTAGACTGCTAGCTAAACTAATAAAGAAAAAAAGAGAGAAGAACCAAGTGAGCACAATTAGAAATGACAAAGGGGACATTAGCACCAACCCTATAGAAATTAAAAAAAAAATCAAGACTACTCTGAACACCTCTATGCACACAAAGTAGAAAACTTAGAAGAAATGGACACATTCCTGGATACATACAACCTTCCAAGACCTAACCAGGAAGAAACTGAATTCCTGAACTGGCCAATGACAAGTTTCAAAGTTGAACCAGTAATAAAAGGCCTACCAACAAAAAAAAGCTCAGGACCAGATGAATTCACAACTGAATTCTACCAGCTGCATAAAGAAGAGTTGGTGTCATTTCTACTGAAACTATTCCAAAAATTGGGGAGGAGGGACTCCTCCCCAGCTCATTCTATGAGGCCAGCATCATCCTGATACCAAACATGGCAGAGACACAGCAATAAAGGAAAACTTCAGGCCAGTTTTCTTGATGAACTTAGATGAAAAATCCTTGACAAAATACTAGCAATTCAAATTTAGCAGCACATCAAAAAGCTAATCTACTATGATTAGGCTTTATCCTTGGGACACAAGATTGGTTCAACATATTTGAATCAATAAATGTGATTTATCACATAAGCAGAACCAAAACCAAAAACCACATGATTATCCCAATAGATACAGAAAATGCTTTTGATACAGTTCAACACTCTTCATGTTTAAAACCCTCAATAAACTAGGCATTGAAGGAACATACTTCAAAATCATAAAAGCCATCTATGACAAATCAACAGCCAACATCATACTGAATAGACAAAAGCTGGGAGGATTCCCTTTGAAAACTGGCACAAGACAAGGATGCTCTCTCTCACCACTCCTATTCAATATGGTATTGGAAGTTCTGGCCAGAGTAGTCAGGGCAAGAGAAAAAAATAAAGGGCATCCAAACAGGAGGAGAGGAAGTCAAACTATCCCTGTTTGCAGATATCATGCTTCTATGTTCAGAAAACCCTGTAGTCTCTGCCTAAAAGCTCCTTGATCTGATAAACAACTTAAGCAAAGTTTCAGGATACAAAATTAACAAATAAAAATCGGTAGCATTCTATCCACTAACAACATCCAAGCTGAGAGCCAAATCAGAATGCAATTCCATTCAAAATTACCACAAAAAGAATAAAATACCTGGGAATACAGCTAACCAGGGAGATGAAAGATCTCTACAATGAGAATTACAAAACATTGCTCAAAGAAATCAGAGATGACACAAACAATGGAAAAACATTCCATGCTCAAGGATAGGAAGAATCAATATTGTTAAAATGCCTTGCTGCTCAAAGCAATTTATAGATTCAGTGTTATTCCTATCAAACTACCAATTAAATTCTTCACAGAATTAGAAAAAAATTATTTTAAAATTCATATGGAACCAAAAATGAGCCTGAATAGCCAAGGTAATCCTAAGGAAATAGAACAAAAATGGAGGCTACAATAACCAAAACAGCATAATCGTTGTACAAAATTAGACACACAGACCAATGGAACAGAATACAGAGCCTAGAAATAATGCTGCAAACCTACAACCATCTGATCTTTGACAAAGCTTACAAAAATAAGCAATGGGAAAAGGACTCTCCATTCAATAAATGGTGCTGGGATCACTGGCTAGCCATACGTAGAAGATTGAAGCCATACACCTACCTTACACCACATACAAAAATCAACTCGAGATGGACTAAAGACTTAAATCTAAAACTAAAAACTATAAAAACCCTGGAAGATAATCTATCCAATACCATTCTGGACATAGGCAAAGATCTCATGAGGAAGACACCAAAAGCAATCATAACAAAAGCAAAAATTAACCATGGGATCTAATTAAACTTAAGAGCTTCTGCACAGCAAAAGAAACTATCAGCAGAGTAAACAGACAACCTGTAGAATTGGGAGAAAAATATTTGCAAACTATACATCTGACAAAGGTCTAATAGCCAGCATGTCTAAGGAACTTAAATACATTTACAAACAAAAAATAACCCCATTAAAAAGCGTGCAAAGGACATGAACTGACACTTCTCAAAAGAAGACATATATATGGCCAACAATCATAAAAAGAACTCAACATCACTGGTCATTAGAGAAATGCAATTAAAACCACAGTGAGATACCATCTCGCACCAGTCAGAACGGCTATTACTAGAAAGTCAAAAAATAACAGATGCTGATGAGGTTGTGGAGAAAACAGAACAGTTACACACTGCTGGTTGGAGTGTAAATTAGTTCAGCTATTGTGGAAAGCAGTGTGGCAATTCCTCAAAGAACTTAAAATAGAATTACCATTCAACCCAACAATTCCATTTTTGGGTATATACCCCTCAAAATAGAAATCATTCTGCCATAAAGACACACACACACACGTGTTTATTGCAGCACTATTCACAATATCAGAGACATGGAATCAACCTAAATGCCCATCAGTCGTGGACCTGAATAAAGAAAATGTGGTAAAAGCGTAGCACAGCATATGATATAGCCATAAAAAAAGAATGAACTCATGTTCTTTGCAGAATCAGGGATGGAGCTGGAAGCCATGGTCCTTAGCAAACTAACACAGGAACAGCAAACCAAATACTGCATGTTCTCACTTATAAGTGGGTGCTAAACAATGAGAACATATGAATACTAGAAGGACAACAGACACTGAGGCCTTTTTGAGGGTGATGGGTGGGAGGAGGGAGAGTGTGAGACAAATACCTATTGAGTACTATGCTTATTACCCAGATGACAAAATTATCTGTACACCAAGCCCCCATGATACACAGTTTACTTATGTAACAAACCTGCACATGTAACCCTGAACTTAAATAAAGGTTAAAAAAATGGCTGGGCGTGGTGGCTCATGCCTGTAATCCCAGCACTTTGGGATGCCGAGGGGAGCAGATCATGAGGTCAGGAGATCGAGACCATCCTGGCTAACACAATGAAACCCTGTCTCCACTAAAAATACAAAAATTAGCTGGGTGTGGTGGTGGGCGTCTGTAGTCCCAGCTACTCTGGAGCCTGAGAAAGGAGAATCATTTGAACATGGGAGGCAGAGGTTGCGGTGAGCCAAGATCACACCATTACTCTTGTTGCCTGGGCAACAAGAGCGAAACTCCGTCTCAAGAAAAACCCCCAAAACAAAAAAACAATTTCTTTCTTCAATAGCCAATTATCCTTAGCTTACTGTAACATTTATTATCATTTTCAAATATTATGTACTGTATATAATTATATGTGCACATTTTTATACAACTGGCAGCACAGGAGGTTTGTTTACACCAGCATCACCACAAAGACACGAGTAATGTGTTGCACGGTGACATTGTGATGGCAATGTCACTAGGTAATAAGAATTGTTCAGCTGTTACCATCTTATGGCGTCACCATCCTACATGCATTCCATCATTGACTGAAATGTCATTATGCAGCATATGACTATCTTTGTTTGCCTGAGCCAGGTGGATTGTAGGAAATGAGAGGCTGAAGTGGGGGCCAGGGGATTTTGCACACAATTGATCTCCACAACATCCCTTCAAGTTGGACATTGGCATGCCTGTTTTATAGGTGAATTAATTGAGACTTCAAGATGTTGTCACTTATCTGAGTTTACACAGTTAATTTGTGGCTGAGCCAGAATTAGAATCAAGATCTAGGTCTGTCCTGCTAAATGATACACCCATCCTCCACCCCCCCGAAGCCTTCATTCACAAATACTCCACTCTTTGCCAGTAGCACATCGATGATTGCCAGAAATGCTATGGCTTCAATGGACTCATCTCTGGCTGGCAGGGTTGGACAGTGAGGTAGTTATCTGTAGTGTCTGGGCTCTGCAGAGGCTCTGCTAGCTCTCTTCTGCCCGGTCTGTGCTGGCCCCAGCTTCTGGTGTGTGGCAGGGAGATCTCTCCACCTCCTTTCTCCTATTCCACAGGCTCAAGAAAAGAAAGTGCTGCTGTCTGATGTTGAAGCATCTTCCAATCCCTGCAGAGCCCCCTGATTTCCAGTGTCTCTTGTTTTGGAGATTCAATCCAGGCCACATGTTTATAAACAGCCTCATGGCAGGTGGCGCCCTGCTGGCTGGTGGAGTCTGCCTGGAGAGGATTATACCTGTGCTTTCAACAATGGCCTCCTTGCCCAGCAAAGCCCTCCACACAGACCCCTGCCCCTTGGCCCTTCTGTTTGTTTTGCTTTGCACTGACCTGAAATAGATACCTTCATGGGTCCCTGCAGCGGGGCAGACAGGGATTGGGATGTGTAGGGACAAATGGTTGTGCCCACCTGTAGGTCAAGGGTCAGGATCAGCAGGGCAGCCCTGTCATTGCTTCAAAAGCAGAGACCTCAGTCCTCCTGGGCTTTGCCCATGGATCAGTGACCAGCTGCCCTGCAGGTGCGCCCAGCTATTGATGTCCTGTGACCAGGATGGGGGTAGTGCTGGGCTATGTGGGGGTGGCTTACCTGGGGATTACAGCACAGCCACAGGTGTCTACTCAATGCCAAGGAAGAGAGGCTGGGCTGGGGCCTCACATGCACAGAGTAGGGTGGGGGAGCAGGCAGGGGCACCCAAGAAAGAACATCCGCTCACTGGCTGTGCCTTGGTTGAATTTCGTGGGACTGCTTGCTAATTCTTGGCCACGTTTTGAGAAAAACTTCTGGGAAGATTACAAATTTGAATGTATTCTTTTTATATCCCAATATAAAATAAATTCTATTAGCTTATAGTTAAATAAGTCATTGCTTACCAAGTGGTTCTTTTAGAAAAAGTGAAAGGAGGGGCTTGGAAGAGCTGTGTGTGTGTGTGTGTGTGTGTGTGTGTGTGCGCGTGTGTGTGTTTATGTGTATGTGTATTAGGTGGCGCTTGTGCTGATCAAAAATCCAACATAGAAGGCCAGTGGAAGGGCACCTTATCTATGAATTCACACAAGAAACATTCACTGCACCCCTACTACATGCCAGGATCACAGGGGTACAGAGAGCTTGTTATTTATTCATTCATTCATTCTGCCAATGGATCAACCAACCAACCAGCGAACACTTCCTGAGTGAATATTGTGTCCCATAATCTGAACTGGGCACTAAGAATTAAAAAACAAACCAACCAACCTAAACCAGACAGCTGCAGCCTTCCCTTCAAAGTCTTTCAGTCCCGTGGTTGAGATAGAAATAGAAACATAATTGTAAGCGGCTACAAAACAACTTTATTAAGCCATAACAGGGTGCCTGGGGAGGGATGGAGTAAACTGTAATTGAAGTAGGTCTTATGGGATGCAGAGGCATTTTCTCGGGGCACAGAGGGAGAAGGGAGCTCTAGGCAGACATAAAGACCAAAGCATTTGGGGATCTGAATGTTGATGGGCAAAGTGAGAAGGGTCTCAGGGCAATGATGCAGCTGGAGGGTGAGGTTGAGAGCATGGTCTGGGGCTGACGGTGTAGGGTTTGGTAAGCAGCTGTGTTAAACCGTTTTGACTTCATCTGGAGGACAAGAGACAGCAGGGCTGGGTTTTAAGCACAGAAGCGACCTGAGAAGATCTGAATGTGGAAGGCTCACATGGGCAGAGGCAGGGAGGAGGGTCTGGAGGGGACCTGACTGCAAGGGACTGAGAATCATTAGGTGCTTTCAATACCAGAGGATGGAGAGCAGAAGTTCCCTAGGAACGGCCTGTTTCTCGACCCCTGGCTGAGGAGAGGCGGCAACAGGACGGCCCATCGAAGTGATGAGGGGCAGACTTCGACGGCGCAGGTTAAGGCTGTGTGGCTGTGTCCTGGGGTAGGCAGATCCTGATGAAGGTAAGTCTGCAGCTGAGAAAGTCTGTGGAGGATGAGTGGGTGACCCTGGACCCTTGAGCGGGCCCCAAGCTGAACCTGCTTCCTAGCATCCAGGAAGGAAAGCAGGTCATTGCCTGCCTTTGGGGTCTCCAGAGGCTTGAGAAGCCCATGCCTCAAGAGGACCAGCCCATTCAGTCTGCCATTTGTTTCATTCAGTGAACATTAATTGAACACCTACTATATGCTAGGTCCTTTTCTAGGTACTGGGATCATAGGACAAGCAAGATGAACAGGTTTTCTACCATCATGGATGGGCAGTCAAGGAGAAAATTCAGGTAATTAAAGGAGTGATAATGCTGACGCTAATGTTAACATTTGAGTGCTTACTACGGGCCAGGCACAGTTCTAAATGCTTTATAAGAATTAACTTACTTAATCCTCATAGTTTAAGCCTTTGAGGTAAGTACTATTATTATACCCATTTTATAGATGAAATAACTAAGGTCCAGAGTAACTCTTCCATGTTCAAACAGCTTGTAGGCGGCAAGAACTAAGATTTGAATGCAAACGTGTCCTGTGCCAGAGTTTGTGGTCTTAACTATCATATAACACTACCTTTCCTTGGGAATGGCTCCAGCATGAACCTCTCCAGGGGCTCCAATACCTTTAAACTAATGTAAATTCCTTAGCCTGCCCCCAGGCCCTCTGTGATCCAGAGTGAAGTCTCAGCCCTACTCTGTTCCTCCTCACTCTCTGCCCACCACCATTCTGTTCACGGCTCCCCACGCCTGCCACGCTGGGCCACACTGTGCTGCCTTTGTCCATACTTTTCACTTGGGAGAGAGTGAGAGGCAAGTGGGTTCGCTTTTCCAGCCCTAGCTCAAATGTCATATTCCTTGAGGAAGCCCAGCTGACCTCTGCAGGCAAAGTGATTCCTTCCCTGAGCACCAGTCGTGCTGGTTTATCCCTCGATTAAAGCCCATTCTAACAGACATTGTAGAGACTTGCCTGTGCTTCTGTCTTCTCCACTAAACTGTCAGTATTTTGAAGGTGAGACAGAGTCTAAGTTATCTGTATGTCCTCCACAGGTTTAACTAAGGTGCCAAGCAGCACATAATACTAAATACTAACTGTAGAATTAAATCAAACAACCAGCATAAATTTGTACCTACCATGTGCTCAGAAGGAATGACCACCTTATCCGAAAAGACTTTATGCATATTAAATTAATTAATTTAATTCTGCCACCTATTCCACTAAGGACTGTGGTGGATCAGATCCTTGGGGGAGATATGACTATCTTAGCGATAAGACAACTAAGGCAGAGAAAACTTCAGTAATTTTCTCATGTTCACACAGCTTCTCTTCTTCGCTTTGAAGCATGTCTTGCTCCAAGGTGGCTAGCAGGTATTTGGCATACAGTAGGTACAAAAAAAAAAAGAGAGAGGATAAATGAATCTACTTAAAAAGATAATTTAAAATATATTTAGCAGCTACTTGGAAAAAATATCTTAATTGAGCTGGAAAGTGAGTCAAAAAATTCCAAAGTAAGTTGGAAAACTCACTTTAGCAGAAGTCTGGAGGATAGAATGGATGGGGCCACAAAATACAAAGGGATTGGGAATTACTGGCTTATTTGAACTCCATAAGACAGAACAGTGAAGGTTTTCCTGGGTAGAAGATAGGGCCATGGCTTTGGGAGGACTGAAGAGGTCACGGGGGCTTCCTGGGAAGTTCCTCAGGTGGGCTCTTATGTTAGATAGGTTGAGAAAGGGCAGGAAGGGTGCTCAAAACTGTCCAGCTCTGGCAGGGCCATGCACCTGGATTTTCTTCCTCTGTTCCCTGAGGGTAGCAGACATGTTTTGTGCCACACCCAAATCCCTTGGACCTTTTCATCGCAATGTTCTCCAGCTGATTTTCAGCTCTATCTTAGGAGAGCAGCAGACGTGATCTAGGAAGAGCAACAAGGCTGGCAGGAGAGAAAGTGGAAGCAAATCATGTCCAGGCTAGCATTGGCCGCATGCTGTGTAGATCAAGGGTCGGGCTTTGAGTTTTACTCTGAGGTGGAAATGCGGGAGGGGGAGTGAGCAGGGAGGCGTGGTTGATGGGATTATGGGCTGCTACAGGGATTCACACTGCAGCAGTCAATGGTGGAAGTGGGTACACCTGGTGGGGGGGGGCCTTTGTAGTGATCCAGGTGAGAAGGCTTGGTGCTTGGGCCAGTGCGGAGTGATGGAGATGATGAGAAAAGTGGTTACAGTGTGGATGGATTTAGAAGAGAGCCCACAGGATTGAATAATTCCAAGGGTTTGGGCCTGAACGAGTGAAAGAATGAAGATGTTATTAGCTAAGATGAAAAGACAATGGAAACCACGGGTTTAGGGCTACTTTGGTCATGTTAAATTTGAGATGCCAGTCATCAAATCCTCACAGCTTCCTGCTAGGCGTTATTACCTACTTTCAACCAATGAGGAACCTGGAATTCATGGAAGAGAAGCTGCTTCCCTGAAGTCACACAGCTAGTGAGTGGTGGGGATGGGACGTTTTAGGCCTGCTTCACACCAAAGCCCCTTCACCAGCTACCAGGTTTTTCCTATCTGTGGGAAGCTGGCTTTCCTCGTGTTTGTCTTAAACTTCCCTCTCTCCAGCCACTTCTACTCCCAGAGCTCCCACATTATGGACAGTCCCCTTCTTACAGGACTACTGTTAGTCTCACCCACTCCTCAGTGGCTTTTCCCATCATCACTGTGAGTTTGAGACTCCACGGTGGAGTGTCATTTCTGTTATTTTATGCGCCTATGGTTGTTTTGTCTGCTTCTCCCTAACTCATTATTGGTCATGGATTTCTTGTCTTTGGTTCCTGGTTTAGCTCAGGAACCCACCCTAATGCTAATGTTTTTCCTCGGGGAAATGCCATTCAGTAGTCTGTTCCTAACCAGCTTCCAGGAATGCCCACGAACAAATGAAGGGCGTGGGGGAGAGGCGTCAAGCTCGCATGCCCCTTTGCCACCTGTTGGCCCCTGTAGAGACTTGATTCTCTATCTCTGTGTAAAAAGGCTCAGCTATTCCGTCTGGATCTAGAGGCTTTCAAGTCCAAATGTCTCAGTGATGCGAAAGAGAAAAAACAGTGTTAAATGGCCTCACCTGCCAGTACTCAATGATAGTTACAGAAATCCTCCCGTGTACGGCTATTAGATGGATTGCTGAGTTAGTGAGAGGAGGAGCTCTGGGGCCTGTGCCTCTGGGAGACCAAAATTTCTCGAAAGACTGGAGGAGAAGATCAGAAGGCAGCAAATCTCAGGGTAAACTAAACGGTATCTGAGACAGATCTCAATCAATTTAGAAAGTTTATTTTGCCAAGATTAAGGAGGTGCTCATGACACAACTTCAGGAGGTCCTGATGACATGCGCCTAAGGTGGTCAGGGTACAGCTTGCTTTTATACATTTTAGGGAGACACAAGACATCAACCAATATGTGTAAGATATACCTTGATTCAGTCTGGTAAGGCTAGACAACTTGAGGTGGAGAGGGGGCGTGGAGGGACGGGTTCCAGGTCACAAGTAGATAAGAAACAAAAGGTTATATTCTTCTGAGGCCTTGATCAGCCTTCCACAGAAAACACAATTTAGTCTGGCTCAGCGAGTCTCGAGTCTCGTTTTTACGTAAACAGTAGGGCAGAGGAAGCACTCAGATATGCATTTGTCTCAGGTGAGCCTCAGAGGGATGACTTTGAGTTCTCTTTGTCCTTTGTCCACAAGGAATTTCCTTGTGGGCAAATTGTGAGGGAGGTATGTAACTTCTTATCTCTGTAGCTATCTTATTTATGAATAAAATAGGAGGCAAGTTTGCCTGACATAATTTTCAACTTGACTTTTCCCTTGGCTTAGTGATATTGGGGTCCTGAGATTTATTTTCTTTTCATAGGTGCTAGAATGGAAGGTGAGGACTGAGGAGCTGGAAGGAGAGACGGCTGATGCTGAGTGCTCAGAGGTGGCTTCTGGAAGAAACAGACTTGAGCTGAGATGATTCAAACAGGTAGGAGTGAAGGCATTCCAGGCTGGGAGCAGAGCATGAGCAAAGACAGGGAGATTCCTGGCAGTGACTGTAAGTCCTGAAAACGCTGTGAATTTCCCCGGTGAATGGCCGCAGCTCCAGAGTTTGCACACAGGAGGGATTAGGAGGCAATTTTGATGAAGGGGAGTGCGTTTTTATAGCATACACACAGTTTCTTCTTGGACTATGTGCTGATTGGGAGCGGGAAATAGGGGAAGAGGGTGGAGGTGAGGGCTCACGGTTCACAGTGTTTCAATACAGTTGTTGCACATTTAAAAATTAATTGTAAAACTTACACACACACACACACCCACACACACAGTGCGTTTCAATGCCTCTACAGAGAGAACCAGATCCAAATAGGACCTGCATATTACGATTGGTGGATATATCTATTTCAAATCTGTACATACCCCCTTTCTTTCTCCTCTTCCCTTGCAATTTATTTTTTGAAGAAACTAGATCATTCTGTGGTAATTCAAGCACTCTGGGTTTTACTGCTTGCACACCAGTGATGGTGGTTGACATGCTCTTTTGTCCCCAGTATTTTCTGTAATTTGGTAGTTAGATCTAAAGCCTTGTTCAGATTCAGGTTCAGATTTTGGGGATCATTAACTATAAGAGGTGCTTTGTAGTTCCAGTGTAATGGGTGTCTCTTCCTCTTTGTATTGCTGAAGCCATTACTCATACACTAGATCTGTTATTTCATTAGAGGCTGCAAAATGCTGATTTTCCAATTTTATTGTTCTCTCCACATTTATGAGCTGGAATACTTCTGTAAAAAGAAACTTCCTCATATTAACTATTTGGCTACTCCGAAGTATAGTTTGAATAGATAAGGCAAGATAAATGCTTGATTACCAATTTTCAAAATAATGAGTTGGTTCCTAGCATCCTCCAAAGTTGACCAATGAATTTTTTTTGTATCTTTATGATCTCATATACTTTAATGTATTTAATGCTTTGTTATTTCACGGCTCACGTTGTTCTTATTTAGGAATTAGGAGTTTTGAGTTGGTGGCATAACCACACAGAGATGAGCCATTGCCAGCTATTCCCAAAACGTGGTAATTTGACTCTATGTCCCTAGTAGAATATACCCTGTACACGAAAGGAACTAAAAAAGAGCCTACACTATTTTCATTGGTTATATCATTGTTTGCATTATTAGTATTGCAAATTTAAAACTTTTGCATGTGCCATAGTAGGATAAAACAGATAAGTAGTTATACAGTATTGGTGCTTTTCGGAACCATGAGTTTGAGCAAGGGAGAAAGGAGATACATGGGCAAAAGAAAGAAAAAGTGAGGTTAACCTGTCTAGTTCTAAATTTGAATAGGAAGTACCAATAAGGGCTCAGAATTTATTTTATCTTAAAAAGAATTTCCTAGCTCTGTCCTCCAAAAAGGTTCAGAAACAATGATTAAACCAGTATCACTGAGCATCACTCTCAAGTGCCACGATTATGAGCTCTGAAAAGAATCTTCTAAAGAGAATTTTTTAAGTTGCAATTAAAAAAAGCAAATCAGAGCAGTGACATAGTCATATATGAGCTACATTGAAGACCCTAAAATATTATAGGGTTGGTAGGAGAAATCCTCTGGCAATACTCAGCAGATAGTGATCCATAGGTCAAGAAGCAAGGCAGGCCAGGCACACTTTGGCCTGGAATCGCAGCACTTTGGGAGGCTGAGGCAGGTGGATTGCTTGAGCCTGGGGGTTCAAGACCAGCCTGGGAAACATAGTGAGACCCTGTCTCTACAAAACCACAAAAAATAGCCTGGTGTGGTGGCGTGTACCTGTAGTCCCAGCTACTCAGGAGGTTGAGGCTGGAGGATTGCTTAAGCCTGGGAGGTCGATGCTGCAGTGAGCTATGATCATGCCGCTGCACTCCAGCCGGCCAACAGACCAAGACTCAGTCTTGAGGAAAAAGACTCACTGATATAACAGTGGATTCCAGGTCTAAGGCAGGAAATGCCTCAGATGATTCAGATCAGAAAGAAGGAAAACATCAACAATGAATGGGGTTGTATCAAAAGTATAAAAAAACCCTTAAATTATTACCATCAGGAAAGACAAAACAATTTATATGTTCTCCATTGGTTAATGGATAAAATGCAGTTGCAAAAAAATTCTAACAGTTGTGGAAACATCAGCTTACGGAAGATAACTGACACATGCAAATGAACCAAGAGCTTCAATTATGTATACTTAGTTCCCCTGATCAACTCTCTTCATCCAGCTCCCTAACAGCATTTTTATGGCAGCAATCATGGCAGTAAAATCATTTCTCACTTTGCCTTGCAGTTGTTGATTAAGAGTATTGAGCCTTGACAAAAATATTCTAAACAAAACATCTCTGTGAGCCACTCATGACATTTTGGTGAAAAATGACTTTATTCACCTTAATGGGTCTCTGTTCTTAGTCATAGCACTGTTGATATTTTCCTCTATGTTCTGTGGAATACTGTGTTGGTGGAAAAAAAAGATATTTTCCTCCACATCAGTCTTAAGTTTGAAAACCTAGAGCAGCATCGTCTTATTAAGATAGCACACATCTGTGTGGTAGAGCAAGCTTTCAGAACAACTCCTCATATTGTTAAAAACTGGCCCTAAGTGACAAGTGTTCAAACTGCTAAGTTTTCTATACTAAATTTAAATTGAAAGTTTACCACTTAGAACTCAAGAGCAGATCTTTCACCGTGAGGTATGCTTCATGTGTGTGGCAGGTTCCAGGAATATTACTGTGTGCAAATGGTGGTTCACATTTTCTGCCATTTTTCCCTTCAGAGATTTGGCTCACCTGGTCTGGGAGTCTGCGCCACTTCTTCCCAGTTGATGCTGATCTTTTCAGATTTACGCATCTTGTGAAAATATCTTCACCTGTTTTACCAACAACCACTTTATAAATTGACATGACTTCATAGACACTAGAGTTATGGTGAACAAAGACGGGTAGAAGGGCCAAATCATTAATATGTGTGTTTTCATAACCATGATCTCTCCTCAGTTTGTAAGTCTGTCTTTTTAACCCACTAAAGCACACTGGTCAGCAGTGCAGCTCACTGAAGGCACTTTTTCCAGTTCAGTGGTTTATTTTGATGCGAATAGAGATGTGGTCCTAACTATTGTGAAGCTCCTCACCCACTTCACTTTTTCTATTCAGGCTCCAACTTCTGAAACGTTTCTGAAATAGACTCAAACCTTTAGGAGAATTTTTCCTTTCTTCTTCTTATTTTTCTGAGACAGGGTCTCACCCTGCCACCTGGGCTGGAGTAAAGTGGTATGATGTTGGCTCACTGCAGCCTCTATCTCCCAGGCTCAAATGATTCTCCCACCTCAGCCTCCCAAGTAGTTGGACTACAGGTGAGTGCCACTATGTATGGTTTTTTTAGAGACAAGGTTTTGCTATGTTGCCCAGGGTGATGTTGAACTCCCGGGCTCAAGTATCTTCCTGCCTCAGCCTCCCAAAGTGATGGGATTACAGGCATGAACCACCACACCCAGCCCAGGAAAAATTTTCATTTGCTTTGATTTAGTTTTTCATTTTATTGCCCTTAATTGAGTCTTCTCAATTTTACGTTGTCAAATTATTTTGTGATTTTTTTTCTTTGAAATTGCATACTTTACTTTTTCAATGTCACTGTAGTAGAGATGGTTTATTCCATTATTTTGTATGCTCATCTGTATCTACACTAAAATAAAACCCACCTCAGCCACTTTATGGTGTTTTAGAGGAGGCTGCTCACTACTAGTTCACTAGATGTGGCTTGCGCAGAGCTCTGGCTCTTGTAGCTGTTATGGTCACATGGTGGACGTCCAAGCCAACAACACATCTGTCACAGTCCCCGTGACTCATTGCTCTTCTGAATTTGCCTCAATAGCTTCATATTTTCACTGGTCACAGACTTGCACTTCAGACATCCTATTCTTAACCACCGATCCATGTTCCGAGTTGAAAACATAATGTTAAAATTACTATACTGGAAAAAAGGAAATTAAAAATAACTCAAAACCCCAGAACTTCTGGTTTCTTTGTGTTTGAGAACAGTTTGCTGTGGTGGAAAGTGGAAAAGTGCCCAGTGATTTGTAAACACAACATGTGATCGGGGCAACAATAGCAGGCAGCTGAAGAGATCTGGGAGGCCCATGCGTTTTTATGTAGCAAAAGTGAAAATAAAACTGGTTTCTAAGTTGGCAGACTCCTTTTTCAGATCATTTCAGGGAATTGCTGAGAAAACATATGCCCTGCCCAGCCCAGCCCTAGCCTGTGGCTGACACACTGGCCAAATGTGTTTTTGCTGCAGTGGCACGCTTGTTTGCTTTAGAAGGCGTCTGCTTTCTCCATAAATGAGAGAACGGAATTGTTCCATGTGTAGATGCACATACCACTTTGTTGTCTAATCTTTGGAAAAAATGACATAGATCAACAGAGATCAGTGGGATTTTAGGAATTTTACTTGCATATATAACATGAATATATATATATACTTTATATACATGTACATATACATATATAATATGAACTCTATTTTGGAATTTGCTTAAAACACAGGTTCAAAATTATAAAGAAAATAATGCTCACTGTTAAAGCTTAAACAATACAAAACTCTATAAATGGAAAATTTAAAATTACTCTCTCTTCCTACACTCACTACCCTTACTCCCACTACCCTCCCATTCCAATCCCTACGATTAACAACCGTTAACAACTCGCTATTTATTTTTCCAGTCTTTCTTTCTCTTTCAGTCTTTTTAATGGCACATACAAACGCATCCAAATATATCATTTTTAACTTAAATATAGGATGATATTATTTTGCAATTTGCTTTTTTTTTTAACTCAGCAATATGTCTTGGACAATTCCTTTTATTGTCTCATTTATATCAATGTACCATAATTTAATTACTCCTTTATTCATTTATGCTTATTTTCAACTTTCCACTAATCCCCTATTGAACATACTTTGTATATATGTCCTTGTGTACTTTTGTGCATTGTTTTGTGGAACAGAGTGAAATTGAAATTGCTGAGTCAATGGGCTTACACATTTAAAAAGTGAATGGATGCCACTGGATTGGCTTCTAAAATTGTATTTATTTATGTCCCGGTGAACAAAGAATAAGAACATCCTTTTACCCAAACTCTTGCCATCTGTAGTTACCATCCATTTTTAAAATCTTCTCAATCTGATAAAAGAAAATGACATTTTGTTATTTTAATTTGCCTGTTCATTCAGAAGCCTGAATATATTTTCATATGTTTATTAGTAGTGGTTTTCAACAGAGGAGATTTTGTACCTGGGGAGACATTTGACAAAGCCTGGAGACTTTTTTTTGATTGTTATAACTGGCTAGAGGGGGCTGATGGCGGTGATGATGGAGGTGGTGCACAAGCTCAGAAATCCTGGTTTATTAGCTATTTGGGTTTTTTTCTGTGAACTGCTTGCTGATTTTCTTTTTGTTGGGAACTCTTCATATTTTAGAGATGTTTTCCTTTGTTTATCGTATATATTACCAACATTTTCCCCATTTGATATTCTGTTTTTGATGTGCTGGAGAATTAAAAAAATTTAAAGTAGACATATATACTTGTCTTTTTCTTTTACACTGATATTATTGCTTTATTCTAATTAAAAGAGCAATACATGGTTGTAACAAAAAATTTAGAAAATGCAGAGAAGTATAAAAAATCATTAATATTTTTTCCTAGTTTTGTTTCCCTTAGCTTTACTGAGGTATAATTAATGAATAAAATTTGTATATATTGAAGGTATACAACATGTTTAGATATACGTGTACACTGTGAAATTATTATACAGTCACACCAATTACATATCCATCACTTCATGCAGTTACCTTTTCTTGTGTATGTGATAAGAACATTGAAGGTTTATTGTCTTAGCAAATTTCAATAATATAATACAGCATTATTAACTATAGTTACCATGCTGTCCGTTAGCTCTCCAGAATTTACTCATCCTGCATAGCTGAAACTTTGTACTCTTTGACCAACATATCCCCATTTTCCTTTCCCCACTAGCTTCTGGTAATGCCATTCTGTTCTCTGCTTTGATGACTTTTTGTAGTTTCCGCATATAAGTGAAATGCAGTATTTTTCTTTCTGTGTCTGGCTCATTTCAGTTATAATGTCCTCAGGATTCATCCATGTTGTTGCAAATGACAGAATATCCTTGTATTTTAAGGTCGAGTAATAGCCCATTGATAATGTCATGGAATTAAAAGTTAAAAAACAAACAAAAAAAGTCCCATTGTGTATATTTGCCACATTTTCTTCATTCATTCATCCATTGATGGACACCTAGGTTGCTTCCATATCTTAGCTATTGTGAAGTGTTAAAATGAGTATGGGAATGTAGACATCTGCTCAAGAAACTTGATTTCATTTCCTTTGAATACATACCCAGACTGCTGGGTCTGGTGGGAATTTATATTCCCACCAGCAGTTTGCAGGGCGTACTTTTCACCACATCCTTGCCAACATTTGTTATCTTTCATCTTCTTGATAATAGACATTTTAACAGGTGGGAGGTAATATCTGATCGTGGTTTTAGTTTCCCCAATGATTAGTGATGTTGAACATTTCTTTGTATATCTGTTGGACATTTGTAGGTATTCTTTAGAAAAATGTCTATTTGGGTTCTCTGCTTATTTTTAATTCAGATTATTTACTTATTTATTTTGTTTTGCTGCTGAGTTGTAGGAGTTTCTTATATATTTTGCATATTAGCCTATTATCAGATGTATGGTTTGCAAATATTTTCTCCCATTCTGTAGGTTGTCACTTCACTCTATGTCTCAGGTATTATGTTTAACTATTTAACTCATTTTAAGTGGATTTAAAAGATATCGTGTGAGATAAGGGTCTACTTTCATTTTTCTTCATGTGGATATCCAGTTTTCCCAGCATCATATATTAAAGAGACTATTCTTTCCCCATTGTGTACTTCTGACGCCTTTGTCTAAGATCAATTGGCCATAAGTGTGCTGATTTATTTCTAGGTTCTCTATTCTGTTCCATTGGTTTATATGTCATTTTTAATGCCAGTATCATGTTGTTTTGATTACTGTAACTTTGATTACTAGTTTTTGATTACTAGTATATTTTGAAATCAGGTAGAGTGATGACTTTAACTTTGTTCTTCTTGCTCAAGATTGCTTTGGCTATTTTGTGGGTCCATATGAATTTTAGAATTATATTTTCCATTTCTGTGAAAAATGCCATTGGATTTTTGTTTTGAGACAGGTTCTCACTCTGTCGCCCAGGCTGGAGTGCAATCATAGTTCACTGGAGCCTTGACCTCTGGGGCTCAAGTCATCCTCCCACCTCAGTCTTCTAAGTAGCTGGGAGTATAGTATAGGTGCATGCCACCAAGCCCAGCTAATTCTTACTTTTTGTGTGTGTGTGTGTGATGTATTTCATTATATTTCCCAGGTTGGCCTTAAATTGCTGGCCTCAAGTGACCCTTCCATCTTGGCCTCCCAAAGTGCTGGGATTACAGGTGTAAGCTAACACACATGGTCTGTCTTTGGAATTTTGGTAGAGATTGCATTGAATCTGTAGATTGCTTTGGGTAGTACTGACATGTAGTATTGACAGATTTACAATATTAATTCTTCCCATCTATAATCATGGGATAGCTTTCCATTTGTTTGTATAATCTTCAGTTTCTTTTTATCAATGTTTTATAGTTTTCAGTGTTAGATCTTTCACATCTTTGGTTAAATTTATTTCTGTTTTTTAAAATATTACTAATTTCAAGGAGGAGATGTTAAGAAAAAAATATTATAAATGGAATTGTTCTCTTGATTTCTTTTTTTTGAATAGTTCATTGTTAGGTATAGAAATGCTACTGATTTTTGTTTTTGATTTTGTAAACTGAAGCCTTACTGAATTTGTTTCTTAGTTCTAACAATTTTTTATTGAAGTCTTTAGGTTTTTAAAAATATATAAGATCATATTATCAGCAAACAGATAACTTCACTCCTTTTATTTGGATACAATTTATTTCTTTTTCTTGCTTAATTGTTCTGGCTAAGACTTTCAGTGCTTCATTGATTAGAAGTGGTGGGAGTGGTTATCCTTGTCTTGTTCTTAATTTTAGAGGAAAAGTTTCTAGCTTTTCACATTGAGTATATTAGCTGTGGGCGTGTCATATATGTCCTTTATTATGTTGAGGTACATTTCTTCTATACCTATTTTGTTGAGAGTTTTTATCATGAATGGATGTTGAATTTTATTAGATGCTTTTTCTGCATCTAAGATGATTTTGTAATTTTTGTTTTTTATTTTGTTAATAAGGTGTATGACATTTATTGATTTATGTATATTGAAGTACTTCTGCATCCCAAGGATAAATCCTACTTGCTTATGTTGAATGATCCTTTTAGTGTTCTGTTGAGTTTCATTTCCTAGTATTTTATTGAGGGTTTTTGCATCTATGTTCATCAGGAATATTGGCCTGTAATTTTCTCTTCTTGTATCTTTGTCTGTCTTTGGTATCAGGGTAATGCTGACCTTATAAAATGAGTTTGGAAATATTCCTCCTTTTTAAGTTTTTATGAGAGTTTGAGAATAATTGGTATTAGTTCTTTAAATATTTGGTAGAATCTAGCAATGCAGCCATCAGGTGTTGGGCTTTTCTTTGATGGTAGACTTTTATTACTGATTCAATCTCATAATCTGTTATTTGTTCAGATTTTCTATTTCTGTATTAATTTTAGTAGATTATATGTTTCTAAGAATTTGTTTCTTCTGGGTTTTTCAATTTTTGATGTATAATTGTCCATATTAGTCTCTTACAATTATATTTCTCTGGTATTGATTATGAGTCTCATTTTTCATTTCTGATTTTGTTTATTTGACTCTTCTCTATTTCTTTCTTTGTTAGTCTAGCTAAAGGTTTGTTCATTTTGTTTACTTTTTCAAAAAACTAACTTGTAATTTTGTTTTCTTTTTGTATTATTTTCTAATCCCTATTTTATTTATGCTCTGATCTTTGTTATTCCTTTTTATTTGGCTAAGTTTGGGCTTACTTTGTTGTTCTCCTATTTCTCTGGGGATGCAACATTAGGTTGTTTATTTGAGCTCTTTCTTTTATTGTGATGTAGGCATTTATTGCTATAAACTCCTCTCTGAGGACTACCGTTGTTGCATCCCATAAGTTTTGGTACGTTGTGTTTCCATTTTTGTTTACTCAAGATATTTTTAATTTTTGCTTTTGATTTCTTTGACCCATTGGTTGTTGGGGAGCATGTTGTTTAATTTCTACATGGTTGGGACTTTTCCAAGACTTCCTGTTATTGATTTCTAGTTTTATTCTATTGCTTTCAGAAAAAATATTCAATATGATTTCAGTCTTCTTAAATTTGTTAAGACTTGTTTGTAGCCTAATATATGATCCATTCTAGATAATATTTTATGTGCACTTGGAAAGAATGTGTATTGTGCTGCTGTTGAATTGAATTTTTGTATATGTCTGTAAGGTTTATTTGGTCTGTAGTGTAGTTCAAGTTCAATGTTTTCTTTATTGATTTTTCTATCTGGATGATGTATTCATTGCAAAGAGTAGGACATTGACGTTCCCTATTATTGTTGTATTGCTGTCTGTTTCTCCCTTCAATTCTGTTAATATTTGTTTTATATATTAGATGCTTCTATTTTGGGTGCATATATATTTACCATTGTTATATCCTTTTGCTCAGTTGACCCTTTTATTATTATAGGATTGCCTTCTTTGTGACAGTTTTTGACTTAAATTCTATTTTGTCTGATACACATATAGTCACTTTTGCTCTCTTTTTGTTACCATTTGCATGGACTATCTTTTTCCATCTCTTTACTTTCAATCTATGTATGTTCTTAAATTAAGTCTCTTTTAGGCAGCAAGCCTATAGTTGTATCTTGTAGTGATAGTTAATACTGAGTGTCAACTTGATTGGATTGAATGATGCAAAGTATTGATCCTGGGTGTGTCTGTGAGGGTGTTGCCTAAGGAGATTAACATTTGAGTCAGTGGGCTAGGAAAGGGAGGCCCACCCTTTATCTGGGTGGGCTGCAATCTATTCAGCTGCCAGCCTGGCTAGAATATAAGCAAGCAGAAAAATGTGAAAAGAAAGACTGGCTTACCCTCTCAGTCTACATCTTTCTCCTGGGCTGGATGCTTCCTGCTCTTGAACATGGGACTCCAAGTTTTTCAGTTTTGGAACTTGGACTGGCTCTCCTTGCTCCTCAGCCTGCAGATGGCCTATTGTGAGACCTTGTGATCATGTGAATTAATACTTAATAAACTCATATATATATAATAGACTCATATATATACACACATGTAAGTTTATTATATATATGAGTTTAGTGTATATGTATATATATGTGTGTGTGTATATATATATATATTCCATTAATTCTGTCTCTCTAGAGAACCCTAATACATTTGTTTTCTATTGTTATCTATTCATCTACTCTATGTCTTTTGAGTGAGGAATTTAATCTATTTACATTTAAAGTAATTATTGGTAGGTAAAGACTTGCTATTGTCATCTTGTTAATTGTTAATTGTTTTTGGACTATTTTATAGTAACTTTATTCCTTTCTTCCTCTCTTCCTTTGTGATTTGATTTTTTATTGTGATGGTATTTGATTTGATTTCTTTATGTTTTGTGTATTTAATACAGGTTTTCTTTTTTGTGGTTACCATTAGGCTTACATAAAACATTGTTATAAAAGTTTATTTTAAGATGATAATAACTTAATTTCAACTATGTAAGAAACTCTACACTTTAACTTCTTCCTTCTTCACATTTTATGTTATTGCTGTCATGATTCATATATTTTTATATTGTATAGCCATTAACAAATTATTGTGCTATGATTGTTTTTTAATATTTTTGTCTTAATTTTTGTCAAAATTAGAAGAGATTTACCATTACAGTATTATTTTGAATATGACTATATTCTTATCTTTATAGTGAGTTTTATACTTTCATGTTTTTATGTTGTTACTTAATGTCTTTTCATTTTAACTTGAAGAACTCCCCTTAGTGTTTCTTATAAAGCAGGTGTAGTGGTGGTGAACTTCCTTAGCTTGTTTGTCTGTCATGTGTAGTATTCTTGAATAGCAGGTTTTTTTTTTCTTTCAGCACTTCGAATACATCATCCCACTGTCTCCTGGTGGGCCAGGTTTGGCCTTATGGGGGTTGCCTTGTATATGGTCAGTTGCTTTTCTTTTGCTGCTTCAAAATTCTTTTCTTGTCAACTTGATTATAATATGTCTCAGTGAAGATCTCTTTATGTTTAATCAATCTGGAGTTCTTTGAGCTTCATGGATCTGGATATTTTCTTCTCCAGATTTGGGAAGTTTCGTTTTTTTTTAAATAAGCTTCTTCCCTTTTTCTGGGACTCTTGTAATATATATATTGATTTGCTTGATATCTCATAAGTCTTGCAGGCTTTCTTTACTCTTTTCCTCTGACTGGGTCATTTCAAATGACATAAATTCAAGCTTACTGGTTCTTCTGTTTGATTAAGTCTGCTGTTCAAGCTCCCTATTAAATTTTTCAGTTCAGCCATTATGTTCTTTAGCTCCAGAATTTCTGTTCAGTTCTGTTTTATGGTTTCTCTTTGTTGAACTTCACATTTTGTTCATGTGTTGTTTTCCTGATTCCATTTAGTTATCAGTCTGTGTTCTCTTGTAGCTCACTGAGATTCTATAAAACAATTATTTTGAGTTGTTTACCAGGGAGTTCATAGATAGCCACTTCATAAGGGTAAGTTATTGTTGTTTTATTTTATTCTTTTGGTGGTGGTATGTTTCTCTGGTTATTTGTGATCCTCATGGCCTTGGCATATTTGAAGATGTGGGCATCTCTTCCAGCCTTTGTAGACTGGCTCCAGCAGGGAAAGCCCTTTAACAGTCAGCTTTTCAGAGAATCTGGGTGAGCCAGCTATTGGGTCTGCAGGCAGGCTTGCTACTGAAGTCCTCAGGAAGTATGGGTTGGTACCTGGGTTGGTAGAGGAGGGCCTGTGGCTTGAGTTATGTGCATGGGCCTGGTGCATGGGTTTTTGGGGTGGGCCTGGAGTTGAAGTTCACAGGGGCTGGCCTGGCACTGTGGCAGGCCTGTAGCCTGAGTCTGTGGAGGATAGCTTAGTACTAGGAAGGACCTGCTACTTGAGTACACAGGGATAGGTCTGGTCCTGCATCTGTAGGAGCTGGGCTGGCATGGCATCAGGGCCCATTGGGGTAGGCCTGTGTCTGTGTGCAGGCCTCGACTGGAATGGTCCTGGAGCATGAGTCTATGGGCATTGGCCTGTATCCTGGGTCCACGATAGTGGGCCTGGATCTTAGCCCCATGGAGATGAGGGTGAATCCTGGGTCTATGTGAGCTGTGTGCTACTGGGGCAGGGCTGGAGCATGAGTCCATTGTTTTACTTGATTTTTATCTCTAGGGCATCTTAGTTTTTCTCATAAAGTCTTTCTCATGTCCTATATTTTATTCTAGTATCTTCATAATTTTATTTATTTCCATGTTTAGATCTTTAACTGGAGTTAATTTTTGTGTGGATATCACAAAATTTTAAGAATCTTTAATGAATAACCTTTCACTTTCAAATCTATAAGTAATATTGATGTTATAAAAAGATACACCAGGTTTATCCAGTGGTGCCCTCTGAGTACACTTTTGGGGTGATAAGTGAGGAACCAAATTACACATTTAAACTTCCTAATAGTGCCTTGAAAGCTCTCCATAGTCTGTCTCCAAACATTTTTTCCAATTTCTTCCTAACCTGCCACTTCCTTCAGAAAGTCTTTTGGGATTTCTCAGCTTGCATGGATGTTTTTTAATCACACAGATCACTTTAATAAGTTATGCCTCCTGGGGGTTTTGTTTTATTATTATTGTTATTGTCAGTAGTAATAATATATTTTAAGGAAGTTTTTTAATCTAATTAGTCAACCAGCTTCTTGGAGGCAATTTTGTGTTTCCCAATTCAGTGTTCCTGTACACAAAAGGTATTTGAAAGCATTTCTCTAAAATGAATGAGAATATGCTGCCATTTTCAGGGTCTGGGGTTAAGATACATGAGAAGATGACAGAACACGTGTGTGTGTGTGTTTGTGTGTGAGCGCGTGCGTATGTGTGTGTGTGTGTGCGTGTGTGTGTGTGTGTGTGTGTGTGTTGAGCAGGACTGGGGAACTGGGATCCCTTTGCTGCTCCTTTGAGGGAAGGAGGGGCTGGCAAGAGGGCAGGGAAGGACCTATGCCCAGTTTTGCCGCTGACTCTCAGCATGGCCTTGGGAAGTTTCCTCCCTGTTGTAATTTCCTCCCCTGAAAAGAAGCTGGACTTCAGAGAGAGAAATATAAGCTCCATGAAAACAGGAACTATCTCTTTTTGCTTTACATGGTCTCCCCAGCCCTTTGCATGGCATTTGATGCTAATCATTTGCAAGGTGAATGAATGAATGAACAAATGAATGAATGAATAGATAGGAATGTTCTTTATGCTGCCATGTCCTGTCTCATGCACCTGACAGCCATTATGAATCAATTGGGACCTTTTTTTCCTCTAAACATCAATGTAGCTTTGTTGTAGGGTGGTTATAACAAACTCTGGTAATCAATTGGTGTTGGTGCCAGGAACATCAATTAATTGCCAGGAAACTCGTTTGCAGCTCTGTGTTTCGAGTCCCTGAGTTCCCTAGAGGGAGTCCTGCCGGGGCTTGTTTTGTGAGTTCCGGTCCCGAGCGGACTCATGGCCTGCTCTCCTGAAGGACAGAGGTGTGGGCCAGGCATACATACTCCCAAGCGCCCCTGCAGGTAGATGCTGTTCATCCTACCAGGGCTCTGCTTTATTCATGGGCTTGGAATTCCCATAAAATCAACTTGCTGTGAGGGGCCCCTGGGCCTGGGGTTTTTGTAAGGAAATGGGAACAATTAATGGGCTTATCTGATGCAAAGTAATGCTGCTAATGATTTATTAATTATCATGAGGCTTATCTTTCCGCTTCTTATTAATCAAAGATGTTTTGGAATTCTGGGGCTCCACATGCGGGGAGCAGACCTAGATACAGCCTTGTGTGAGGGTATGTGATCTGGAGCCAGGTGCCTCTAGCTTCCCTTGAACCTGTTCCAGCCTACTGCATCCTGACGGGTATTCCCTTGGATTGTGTGTAAGGAGATGAAAAGGGCAAGAGAAAAGGAGTACCACATTGGGTCAAACACCTACTGTGTGCCAGGCATTGTGCAGGGTACGCTATATCCACCTTCATTTTCTACCTACAAAGGAGGGTTTATTGTTTTCATTTTTTCAGATGAGGAAGCTAAGGCCAAGAGATGTTAAGGAGGTTGTCCAAGTCATGCAATTAGAAATGGAGCTTGGTTTTGCACCTGAGTATGTCTGACCCAAAAGTGGATGCCTTTCAACTGGGAAGGCCTAAATGAGTCTGGTGCAGCACCCCTGGGCAGAGCTGAGATGAGAGTCCAGCTCTACAGTATATGTTCTGGGACTACAAAAGAAGGGGGGTGGTCACAGTTCTTTTCTTGGGCCTTAAGGCTTTTGCTATCTCATGGGTGAGGCAAGATTCATACCCAGGAAACAGGTAGGGACCCCTAGGCTCAGGGTATACCTACATGGGTGCCCACTATTCCATCCCATGTGTCTCAGTGCTGGTGGCAGTGCTTCATTGAGGTCAGGGACTTGTTGAGGTCTTAGAGGTTCCACAGGGTGGGATAGATGGGACACTATGGGGAGGGTGTTTAGGCAAGGGAAATGGTGTGACTAGGGAGGGTCAGAAATGACCATGGTTTATTGAGTGGGGTAGCAAAAGACTGTGTGCTTTTGTGGGAGGGACTTCTGGGGAGGCACCCATGGTAGGGCATGAGGAGGGGCCATTACAGAATTGGACCTAGGAGCTAGTGGCCCTTGCCCTCATGACCACTCTTTTATCCCAGCAAAGTCACTGAGGTCTTTTGGTGAATGGTCAAACAATAACAGGTGAGAGAGAGAGAGAGAGAGAGAGAGAGAGAGAGTGAGAGAGAGAAAGAATGAATGTGAATGCATAGGTGAAGACGAGTGAAAGTTGATGTGTATAAATGTGTATACTTGTGGGAGTGTGTTTTCAGACCTGAGATTCTGTATAAGTGTATAAACATTTGAATAACTGTGGGTGGGAATGTTCTATGTGTATGTGTGAGAGAGTGTGCAACCATTTGTGTGTTTGCATGATTGTGCATTAGTGTGAGTATGTTTTTGTGTGAAATAGGTGTGTGTGTGTGATTGAAAGGGAGCTATGTGAGTATGTGAGGGAATATATGTGAGTATGGTATTGTATGTCTGTCGGTCTTTGCTCTTGTGTGAAGCTGCGTTTGTGTGTGTGCTGTGGGGCTTTGGACAACCTGAATTCTTGTCCAATGTGGTAGAAGGGGCAAAGGGAGCTATGGGAGGGCAGAGAGGAGGCAAAGAGGGCTCTCTGCTAGGGACCCTAGGGAGAGGAGCTGAGAGCCTTGCCATTTCAGGTATAGCTGAGGTGCTTCTCAGACAGGGGAGCCTTCAGGTGAGCCCACCTTCTGCCCATGAAGTGGGAACCCCTGCAGCCTCACCTTTTGAATGACAGGTAGGTACTTGGGGGCCCCAGGGTAGGGTGAGAAACCAGACCAGGAGCTCAGAGCCATCATCTTTGGGCTGTCACCCAAGCTATCCCCCACTCCCAGCCAGGCCTGGATGGCTTTGAGGCTGTTCCCCTCCTCAACTCCTGGATGTGGTGCAAATAACCATGTGGCCATTGTGGCAGAGGAGAGCTTCATGGTGTTGGTGTGACCAAAGATCCACAGGTACCCTGGGTAGGGAGGGCAGCCATGGAGCTACATGTTGGGTAATGTCCTCCACAGCCCACTTCATCCCACCTAGGCTGGCTGGGTAAAGGTCCTTGGTTCCTGAGGTCACCTCTGTCAGCATGTCTCTGTTCCACAGGGAGGTCAGCTGGCCCAGAAACCCACATGGCTTTCTGCAACACCCAGCTATTCAAAACATTTCCTAGGACAATAATCCCTTTTTACTCAGTAGGGTGATTAAATTCTTCATGGAGGTTCATCTTGTGGACAAATAGAAGATGGGGTAGGAGAGGCATTGGGAGCAGGCCCTGCCTTAGGCTTCACTGAGGCTTGGGTCTTCTCCTAGCTCCTCCACTTAAGGGCCCTCTGAGTATTATGATCTTTCCTATCCTATCTGTCCTCCCTACTCTCTGTGGGGCTGGTCCTTACACCTCCTGCACACTTACTGGCTTAGGATTTAAGTCTGCTAGCTTTGGGGGTCCCATGCCTGCAGCCGTCCTGAGCCCAGGTCAGGTGCCTCCTCCACAGCTGCCTGAAAGCCTGGGAAGGGTGACTTCTGCACACTGCTCTGCTCTTGGCGTAGAGGCGAGGGGGGGTGAGGTTGGGGGTTGGAGGGTGAGAAGGATGAGGTAGGGTGGGGGAGTTGGTGGGAAGGGCTGTTGCCCTGCCTGCATCCGGGTGGGCCTGGCTCACTTCAAGCAGTTAGGCTCCAGCTGCAAACTCCCAAACACATACTTTGGGAGGTCAGCCTGGCCCGAGGCTAGGGCATTCCATTATTCTGGTGACATATCTTTGAACCTGCTGCAATTCCTGCACCCCCAGCTCAGGCCCCGGTCTCATCGGCAGAACCACTGCCTGATTCACCTCCCTACTTGCTTTCTTACTCTTCCTGGAGGAGTGCTCAGCCCTTGACTGGTTCCTGGTTAGAAATGCGGAAATGGTGCAGGGAGGCTGTGCCTGGAATCCCTCCATTATGGTCCCTTGGCCTAAGCACTAACCTAGCTCTTCTTTTTAAATGCAAATTCATTTGGGGGTGGGGGTGTAAAATGTGAGCTGCTTAATAGCTGAGCCTGGGAGATTTTTTCTGTATTTTCCTTCAATAGCAGGCTCATGAGGAAGAGGAAAGAGCCCTGGAAAGGAAGAAGCTAGTGTTAGGTTGTTTCGTAATTTATATTTCTTTTTTTGATCTAGCTCTGTCCCTACTTCTGATTTCAACAGCTCTATCTACAAAAAGTCCTTTCCACATTCTGAAGTATTGAAAATGGCACCCAGAAAATGTGGCCAGGAAAAAGGATCCTGGGTAGGGATAGATAGGTCTGCTTTTTAACCCTGGCTAGGCTGTCATTTGCAGGGTGACAATCAACAAGTCTTTTAACCTCTCTGAGCCCTGGTTCCTCAAGCCACCAGATCTACATTACCAAGCCCCCTCCTGTCTGTGCCTCTGGGTCCTTGGATGTCATCTGCCTGCACTCAGGGTCACAGGTCACTCATGCTTGTGGTTGGGAAACCTGCTGCCTGTGGGGCTGGAGGGAAGGCCTGCTGCTTGATGTGTGTGCAGATGTAATATGTGGGAATGGTGGAGATCACCAGCCCAGGGGATGTGCAAAGTTGAGGCTGGTTGGAGGAGCCTTTGAGGGTTCTGCTGGATGGATGGTCTCTTCCCAGGGAGGTAGTTCCTTCCCCACCAAACTCACCATCTATTATATAATAAAAGAGTCAGAATTCTGGAAATGATTCACTATAGTGGAGATCATTGTTTTGTTCTTTTGAGCAAAGGGCACTCATTCATTAAACACTTGCTACCAACTGCGTGCTTTACATGCTTATTTCATCCTCATGACAAAACAGGTATTTGTGCTTTCAAGAATTTCACAGGTGAGGAAGCTGAGGCTCAGAGAGGTTAAACAACTTGCCTGGCATTGTTCAAGAAGTAATTGGCTAGAATAGGGTTTGAACCAAGGTCTATCTCTGTTCATTTCTCATTGTTTCTTTGGGACTATCTGCTATTCAGTCAGGTACTCAGAGAAGTTCTCTCTTTTCTTGTGGCATTTTTGTCTTCTCCACTGGGGCTTTGTGAACACCCATTGCTGCACTTCCTATCCCCCAGAACATTAGATCTCAGGCTTTCCTGGGGTCCTGTGGTCTGGGAGAAAGGGGTTGGTCACTGTTTTCTATAGAGTTAGGGGTATAGGATGTCACTACTGCACAGAAGAGTTCATTTGTGAAGAAAAATCTGAAGAAGGCAGTGCTTAATCTAGAAGAAATTTACTTTCTTGGTAAATTTTCAGGCAGCAGAGAAGGCAGAAGAGATTGATTCATACCTACAGTCTTCCCAGACTCTCAGATGACACTGAAACATTCCACCTTTATGAAAAGCTAGCGTTTCCCTGAGCACAGGCTGGCCTCTGGCCTCCTTTGGCTGAGTTACAGGAAATTTCTTTCCACTGTTTCTTCCTCAAATAGAATTATTATCCCCATGCAAAAGTCGTAGTCAGTTTTAGAAAATAAAAAATAACACAGAGAAGTTAAAAAAATGCAAAAGTGATCGTTGGTGCAGAGAGCTGGGTCCTAGTCCTGGTTCCAGCTGGGATCCTGGTGGCCTTGGGCAGTGCTCCTTCCTTCTCTGGGTTTTAATATCTTCATGTATAAAATGTGTGGGTTGGACCAGTCAGGACTCTCTTATTGGCAGATGACAAAAAACAACCAAATTGGCCTAAGTAGAGAAGAGAATTATATTGGTTCATGTAAATGAGAAGCCCAGGGTAGCTTTGGCTTCATGAATGGATGGATCCAGGGGCTTCTGCCCACATGTGATTAGAATTCAGTCTCTGTCTCCCTCTGCCTGTCTGTTTAGAAGATGGAACAGAGAAGAGACCATATTCTCTCTGTCACTGCAGTGGGTCTTGCGAGTAGCTCTGATTGGCCCTACTCTGCTCTATCTCTGAACCAATCAGGCTGGGGATGAAATGTGATGATTGGCCAGGCCTAGGTCATGTGATCTCTATAAATAAAGGTGGGAGGTATGGAGTCCAGTTCCATCCAAACCACATAGCCTGAGCTGGAGGCAGGGCTCTTAGCAGAAAAGGGGATATTTCTTTTCCCCTTTTGGGCAGACCCCAACCACTGCTACCTATCATTACTAGGTAAGTGATTTTTAATATCAGGAAGAACTTTAGGGCTATCTATAGATACTGAAGTATTTCTCCAAAATCAATAAAGATTTAAATGGTTTGAGGAAACTGTTTATCACACTTAGCTGCTTTACTATTGGTATTTCACATGGTTTTCATTTGACAATTTTTTTGCCTTTGCTCGTCGAAAAAGCCCAGAAGTATTGGAATAGATGATGTGTAAGATTTCCATTTAGAATGTTCTAGTAGATTATATGCCAAAGTGAATAATTTTGTTCAGTTGAGGGCATATATTAAGTAGTAAACCTTTAGCTCCGCTCTGCCATGTCCGTCCTTCTGGCTTTATTAACATCTTTGTCAAGCCAGAGCCAAGTCTGCCCTCCCCTCACCCTCAATAACCCAGTAGTTTCATGCTTTACAAGCTCTTACAGATGAAAAAGGTAACTCCTTTCAGTGCAAGCACGACCAGGTGCTGGTCCTTGCTTTTGTCAGCCCGATTGCTGAGTTACTTAGAGACAGAGGTACTTCCTAAATGCCATTTTCTGGTCTGAATAACATGAAGCCAAAAGAAAGGAGCTCTTAAGGACAGGCCAATATTAAGATTTGGGGGCAAGAGGACAAATGGAGGTCTTCACATCACATGTCTGTATATTTATCCGTTACAAGTCAAGCTAACAAAGTAAAATTTCTTTCATCCTACCTTGATAAATGTACCTCTGCAATGACCTAAAGGGCTGGATTTAAATTTAGAATTCTCAGACCTCCCTCATGAATTACATGCCACATAATGGCATCTGGAATGGTGTGAATCCTTTGTAGAAAGTTTCGCATTTGCTTTTCCCATATCTCTCAGAGATATCACTATCTATGGCAGCTATAGTTCTACAAATATGTTTATCAAATAATAAGACTTGAAAGTTGAAATTGTGTTTTGATCCATGGGCTTCAGAAGGGATGTTGGGTTAGCAGGCATGAAAACATATTAATCTCTTTGTGTATCTTCATCAGAGCTATTGGGTAACCAGGTGCATTGTCAATGAGCAGTAATATTTGGAAAGGAATCTTTTTTTTTTCCTGAGCAGATTTCAACAGTGAGCTTAAAATATTCAGTAAAGCATTCTGTTAACAGATGTGCTGTCATCCAGGCTTTGTTGTCCCATTAATAGAGCACAGAGAGTAGATTTAACACAATTCTTTAGGGCTGTAGTATTTTCTTAATGATATATAAGCATTGGCTTCAACTTAAAGTCATCAGCCGGATCACAAGGTCAGGAGTTCAAGACCAGCCTGGCCAACATAGTGAAATTCCATTTCTACTAAAAGAATAGAAAAATTAGCTGGGCATGGTGGCATGCACCTATAGTCCCAGCTACTTGGTAGGCTGAGGCAGGAGAATCACTTGATCCCAGGAGGCGGAGGCTGTGGTGAGCCAAGATCATGCCACTGCACTCCAGCCTGGGCAACATAGCAAGACTGTGTCTCAAAAACAAAACAAAACAAATCAAAACAAAACAAAACACAAAGGTCATCACTGCATTAGCCCTTAACAAGAGAGTCAGCTTATTCTTTGAAGTTTTGAAGCCAAGAATTGACTTCTCTAATTATAAAAGTTGTAAATGGAATCTTCTTCCAATGTAAGGCTGTTTGGCTGCATTGAAATTCTATTGCTTAGTGTAGCTATGTTCATCAATGACTTTAGGCTAGATCTTTGGATAACTTGCTGCAGCTTCCACCTCAGCACTTGCTGCTTCACCTTGCACTTCTGTTATAGAGATGGTTTCTTCCCTTAAACCTCATGAACCAACCTCTGCTAGCTTTCAACTTTTCTTCTGCAGCTTCTTTACTATAGAATTGAAGAGAGTGAGGTCCTTGCTGTGGATTAGGCTTAGGCTTAAGGGAATGTTGTGGCTGGTTTGATCTTCTGTCCAGACCACAAAAACTTTATATCAGCAGTAAGGCTGTTTAACCTTCTTGTCATTCATGTGTTCACTGGAGTAGCACTTTTAATTTCCTTCAATAACTTTTGCTTTGCAATCACAACTTGGTTAACTGTTTGGTGCAAGAGGCCTAGCTTTCAGCCGATCTCAGCTTTTGACATATCTTCCTCACTAAACTTAATCTTTCTAGCTTTTGATTTAAAGTGAGGCATACAACTCTTCCTTTTACTTTGAATCCTCAGAGGCCATTATAGGGTTATTAATTGGCCTAGTTTCAATATTGCGTTTTAGAGAATAGGGAGGCACAAGGAGAACAAGAGAGATGGGAATGGCCAGGCGGCCATTCACATTCAGAACACATTCTTGATAAATGTGTGTGTTCTCACATTTGCAGTCAGAGCACACACATTTATCAAGATTGTCTGCCTTCCTATATGGGCATGGTTCATGGTGCCCCAGAACAATTACAATGATCACATCAAAGACCACTGATCACCATAAAGGCATGATAATAAAAATTGGAAATATTGCAAGAATTATGAAGGTGTGCACAGAGACACTAAGCATATGATGTTGGAAAAGAGGTGCTTATAGACTTGCTTGATGCTGGGTTGCCGCAAACTTTCAAGTTGTTAAAAAAAAAAATGCACTACCTGTTAAGTGCAATAAAGTGAAACACAATAAAATGGCAATTGTCCACAGTAGCTATGTCTTAGCTAGTTGCTAACAGAGTAGCAGGAAGGCATATTGGAGGTTTCAGCTGAGCGGCTGAGATACTATCGAATGAAGGTTCAATATCAATGTTAGTGGTGAGGCTGTGCAGGATGTGCATTTTTAAAAGGTACTCTGAGAGCATTTGTTTCATGACTGTAAAAACCCCTCATCCCGGAGGGAATTGGAGAAGAAATATTTTGGTGAAAGGTACTGGAGTGGGGTGGTAGGAGCTGTCTGCTCCCACCTCAGGCTGGTGGGAAGTGTTTCCAGGCTCACTCAGAGAACCCAGCAAGGTCATATGGCCTGGGGCAGTGAGCAGGGAGTTGTGTTCTGCATTCTTAGGATTTGTGGGTGCTTCCCATGGGCCAGATGTACACAAGAACTGGCTGAGAGCCATTTGTTCTGCTGCCTAAGGGTTCTGCATGAAAGGGGTCACCGAAACCATCTCCACTACCTGTGGGATCCAGACCTCATCTCCTGGCCAGCCTTGGAGAATCATCTTTCTCTTTTCAAACACCCTTCCCTCTTCTCTGTCAGGACTCTGGTCATAATTCTCTCAATAAGCCTGGGGACAGAGCCTGCTAGTTGTCCCCAGGATCCATTCTGCCCTTACTCCACAGCAATAAGATTTGTAGCTGGGCACAGAGATGTATAGCTGGAGACTATATTTCTTGGTTTCCCTTGTAGCTAAGGTGTGACTTTGTCAGTAAGTTCTTATTCGTGGATTCTGAGTAGAAGAGATGTGTGAGGGATGTGCTGGTAATTATTTAACAACGAGCTCTTCATAGAAAATAAGCCTTGACTGTAGTGTTTGTGAGTTTCCACGGTGTTAGTATTCTAACCATGGCTGACTTCAAGCTACAAATGTGGATTGAAGAGAGATGTGCACAACCATCTCTTGGAGCCAGTGAGATCCAGCACACCACGGGGGCTGCTTCTGGCTCATGCCCTTACAGTACCCAGGCTTGGGCCCATCATGTTCTTTACCCGCTTCCTTCATGCTGGCTGTGATGCAGACATGGTAGAAAGCCATCTTGTGCCATGCTGAAGAGGGCAACACTCCAGGGGTGGTAGACCAAGAGGAGAAAGGGAGCTTGGGCCCCAGTGGCTATGGGGGCAGAGAGGCTATTTTGGTTCACAAATTTACATGAGGGTAAAATAAACATCAATCTTATTTAAGTCATTTTGGTTTTAGGGTCTTCACCACAAACAGCTGAATCTATGAAGTTTAATTCACCCAGAAGTCCATAAAAAGCGAAAGAGAGGTTGTCATTCAGCAGCTTCTGCTTCCTGCCCGGCAGTACCTGCCTCTCCTGAGGACTGGAGGGGCACCAGGTTAAAGGCCTAGCATGAGGGAGGGAGAGGAAAACACGGACTTTCTGTCTTGGTGAATCATGCTGTCCAAATTGTTGTAGTCCATCTTTCTACTTGGCTGCGGATTTCTAGAGAGCCCCTGATGGCCAGATAGCACATTTGGTCACACCCTAGACATCAGATATGTATGACAGGTCTGGGTTTGGCTTCACTTTGGTTCGTGGAGAGGCTTGACCTTTTCTTTGTGCTAGCAGCCCAGTTGCTGTCTCTCTTCCCACCTTCTGCCTGGTCTCTGTCTCAGTCTGCCTTTTCCTCAGGGCATGGCATCCCACATAGATTGCTGATGATCATCCAGCCACCATGTGAGGTTCAATGCCTGAGGACTATTCTTGCCATTTGACAGACGAGCGAACCAAAGCCCAGATAATCTGTCTTGTTTGTGTAATCTCTGAATAGTTTAACTTCCTTAACTGACTGTGGGGTCTAGGGAGGCAAGGATCATGCCTGGTCTGTTAGCTGTTGTATTCTCAGTGCTCCCCTCAGTGCCTGCTTTGGGACTGGCATTCAGTGAATGTTTGTCGATTCCCTTAATAAAAAGAAGCCTCGTTGCAGAGGGATTTTTGCAGAGCTTAAGCAGAATTTTGGTCCTCAGCCTGGTATACTTTCAAGTGTAAGAATTATTGGAAGCACATTGGAGATGTTAAAAGATTCAAAACAACCATCAACAAGCTGGCAGGGACCATGTCAATCACTGTGGAGTGTCCTAGCATGTCTGTGAGGCCCCCAGAGCAGACCACTCTTGACTTCTTATGTGCAGTGTTCCTTTCCAGGTGTGCTTACTGTCCCATGGGGCCCCTTACTTGGTCACAGGCACACTTGTTGTGGGTGTTGGTGGAGGCCCCATCTTTCTTTGATGCCAGCCTGACAGGCAGCCTTCTCACCATTTGTAGCCCTTTCTACTTTTGGTCATACAACCTATCCAACTGTGAACTAAACCCAAATATTCTCTTTTTGGAATTGAGCTATTCTTTTTATTCTTTTTTTTTTTTTTTTTTTNCTTACTCTGTCACCCAGGCTAGAGTACAGTGGTGTGATCTTAGCTCACTGCAGCCTCTGCCTCCTGGGTTCAAGTGATTCTCTTGCCTCAGCCTCCCAAGTAGCTGGGATTACAGACGTGCACCACCACATTTTTGTATTTTTAATAGAGATGGGGTCTCCCTGTATTGGTCAGGCTGGTCTTGAACCCCTGGCTTCATGTGATCCACTCACCTTGGCCTCCCAAAGTTCTGGGATTACAGGCATCAGCCACTGTGCCCAGCCCAAATTGAGTTATTTTTTAAGCAGGTCATAGGTTAGACCAGTTGTTTTTATTTATTTATTTTTTTACATATATATTTTATTGCACTTTAGGTTCTGGGGTACATGTGAAGAACATGCAGGATTGTTGCATGGGTACATACATGGCAATGTGGTTTGCTGCCTTCATCCCCATCACCTATATCTGGCATTACTCCCCATGTAATCTTTCCCCAACTCTCTACCCCCGACTGTCCCTCCCCTAGACCCCCCCAACAGACCCCAGTGTGTGATGCTCCCCTCCCTGTGTCCATGTGTTCTCATTGTTCAACACTCGTCTATGAGTGAGAACATGCAGTGTTTGATTTTCTGTTCTTGTGTACGTTTGCTGAGAATGATGGTTTCCAGGTTCATCCATGTCCCTACAAAGGACATGAACTCATCATTTTTATGGCTGCATAGTATTCCATAGTGTATATGTGCCACATTTTCCCTGTCCAGTCTATCATCGATGGGCATTTCTGTTGGTTCCAGGTCTTTGCTATTGTAAACAGTGCTGCAATGAACATATGTGTGCATGTGTCTTTATAATAGAACAATTTATAATCCTTTGGATATATAGCCAGTATTGGTATTGCTGCGTCAAATGGAATTTCTATTTCTAGGTCCTTGAGGAATAGCCACACTGTCTTCCACAATGGTTGAAGTCATTTACACTCCCACCAACAGTGTGAAAGTGTTCCTATTTCTCCACATCCTCTCCAGTATCTGTTGTCTCCCAATTTTTTAGTGATTGCCTTTCTAACTGGTGTGAGATGGTATCTCAATGTAGTTTTGATTTGCATTTCTCTAATGACCAGTGATGAGGAGCATTTTTTCATATGTTTGTTGGCCTCATATATGTCTTCTTTTGAAAAGTGTCTATTCATATCCTTTACCCACTTTTGAATGGGTTTGTTTGTTTTCTTCTTGTAAATCTGTTTCAGTTCTATGTAGATTCTGGATATTAGCCCGTTGTCAGATGGTTAGATTGCAAAAATTTTTTCCCATTCTGTTGGTTGCTGGTTCATTCTAATGATTGTTTCTTTTGTGGTGCAGAAGCTCTGGAGTTTAATTAGATCCCATTTATCTATTTTGGCTTTTGTTGCCAATGCTTTTGGTGTTTTGGTTATGAAGTCCTTTCCTATGCCTATGTCCTGAATGGTTTTGCCTAGGTTTTCTTTTAGGCTTTTTACGGTGTTAGGTCTTATGTTTAAGTCTTTAATCCATCTGGAGTTAATTTTGGTGTAAGGTGTCAGGAACGGGTCCAGTTTCTGCTTTCTGCACATGGCTATCCAGTTTTCTCAACACCATTTATTAAACAGGGAATCATTTCCCCATTGCTTGTTCTTGTCAGGTTTGTCAAAGATCAGATGGTTGTAGATGTGTGGCATTACCTCCAAGGCCTCTATTATGTTCCATTGGTCTATATCTCTGTTTTGGTTCCAGTACCATGCTGTTTTGATTACTGTAGACTTGTAGTATAGTTTGAAGTCAGGTACTGTGATGTCTCCGGCTTTGTTCTTTTTGATTAGAATTGATTTGGCTATACAGGCTTTATTTTGGTTCCATATGAAGTTTAAGGTGGTTTTTTTTTCCAGTTCTGTGAAGAGGGTCATAGGTAGCTTGATGGGGATAACATTGAATCTGTAAATTACTTTGGGCAGTATGGCCATTTTCACGATATTGATTCTTCCTAACCATGAGCATGGAATGTTTCTCCATCTGTTTGTGTCCTCTCTTATTTCCTTGAGCAGTGGTTTGTAGTTCCCCTTGAAGAGGTCCTTTACATCCTTTGTTAGTTGTATTCCTAGGTATTTTATTCTCTTTGTAGCAATCGTGAATGGCAGTTCATTCTTGATTTGGCTCTCTGTTAGTCTGTTATTGGTGTATAGGAATGCTTATGATTTCTGCACACTGATTTTGTATCCTGAGATTTTGCTGAAGTTGCTTATCAGTTTCAGGAGATTTTGGGCTGAGACAATGGAGTCTTCTAGATATACAATCATGTCATCTGCAAATAGAGACAATTTGACTTCCTCCTTTCCTAATTGAATACGCTTTATTTCTTTTTCTTGCCTGATTGGTCTGGCTAGAACTTCCAATACTATATTGAATAGGAGTGGTGAGAGAGGGCATCCTTGTCTAGTGCCAGATTTCAAAGGGAATGCTTCCAGTTTTTGCCCATTCAGGATGATATTGGCTGTGCCTTTGTCATAAATATCTTTTATTATTTTGAGATATGTTCCATCGATACCTAGTTTATTGAGAGTTTTTAGCATAAAGGCCTGTTGAATTTTGTTGAAGGCCTTCTCTGCATCTATTGAGATAATCATGTGGTTTTTGTCTTTGGTTCTGTTTATGTGGTGAATTACGTTTATAGACTTGCATATGTTGAATCAGCCTTGCATCCCCGGGATGAAGCCTACTGGATCGTGATGGATAAGTTTTTTGATGTGCTGTTGCAATCAGTTTGCCAGTGTTTTATTGAAGATTTTTGCATCTATGTTGATCATGGATATTGGCCTGAAGTTTTTTTTGTTGAGTCTGCCGGGTTTTGGTATCAGGATGATGTTGGTCTCATAAAATGATTTGGGAAGGATTCCCTCTTTTTGTATTGTTTGGTATAGTTTCAGAAGGAGTGGTACCAGCTCCTCTTTGTATGTCTGGTAGAATTCGGCTGTGAACCCATCTGGACCTGGGCTTTTTTTGGGTGGTAGGCTATTAATTGCTGCCTCAACTTCAGCCCTTCTTATTGGTCTACTCAGGGTTTCGACTTCTTCCTGGTTTAGGCTTGGGAGGATGCAAGTGTCCAGGTATTTATTCATTTCTTCCAGGTTTACTGGTTTATGTGCATAGAGTTGTTTGTAGTAATCTCTGATTGTAGTTTGTATTTGGGTGATATACCATTTATCATTTCTTGTTGCATCTATTTAATTCTTCTCTCTTTTCTTTTTTATTAGTTGGGCTAGTACTCTGTCTATTTATCATGTTGATCTTTTCAAAAAACCAGCTCCTGGATTTATTGATTTTTTTGAAGGATTTTTTGTGTCTCTCTCCTTCAGTTCTGATCTGATCTCAGTTATTTCTTGTCTTCTGCTAGCTTTTGAGTTTTTTTTGATCTTGCTCCACTAGCTCTTTCAATTTTGATGATAGGGTGTCAATTTTAGATCTTTCTTTGCTTCTCATGTGGGCATTTAATACTGTAAATTTTCCTCTAGACACTGCTTTAAATGTGTCCCAGAGATTCTGGTACATTGTGTCTTCATTCTCATTGGTTTCAAAGAACATCTTTATTTCTGCATTCATTTCATTGTTTATCCAGTCAACATTCAAGAGCCAGTTGTTTATTTTCCATGAAGTTGTGCAGTTCTGAGTTAGTTTTTAAATCCTGAGTTCTAATTTAATTGCACTGTGGTCTGAGAGACTGTTTGTTATGATTTCTGTTCTTTTGCATTTGCTGAGGAGTGATTTACTTCCAATTATGTGGTCAATTTTAGAGTAGGTGTGATGTGGTGCTGAGAAGAATGTATATTCTGTGGATTTGGGGTGGAGAGTTCTGTAAATGTCTATTAGGTTTGCTTGGCCTAGATTGGAGCTCAAGTCCTGGATATCCTTGTTAATTTTCTGTCTTGTTGATCTGTCTAATATTGACAGTGGTGTGTTAAAGTCTCCCACTATTACTGTGTGGGAGTCTAAGTCTCTTTGTTAGTCATTAAGGACTTGCTTTATGTATCTGGGTGCTCCTGTATTGGGTATGTATATGTTTAGGATCATTAGCTCTTCTTGTTGCGTTGATCCTTTTATCATTATGTGATGCCCTTCTTTCTCTTTTTAGATCTTTGTTGGTTTAAAGTCCATTTTATCAGAGACTAGGATTGTAACTCCTGCTTCTTTTTGCTCTCCATTTGCTTGGTAAATCTTCCTCCATCCCTTTATTTTGAGTCTATGTGTGTCCTTGCATGTGAGATGGATTTCCTGGATACAGCACACTGATGGGTCTTGACTTTTTATCCAATTTGCCAGTCTGTGTCTTTCGATTGGGGCATTTAGCCCATTTACATTTAAGGTTAATATTGTTATGCGTGAATTTGATCCTGCCAATTTGATGCTAGCTGGTTGTTTTGCCCATTAGTTGATGCAGTTTCTTCATTGTGCTGATGTTCTTTACCAGTTGGTTAATGGCAGACTGTCTCTGTAATGGCGGACTGCCTCAGTAATGGTGGACTGTCTCGGTAATGGTGGACTGCCTTGGTAATGGTGGACTGCCTCGGTAATGGTGGACACCCTTCCCCCACAGAGCTGGACCGTCCCGGGTCCAGCTCTGCTTGCTGTAAAACTCTCAATCCCGAGTGTTTCAGATTTCTGGTCTTTGTGTGGGTGGGACCCATGGAGCTAGATCACCTGGCTCCCTGTTTCAGCCCCCTTTTTTTCAGTTGAATGGGTGACTCTGTCTCCCAGGCATTCTACGCACCAGTTGAAACAGCACCCAGATTTGTGTTTTTGTGTGGAGACCTGCTGCGCTGGCTGAAACAGACATGCTGGAGAATTTAAGAAAAAGCACTACATAATTCCCATGGTGCTTTTCTGCCTGCCTGGGAATCTCCTGGTCTGTGGGCAGTAAATATTCGTTTGTAAATGCAGTGATTACTCACCTCTGCATTCTCACTGGGAACTGCACTCTAGAGCTGTTTCTATTCAGCCATCTTGGATTGTCTCTGGTTAGACCAGTCATTCTAACCTATAATCTGACTCATGCCCTTAAGGAGTTCACACTGATTTTGCCCCCCTCCTCCTCCAGGGAACATGGGGCAATGTTTGGAGATGCCTTCAATTGTCACAACTGGGAAAAAGGTGCTACTGGCATCTAGTAGTTAGAGGCCAAGAATGCTGCTAAACATCCTATAATGTACAGGATAGCCCCCTACAACAAAGGGGACTATAACAAAAATGATCAATCCCAAACATCAGTGGCATAGAGGTTGAGAAACCCTGGTATTAATAGAATTTACAACCTCTGAAGATGGAGCCTACTGAAAAAGTTGCAGTAGCAGAGGTAGCAGCAGGCTCTTCTGTGGCCAGAACCAGCCCTTTTCCCTCCTCCAGGGGTTTCTACAAAGTTCAGATCACAAACAGGCCTTGCTGGGGCAGTCTTCCTTAATGGGCTGTGGTTGACTTAGCTCCTGCTTCACGAAGTGGGCTGTATGTCCTCCCCACTAACTTAAAGCTGGTAGAAACGTTGTTGGCATAACATGGCTGCATGGCTGTGTGAAAGATGCATTAAGAGGTAAAAAACAAAACAACCCCACCCCCCTGAAAACTACCTTCTCTTTAGCTTAATAATTTATTTTCCAGGAATAAAGCCAAAGTAAATAATTGGAGAAATACATAATGATTTATCTTGGGGATATTCAGGGCAATATTGTTTATAGTAGCAGTAAGTCAGTAGGGAATGCTACTTTGTGATACATTCACATAATGTTCATTCAGGGTTGCATTTAGCTGCAAGGAACCAAGAATGTGACCAAAGGGACTTTAACAGATGGATTAATTTATCACAAGAAGAAGTCCAGAAATAGATCATTTCAGGCTGATGCAGCAGCCCAAGGATGTCATTAAGAAGCCAGGCTCCATCTGATTTTGTGCTTTCATTCTTAAGGTTACAAGATGGCTGCCCCTCAGGGTATGACTTTAACATGACAGAGGGGAAGAAAGAGGAAAAGGGCCAAAAGGCATGAGTCTATCCATTTGTATGAACTTTACCTGAAGACACACCCAGTGATATCTGCTTTCAGCCATTGGCCACAACTCTTCTAGGGCTACTCCTAGCTGCAAAGGAGTCTGGGAAAGTAAGACTTTTTGGCTTTCTAGGTTCTTTAATAAGAAAGCTAAGGGAGTAGAAGGTCATAAAACCAAATGTTGTCAAGTAACCAATTTGCTGTATCTGCCACAATAAAGCAGAATTTAGAAATTATTTGGTAACATAAAAATTTTCAGTCAATGTAAAGTTGGTTAAAAAAAAAGTTTCAAAAGCATAGCCACAATAGTATTTTAATTTTTAAAACAAAATATATTTTTTTGCTACAGAAAAAAATTGGGAGAAGAAAACATACTTGTGAGGGTGACTATGGGATTTTCAAGTTCTTTTTCTCTCTCTCTACTTTTTAACATGACCTTTTAAAATAAGTTTTGTTTTTCAAACCCCATACTGGCTCATCTTTACCAAAACACCAAAGGGCAGACTCCTTCCTAGATTCAGGGCTTCCTAGATGCTGGGCTTTGATGTGGTGGCCCTGGGCACCGTAATTCCCAGGAACTGGGGCTGGTCTGGGGGTGTAGCCGTCCCCACCGCCTCCTTCCTCAGGCTGCTCCTGGGTGCCATCTTGTGGAATGTCACTCCTGTGACTCTGTCAGCAGGACCAATGTGCCTCTACCGAGGGATCTCACACTAAGCTTGTTATCAGTCACTCTACCGAGAGGGAGTGACATTCCTGCGTCTGAGAGGTAGAAACCTTTGACCCTGGAAAGAGGGAGTAAGCTGAGGCAGAATCTCCAAGGCAAGATAAAAAAATTTAATGACTAGAAATGAGGAAAGCAGGCAGGTGATGGGTTGCCCTTCTGGCCTTGTCTGGGGTTGCCTTGACCTGAATGATTGGAGGGAGTGGCAGGCAGGGGTGGTGGGTGGGCATTGTCTCCTCGGTTGGGAGACCTGGGTCTGTCACCTCACCTCTCCAATCCTTAGTATAATAGAAGACAAATTATTCACCTTCATTGAGCACACCTACATGTTATGTTAGGTTCTCACCACTCATTGAATGCTCCTACCCCCACTGAAGAGGGTGCTCTTATGATTACAATGTCACAGATAAACTTCATGAGGCAGCAGAAAATGGCTGCATGCCCTGAGGTTTGCTGCCAGGGTTCAGGCTCTTCTCTCAAAAACAGTATGACTTGGAAAGTTATCTAAGTGCTCTGTGCCTCAGTTTCCTCTCTTAAATGGAGACAATAATAGTCTACATTATGAGATCATCATGAGGAATAGGTGAATTAATGCATGGAAAGAGCCCAGCACTGGGCCTGGCAAGTCAAGTCAATAAAATATCAAGTTCTATGAATATTAGAATTTTGTGCAGGTCAAAAGAAATAAAGTACATCAAATGAGAGATACATAGAATGTGTACAATAAATGGGTCTACCTCATATGCCTCACACCTGCTTCCTTCGCTCCTGTGTTAGATGGATGAGGAACTAAGGCCTGGAGAATGAAAAGGGAATTCCCAAGATCACACAGTAAGAGTGGGGCAAATCTAATTTCTAAACACAGGTTTTCCACCTTCTAGCGAAGCAGGATACACACAGCAAACTTCCCTGGGAAACTTAAAACAGCGAAAAATGGAAGTTGGTGAAGCACCTGGAGACAGGTGTCCTGTGCCACTCTAGGGTAGGAAATGAGCCTCAGGAAAGACTGAGAAGTCACCTGACACCATGCCACATGGACCTCCCATTTCTGTCCCCAGGGAGGGGCCACATGAGGCCTCCTCTCCATACCCCCTCAGACTTAGGTAGCCCTTCCTTGGGGCCAGACTGGGTGTCCCTGAGTCATCTCAGACCTGGTCTCTCCTGGAATGAAAGGAATGCTCCTTGCTGTACTTGGGTTCCCTGAATAGTCATGGACTTTTGTTCTCCACATCTTGCTTTCTGAGGCTCAGCGCAGGCTGGCTGTCGTGTGTCAGCTTGGATGACAGACAGCTCCAGAGTCCCACCACCTGGCCTTTCTCAATGGCCTGGCCAGGAAACCAGATGTAAGGTGAAATTCAGCAGCCACTGACATCAAAGGCACTAAACTGATGTCACAGCTCCTGGGCCACTGGGGATCATTTGTTGACAGGACGACTTTGTAGAGAGACCTGGTCCTCCCCCAGCCCCAGTCCCTGTCCACACCAGGGCTGATGACCACAGTATCAACCTTCTCTTGGAGGATATGCAGCCACACGTTGTGTGGTTTCAGGGCTGCCACATATAGTACACTGCTCAGGGTTGCTGGGCAGTCCCTGAGGTTGGCTAGGCCAGGCCCAGGGTGCTTTTGGGCTGGCGAATGGAAATAAATGTGGTGTGAGATTGTTTTGAGCATTTTGCAAAGCTGATTAGAAAGCCAATGTTTTGCCAAAATGAGGAGTACCAGGTCATCTAAGATAGGTTGGCATTTGGCTGAAATTACACCAATTCTACATGATCCCAAAGGTTAGCCCATCCTAGTCACCACTACTGATTGGCTTTAATGATATTAGAATTCCTAAAACATAGGGGATAAAATAAGAGAGGTCCTTTATATTGAGCAGGTGATGACCCCTAAATTGCATCACCCCTGAGATTCTTTCTGCTCCTGAGATTCCAGTACTGAAATTGATTCTGAGTTCTGGGTGTTCAACCTGAGGCACAGAAGGGAGAATGTAGGGTCCTAGAAGCCAAGATTAATCTGCCTTACCTGCCTCTGATACTATCTACACCTGGAGATGTTTGGTTGAAAATTAGTAGATAATTTAAAATATTATTTTTCTGTGAAAACTTAATCCACATTCTACTTTCAATTGTTTGGACACCTTGTCATCCTTTTTGAATGCACTGGCCTTTTGTCCTTTCTCTAACCCCTTCAAAATTACCCTAAAGAAAACTTCTAGCTAATTCATATTAGACTTAACCTAGTGGAAAGAATTTCACTGGTAAAATTTCAGACTCCTAGACCAAGGTGGGTACAGACTAAGGGTGGTGGGGTGGTGGTTACCTCTAGCTGGGGAGGAGATTGGATGTCCCTGGCAGGGCTTAGGGTGGGGGGGAGTTCTGGATGTTTGCTGATCCCCCTGTCCTGTGCTCTGAGGCTCAACCCTCCTCTTCTCTTAGGTGGTGAAAGGGAGATCCATTTTCCTAAGGGGGGTTTAGGGCCTGGTCAGTGTTCCCTATAAGGGTCCCCAGGAGCTCCTCCACTCAGGCTGTGCTCAGTCATCAGCCAAAGGCCAGGAGAGTTGGCTGAGTCCAGGCTAAAAGTTGTGTCAACCCCATCGCACGTCTCTGATCTAAGCTACTGACTGTCCGTGTCCCTCACCGAGGGCAGGTCTCTCTTGGATGGCAAGGGAGACAGAGGAAGGGCACTAGACCTGCTGCAGGAAGCTCAGGCAGGACTGCCAGGAGGCTCTTCATGCTTGTCTTCAAGGCTCTTCAGCGTCAGGCTCTTCTCTGAGAGTCAGAATGGCAGGGTTGGCAGATGAGGAGCACTAGGGGCTGCCAAGGCCCTCCCCAGCTCTGCCGTGCTGTGCATCCACAATCTAAGGGTTGGGAACCTGAAGGTAGTTCTTGTAAAAGGAAAATGTAGGGTCTTCTCACTGGCAGAGAGGCACTGTAGTTTAGAATACAAGTCCAAGCCCTTCCTGCTCTGCGTGGCCTGTCTGGTGTAACTTACATCCTTCCATGGGACTGTATTTTATCTGGAAACCTTGTAGGGAGGGGAATGAGAGGGCAGGGAGTAGAAAAGAGAGAGTGGGTAAGAGTGGCTGTCACCAGAGCAGGAAGGGCTTGGACTTGTGTTGATACTGTTTGCCAGTCTGGAGAGCACACCGTATCACTGGCTGAATCACTATGGGCCAATGACTAGAGCCTCAATATTTGAGAAAATATTAGTATCTGACTAAGGAATGGGCTCTTTCTTCTCCCACTCCTAAGCCTTGCTTCTGCCCCAGAACTCTGCCTATGGGCCTCAGGCAGGGCACTGAGGTGTGTCCCAGCCTTCTCTACAGCCCTAGCCGTAGCCGATGGGAGCTGACAAGCAGCCTAAAAACACACAGCAGCCTGACGCCCCTCTAATCTCCACATCATCTGTGGATGAATGTTTCCAACAGAGGTGGAGGAGATGATAAAAGGAGCAGTGTTTCTGCATGCAGCACTTCTATTGAAGCGTGTTTGCATGGTGATTTGCATCAGCACATTTTTAATATCCATAAACTCATGCCGACAAGAATGGGAGCAGCCTTGTGCCAAAACTTCTGATTTTGCAAATGTCTGGACTTAGAAGAGAGCGGCCAGTGAGCCGGCAGGAGGCTGTCTTATTGGCTGGATACCTCCGGCATGCAGTGTCCACATCACATGCCCTTGTGGGGCTTCCTGAAGCCTCTGGCCCAGCTCTTCAGAGTTGCCACGTCTAGGCAAAGCCCTATCCAAATAGCTACTCTTGCATTTTGGTCTCAGAAAGCATGTTTCCTTAAGGCAAAATTGTTCATCACTCAGAGTTGAACTAACAACTGTCACTCCCTGATTGACTGATTGATGGGGCCTGCAGTCAAAGGACACTGCTTTCTAATGATAATAGGTATCCAAGGTGCTGTCCCAAAGGATGTCACAGTCATGGTGAGAGGGCCAGGAATGACCCAGAATGCAGCATTTAGTCCCTCAACTTTCTAGAAATGTTGAAGGAGCAGAAGTTGCTACCAAGAATGATAAAACTTGGTCCCTGATCTCAAAAGTCAGTTGGGGAAAATAAAAGTCTCAAGGAGCCAGTTAGGAAAATAAAGGACAAAATGGATAGAAAGGACAGTTATAGGACAGTGCGTGGTATGTGAAGAGAAGAGCAACTACTTCCCTGAATTGAGGAATGGGTTGTTACTCCTACTGATGTTATCAGAGAAAGCTTTGTGGGAACAGGGTTGTTTGAAGGATGAACTATTTTCCAGTATCAAGGTGAAAAGCCTAGAATCCTGTTGCTGAGGTTGGGCAGTGACAAGTTGGGACCCTTGACCCAGTACGGGTATGGAGTTTGAATCTGGAAGAAGGAATTATGATAATGACAGAGGAGAATTCCCAACTAAAGGCTCTGAGTGCAGAAATGTAGAAAACACCCAAGGAAACTGTTAGCTCCAAGAGAAGCTCCACCTGCTTGTCTGGTTTGGTTCTGTTCGGACACCAGAATCTTTCCTCTAACACCCAGGTAGTATCCACTTGGTACAGATATTTTATTTTTCCATATCAAGAGGGCGAGGTTAGTTAATTCCTGACTTTACAAAGGCCACAAATGACATAGTTGGGAGTGACCGAACATAACCACAATGTGCTATGGGGTTAGTTATCAATGTCTCACCTAGAGCCCCCTCACTGAGGAGCTGGTGGTGGCCTTTAGCTAGCAAGGCCTAGAAAACAACTCAGCTCTGGTGTGGGCAGAAGGCCTTGTCCTCCAAATTCTGTTAACCTTTTTGGGTCTGTCCTGTGACAACTTGTGTCTAGATGGCAACATCTAAAGGTATTGGAGTGTTGATGAGTTTTTGCAGATAAATCTCAAGGTTGCTAATGAAATTATTTGAAGTTTCCCCAAAAATGGAATGATTCTAAGGAAAAAAGTGTTTAGCTTTCTGAGACTGGGCTAAGATATGTGGTGGGCTTTCCTGGGCCTCCAGATCACTCAGCAGCACTCACCACCCCATTCCACTCTCACTGCTGTCCTACATGGTGATGCCCATCTCCCATCACCCACTCTGGGTTTGGAGGAAGGGAGAGAGTAGGTGTATGTGGCTTGCAGAGTCCAATTTGAATACTGAGATGGCACCTGGAGGTCCCAGGGAATTTCTGAGAGAAAAGGCAGAGGAAAGGGAGGTCCTTTCCTGACTCTCCGCCAGGCACAGTTCAACCACCTGCCTCTGGGGAGGCTGGTGATGGGGAAGATCTAGGCTCCTAGAGAAGTTATCGCTTTTCCCCACAAGAGCAAGGTGAAGAAAGAAACAGCCCTGAATCCTAATTCTTGGGGAGCACCAACATTAGCCAAAATGGATAAACAAATACAAACACCAAGATAATAATATATTAAAATTGGACTGAAAAAAGGATACTCCCTCCTAGTCTCTGTAGACAAAGGCCTTCCAGTAATAGCCTTTCACTGACTCGTCACCAACTTTGTCGTATACTTTTTCCATTTCCTGATAGATGTTTCAAGAGGGTTATTATAATAATCCCCAGCATCTTTCATTTTAAGACCCTCCAAAGAGTTTATCATGGGGTGAATTGTGGTACTATTTACTCTCAGCAGCTCAGTAGATTTAGTAAAAGCACTTGATAAATTTTAGCATCCATTCATGATGAAAGCACTCAGCAAACTAAGACTCGAATGGAACTTAATCTTATAAACTTAATCTTATAAAGGGTATTCACAGAAAAAACCTAATAGCTATAATTAAAAAATCCTATAACTGGCATCATACTCAATGGTGAAATATTGGACACTTTCCTCCTGAGGTTGGACGTAAGACAAGTATGTCCACTATCACCTCTTCTTTTAGCATTTTACTGAAAGGCCTACCAAATGCAGTAAGAGATAGTCATCCCATGATATCCACTTGGGATTGGTTCCAGGATTCCCTGTGAATTCCAAAATCTATAGTTGCTCAAGTCCCTTATCGAAAATGATGTAGTATTTGCATAAAACCTATGCACATTCTCCCATATACTTTGAATCATCCCTAGATTACTTATGATACCTAATACAACGTAAGTGCTATGTAAATAGTTGTTATTCTGTATTGTTTAGGGAATAATGACAAGGGGAAAAAGTCAGTATATGTTCAGTACAGATGCAATCCTTTTTTTTCTCCAAACAGTTTTGATCTTTAGCTGGTTGAATCTACACATGTGGGACCCAGGGATAGGAAGGGCTGACCATATAAGGATTGGAAAGCCAGAAGTAAACATGGTTTTATTTGCAGATGAAATATGGTATATGTAGAAAATCTAAATGAATCTCTTAACTATTGATAATTATTCATATAAATAAGTACATTTAGTAAGATCACTAAATCCAAAGGCAATATATAAAGTATTATTTCTATTTATATCACTAGCAACAAGCAACTAGGAAGTAAAATTTAAAAAGTGATACTATATAATTGAATCAAAAGTTGATTCCCTAGAATAAACCAACTAAAGATGTACAAGACTGAAAACCATAAAATGATGTTGAGAGAACTAAAAGAAGATCTAAGTAAATGGAGAGATGTTTTATGTCTATGGATTGGAAAATTCAATGTTATTAATGTATCCATTCTTTCCGAATTCATATGTAGATTCAACTCAACCCTAATCAGCATCCCAGCAGATTTTTTTGGTAAATATTGACAAATTGATTTGACACTTTATATGAAAAAGCAAAAGATCTACAGGCATCATGTAATCTTGAAGAATAAGAACAAATCTGAAAGATTTTCACTATCAGATTTCAAGGCTTACTATAAAGCTGAAGTAATTAATTAGAACAGTGTAGTATCAGCATAAGGACTGAAAAATTAATGAAACAGAATAGGAAGACTCACTATATAGCCTCTTGATTTACAACAAAGAATCTACTGCAACTCAGTGGGAAAAAGATGGTGTTTGCAATAAAGGAATTATGCAAAAAAATAATATATCTGTATATAAAAAAATAAACAATTATCCCTACCTCACACTTGTAAAAATTTATTCAAGATGGAGCATAGATGTTAATGTGAAGGGTTAAGCAATAAAGCTTCTAGAAGAGAACAGAGGAGAAAATTTTCATGACCTTGGAAAAGGAAAAGATTTCTTAAAAAGAACACAAAAAGCACAAAAAAGTGTATCTGTAAAAAATTTTAAAAGCAAATGACAAGGCACAGATTGAGAGAAGATATTCACAGTATAAATATCTAACAAAGGACTTGTATCTAGAATATATAAAGAATCCTTAAAAAACAATGAAAAAGATAATCTATTAAAAAAGAGAAACACTTGAATGGATATTTTTGAAAAGAAGATCTCTAAATAGCTATAAACAGCCAAAAGATTTTCAACATCATTACTCATAAGCAATATGTAAATTAAAATCAAAATGAGAAAAGCTTACATCTTCATATGGCTGATAAACTAACAATACCAATAACCTGATAATACCAAGTATGAGCAAGGTTGTGGAGCAATTGGAATTCTCCCACACTGCTTATTAATTGGTTCAACCATTTTGGAAAACTATTTGGCATTATTCATAACAGTTAAACATATGCCTACCTTACAGGCAGAATTTTACTCTGAGTTATGTACCTAAGTAAATGGAGAGATGTTTCATGTCAAGATAAAGACAGGTATAAGAAATGTTCATAACACCTTTATTTATAGTAGTTAAAAACTCAAAACAACCTAAATATTCATTTACGAGAGAATGGACAAATCAGAATATAATAATATAATGGAATACCACATATCAGTAAAAGAGAATGAACTTCTGATACACACAACAACATGAATGAATCTCATAGACATTATCTTGAGCAGAAGAAGCCAGCCATAAAGCAGTAAGTGCAGTATAATTGATATGAAAGTGTAGGAACAGGAAAAACTGCTCTATGGTGATAGAAGTCAAAAGTTAAACAGTGTTTAGCTCTGGTGGGATGAGGGTTGCTGACTGGGACAGGGTATGAGATAACTTCTGGGTTGCTGGTTATGTTATATATCTTGAGCTGGATGACAGTTCCAATGTGTAGGCAAAAGCAAAAATTCATTGAACTGTACACTTAAGATCTGTAAACTCAACTATGTGCTGTACCTCAATAAAGTGAAGTACAGCAATACCTCCATAGAAAATATTTTTTAAAAAGGAAAAAGAAAATGTTCAATTGACCCAAAATATATAAACACGGGCTTTAGAGATCTAGGTTTGAATCTGATTCTACCATTCACTGACTATCAACTTAAAAAAGTTACTCAACCTCTTTGAACCTCATTTTCTTCATCTGAATATGGAGATAATAATATCGACCTAACAGGTTCATTCTGAGGAGTAAATTAAATAAGCACTTAGCTCAATGCTTATCACATTGTTGTTAAGCAAAAAAGAAAGACAAAAAGCCAGTTAATGAGCAGGATGTGCTTATTGTCCGTTTGTATATCTTTTTTGGAGAAATGTTCATTCAAGTTCTTTTTTCATTTTGAATCAGGCTGTTTGATTTATTGTTGCTAAGTTTTAGGAGTTCTCTATATACTCTGGATATTCATCTCTTCTTAGATAAATGATTTGCTAATATTTCCCCTCATTCAGTGGGTTGCCTTCTTATTCCATTGATATTGTCTTTCATGCACAAAATTTAAAAAAATTCATGAAGTCCGTTTTTGATGATTGCTTTATTGCCTCTGCCTTTGCCTGTCATATCCAATAAATTGCTGCCAAATCCAGTGTCATGAAGCCTTTGCCCTGTGTTTCTTGAAGGAGTTTTATAGTCTTAGCTGTTAGATTTAGGTCTTTGGTCCATTTTGAGTTACTTTTTTTGTGAATGGCGTTAGGAAAAGATACAGCTTACTACTTTTGTGTGTGAACATCCAGTTTCCTGAATTATTTGTTGAAAAGACTGTCCATTTTTTGAAAAGAGACTTTCAACATCATTTGTTGAAAAGACTGTCTTTTCCCCATTAAACGGTCCTGGCAACCTTGTCAAAAAACCTTTTACCCTGTATTTCAGGATTTATTTCTGGATTCTCTATTCCAATGATCTCTATATCTGTCATTATACCAGTACCCCACTATTTTAATTACTGTAGCTTTGTAGTAAGTTTTGAAATCAGAAAGTATGAGTCTTCCAGCTTTGTTCTTCCTTTTAAAGATTGTTTGGGCTATTTTGGGTCTTTTGAGATTCTACATGAATTTTAGGATAGATTTTTCTATTTCTATCAAAAACATATTTGAGATTTTAATAGGGATTCTATTAAATCTGTAGATCACTTTGGGTAGTATTGATATCTTGACAATGTTACTTCTGCCAATCCGTGAACATGTGATATCATTCAATTTATTTGTGTCTTTAATTTTTTAATCAATATTTTGTAGTTTTTGCTATACAAGTATTTCACCTCCTTAGTTAAGTTTATTCATATTTTATTCTTTTTGCTGCTATTATAAATGGAATTGTTTTTCTAATTTTCTTTTTCAGATAGTTCATTTTTGGTATATAAAAACGCAACTGATTTTTGCATGTTGATTTTGTATCCTGCAAGTTTACTAAATTCATTTATTAGTTCTACAGTTTTTTAATGGAGGTTTAGGGCTTTCTATATGTAAGATTATGTCATCTGTGTACAACGACAGTTTTACTTCTTCCTTCCTGATTTAGATGACCTTTATTTATTTTTCTTACCTAATTGTTTTGACTCGGACTTCCAGTACATATGGTAAGAAGTGGGCATCCTTGCCTTATTTCTGATCTCAGAGGAAAAGGTTTCAGTTTTTCACAACTGAGGTGATGTTAGCTGCAGCCTTTTCATATATAGCGTTTATTATGTTAAGATATTTTCAAAATATATTACAAAGAAACAGTAATCAAAACAGTATAGTACTGGTATAAAGACAGACCTGTAGACAGTGGTACAGATGGAGAGCCCATCAATAAATCCATGCATATACAGTCAACTGATCTTTGACAAGGGTGCGAAGAATACACAATAGGGAAAGGATAATCTCTTCAACAAGAGGTTTTGAGAAAACTGAACACTCACATGCAAAAGAATGAAATTGGACCCTTTATCTTATACACAAAAATCAACTAAAATAGCTTAAAGCCTTAAAATGTAACAAACTTGTAGAAGAAAATGAAAAATTTCATGACATGAGTCTTAGCATTATTTCATATATGTGATACCAAAAACACAGGCAACAAAAAAATAGAGAAGTAAGATTATATTAAACTAAAATCTCTGTACAGCAACAGAAACAACAAATATATGGTATATTATATGTATACCTTTTGTGTGTGTGTGTGTGTGTATATATGGTATATTATTCTGCCTTAGGAAGGAAATTCTTACAGTATTAAAACATGCATAAAACTTTAGGACATTATGCTACGTGAAATAAGCTAGTCACGCAAAATGAATATTATATGATTCCACTTAGGTGAGATGCTTAGACTAGTCACAATCTTAGAGCCAGAAAGCAGGATCATGGTTTCCAGGCAATGGTAGGCAAGGAAAATGGAGAGTTAATTAATTAATTAATTAATTAATCAGTGGGTAAGAAGTTTCAGCTAAGCAAGATGAAGAAGTTCTAGAGATCTGTTTTACACCACAGTGCATATAGTTAATTATATCACATTGTATACTTAAAAATTTGGTAAGAGGTTAGATCTCATATAAAGTGTTCAAACCACAATAAAATAAAATTTAAGAAAATAATAGTTTGTTTTAAAGCGGACTCCAGGGGAAAATAGCATTAGGTAGCCCCTACTCCCCTTGTCTAAGGCCTCCAGGAATTGGGAATGTGGAGACCCTGGGCTGATGGCATCTAATTGGGAGTGTCCAGTTGGGCGGGGGAAAGGGTGATGGCTCCCTGCCACCACCCCCACAGTCCTCCCACCTACAAAGGGAAAAATAAGAACCAGAGGCCCTAGGCACTCCAGGGAGGTCTTGTCCTGACAGCTTCCTCCTGGAACAATGAGCTGACACTGGATAGTCTGCAATCACCCACCAGTTACTCTTCCTGTCCCAACTCAATCAGCTTGTCAGGGATCGGGAATGGGGTGGGGTCTCTGTATGTGCAGGTTCCGGTTGGACAACCTCAAAGCCCTTAAATGCATTCCAGTTCTCTGGCTTCTAAGCTGACTGCTTTGCTTGCCTATTTTTAGAGGGATTCTAAATAAAAAAAGATTGCCAACCAAACTAGTTGGTTTCAATTTCCTTTGCTAAAGATGTCATGGATTGTGTTTATGCTGGTGGTCTCTAATGCTGGAGCAGCTACTTCCCCAAGCAGCTGCTGCAGTCACATGCTTGTTGGGGGGAAAAGGGTAACTGTCAGAGAATGTCTGCCTTGCAGTTCAGTCTTCTCTTTCCAAGGCCGATTTAAGTTTTTATATCATGCTTTCCAAGTCTCTGTCTGTTCCATGTTGGCTTCTGGAGGCAGAGGAGGGAAGGTATACAGTCCCTATCCTCTAAGAACTCACAGTTGATGAAGATGAGCATGCCTATATCACAAGAGATAGTTAGGGTATGGGATAATAGAACGGACTTGAAGGAAGGAACCCGACTCCCTGGTTAGTGGGTTAGGACTTTGGATGGCAAACAGGACTCCTGGATTGTAGACTTACATCTGCTACTTGTTGTACATGACTGTGCAAATAGAAACCCATCCCTTAATCTTCGAGGCCTCACTTTTGACTTGTGTAAAGTGGGAGAGAAAACTGTCTATCTTAGCATTCACACAGAACCATTATGATGGGCAGAAATCAGCTGTGAAGGCGCCTGGGGAGGGTACAAAAGTAATTTGGGTGCCAGTGTTTATCAATGCCCCGTTTGCTGCTGTCAGTGAACAAGGTGCTATTACTCTGGCGTTGCAGTACAGAAATCATATTTTGAATTTTTTGTTTCTCTGGGTATACCCAGAGTCCTCTTAGAACTCCCAAGAGCATTCTCAGGCTGCTGTTTAAGATGCATTTCAAGATGAAGGTGAGGTTGGGTAATGCTGTCTGGTGGACCAGCTGTCCAGACAGAATCATCCAGAGAGCTGTGGGGTGCAACTGTCCATAGGTTTGGACATAATGGAAGGAAGCTGGGAGCTAGGATGGAAAGGGACCTTGCAGTTATACAGAATAAGTCCTAGCCTACAACTACCCTAATTTGTAGTAGAGTTTGGGTTTGTTTCCCTGTTCCTCACCCTGGGCCTTTGATGAGTATTATAGTGTTTCTGCCTGGATGCAGCAGTATCAGAGGAAGCTGGAGTTGGAGGGTCACAGGATGAGCAATGCTTCTGAAGGTAGTGCAGGGTGACAGGAGGAAGACTGAGGCACCCTGAGGAGGGGTGACTGTCAGGTCACAGGGGTCAGTAGTCACAGGTGCCTTCCTAAGATGCTGTTCTCCATCCATTAGAACCCCTATACTCACTCATCTGTCTCCCTCTCCACTTTCTCTTCTCCTCGCCCTTCCTCTTACCTTTCCTTTCCTTTTTCTCTCTCTTCCCCTCTCCTTTTCTCCCCCTCTCGCCTCAGACCAACTCTGCACAAGTACCCCAACTTCTCCAGGTATGCTCTGTCTAGAAACAGCAGCACAAGCATCTCTTTCCATCTTGATTCATTACAAGTATATTTTTGTTACCTCTTGATTACAGTTACAATAACTGCTTTGAAATTCTGGTCTGCTAACTCCAACAACTGGGTCTTTATTGACTTTTCTTTTGGGAATTAGTCAAGCTTTCTTTTTCTTTATATTGTAATTTTTTCATATCCTGGACATTGTGAATGTAATATTTTGGATGCCCTGGACTCTGTTCTGTTCTTATGGATAGTGTTGATTTTTTTTGTTTCAGCTGGTAATTTGCTTTGTTGGATTCAGACTGCAAACTCTGTCGCTGGGGCAGCAATACAAATCTCAGCTGAGTGCTTTTGCTATTAGCTGGGCAGGTTTGAGCTTATTCCATGAAGGCAACATTCAGCAATTAGCCTGAGTTTATACATAGAATTCAGGGCTCTTTGTCTTTACCTCTTTACTTTCTAGGATTACTCCTTTACTTTTTAGCAGCTGAGGTTTCTCTGAGCTTTGTTCTCTGGTTCTGTAAGCCAGAAAAACTACAGGTTTTCAGTAAGAGTGTTAGTCACCCTGCAGGGTACTCACTGCTCAGTGTGTGTTCAAGATGATTTTGAACTATCTACAACCTAAAAGGCATAAAAAGGGAAATACTCTGTGCCCCATCGCTTCTTCCAGATGTCAGCTCCTCTCCAACATCTACCCGCCTTTGGTCACTTTCTAGTTCCTTTAGATAGTTGCATTTTTTATTTTGTCTAGAGTTAATAGCTGTAGTTGCTGGGAAGTTTGGTCCAATGAGTCTATTGATCATATCATAAGTGGAACTCTTCCTTCCATTTTTAAAAATTTTACCAGCTTTAGAAGGTGGCCTCATTTTTCAAGACAGTCTCATGGTCACAATATGGCTACTACAGCTTCAGCCATTATGCTAACATTCCAGGCTGGAAGAAGAATGAAGGAGGAAGGGTAAGATGTGCTTTTCGGCTACATTAGCCATCCTTTAGAAGGTTTTCTCATTGTCCTCACCTAACAACTTTTATCTATATCCCACTGATCAGAATTTAATTGCCAGTTTAGAAATAAAATGTAATTATTAACCAGGGCACATTCCTATTCCCAATAGAATCAGAATTAAGTTATTATAGTAAGAAATAAGGGAAAATTACTCTCAGGAAGGCAATTAGAAGCTCTCTCATTTCATAGGGATAGTAAGCTAGAAGAGAGTCCCTGGCTGACACTGTGAGGATACTGGGGCAGAGGTGAAGCCCACCGACCCCTCCCAGGCTTATTGTGTCTATTATGAAATTTCTATCAATAGTAAAAGCAACATTTATGAAGTTCCATGAATGATCCTAAGCATTTAATATGTATTAACATTTTAAATTTTCCCATTCAACTGCTACCTGATGAAAATCCCAAAGAGAGACACATATCCCAACTTGGAGTAGAGGGATGTCAGGGAAGACTTCCTGGAGGCAGTGACTGAGCCCATTCTAAAAGACAAATGACCATTAATCAGATAAGAGAGAAAAGGAGTCCCAGGCAGGAAGAACAGCACTGAGTAAAGGCTCAGAAGTAAGAAACAGCCTATCGTGTGTAGGGATATACTAATATTCTGCATAAAGTATAGAATGGTGAATGAAGAAGTGGCAGAGGTAGTTAAGGACTAAGGCACAGAGAGGGGCTGATTCATCCCCAGTGTCTTGGAATGTGCTCAGAATATAATGGGTGAGTCTTCTGTGTGGTCAGGTAGCAGTTGAATGGGAGAAGTGCATGCACACACACAGCTGAGTTCACCTGACCCCACAGGACTCCCGTGGGAGAGAAGCTGGTAGGAAGTGAGCCCTGTGGCCCAAATACTGGAAACATTTTCCTCCCTGGGAGTTCAGGGCAGAGGTGAAGCTGTGGCCCGGGTGATCACTGTGGCCTCCTGAGAGATCTGGACCTCACATCCCCCATAACTCTTCTCAAGGATAGGAACTTTCAAAAACAAGCTTGACAAGTTTGGTCAAACAGGAAGACAAGAGCTGATAGTGTGAGAAGGAGGCAAGGGTGGCGGCTCACTGCCTGGTCCCTTTCCAACCTCCTCTTCCACCCTCACCTTAGACCAGATTTGGTCCTGAACTCCCAGAGCCCCTAAAGTGTGGGCTTGGGAGGGAGGCATGCACCTCTGTACCAGATGTGCCTGGGAGGGGTCGGTGGGCTTCACCTCTGCCCCAGTATCCTCACAGTGTCAGCCAGGGACTCTCTTCTAGCTTACTCTGTTTCTGCTGAAAGCTCCTCCTGGCTCGCAAGTTCTAGATCTCTGTGTCTCTCCTGACCCCCCTCTGCAGTAATGTTTACCATTCAGTTCAGTTCACATTCACTGCACACTTAAGAGGTTCCAGGGCGCTGTCCTGGGCCTGGAAGATCCCTTCCTGTGATGTGCATGTCATTAGATGAGTTATTAAATATTAGAACATAGCAGATCTACCTTGTCCTCCTTTATGCCATGGAGAAATATTTGTGGTTTTGGCCATTCCTTCATTAGTGGGTAGGTAGGCTGTTTCTGGGTCTCTGATATTCCTGTAACGCTGCAGTAGCATGGCTGTGTGTGCCTCCTTCGCACAGGCCTGCACAGGGGTGAATGGCTCATCGAGGCCCAGCAAGGCCCAGCAGTGAGAGGGGAATGGTGGGGAAGCTAATGGCAGGCTGTCTGCTGGAGCAGCTGTACCAATTCACGTTCACGTGTGTCGTGACTATCAACCTCCCTCCCCACATTCTTTCAATATTTTACCTTATACATTTAAAATGTTGTCAATAGAATTATGTCCTTATTTGCCTGCTTTCTGTATCAGACTCTGAGATCCTCAAGGTCAGGGACTATTTATGCCTTGCTTAACTTGAAGACGTTTTTAAAATTCCATTTTCCTCCTCTATTGATTTAGGAAGTTTAAACTCTCATTTCATTGGTTACTCTTAAAGTTTTAACATGTGTCTTAGATAAGGTGGCAAAAAAAAAAAAAAAAAAAAGAGTTTTAACATGTGCCTTTAACACTTAAAGGCAATTATCCTCTTGCCATCTGCCACACCTTGCTTGTTATCAATGTCCACTAATTTTGTTTCAAATCATTTCTTATCCCAATATGAACCAGTATTGTTACTGTTAAATAGAACTGATACTTGTTGAACTTTGCCCAATTCTTTACTATTTTCCTTGTTCTAAAGTCCCTTGTGTGTATGAGATCTTTCTGGAATCATTTTCCTTCTTCCTTTGGCACTTTAGTGAGGGCATATAGTAGTCAACTCAGTCCTTTGTCTGAAATGGCTCTGGTTCTCTTATTCATGAGTGTGTGTTAAGTTGGGTTCAGAATTCCAGGTAGATAGTTATTTTCCCTTAGCCTGTTGAAGATGTTACTTCACTGCCTTCTTGCTCCCATTGTTGTGGTTGAAAACATTGCTGCTGGTCTGCTTGTTCTTGTACAAGTGATCTGTAGTCTTTTTCCTGTAGTATTTTTAAAGATTCTGTTTCCATAGTTTCCCTGTGATGTGTCTATGTGTGAATTCCTTTTTACTCATCCTGCCTGGATTACTTGCAGTTCCTGAACCTCATTATTGATGTGTTTTATCTATTTTTGAAAATTCTTAGCCATTATTTCTTCATTATATCAGAAGAAATTCTAAATGTCTTCTTCAGGACCTCCAGTCAGACTAGCTTAGATCTTCTCATTGTGTCCTCTGTGCCTCTTAGTCCCTCTTACATTTCTCATCTCTCTCTGTGGTGCACTGTAAGTAATATTTTTAGATCTGCCTCCCAGCTCACAAATTCTCAATTGTTTAACCAATTTTATTGGGACTGAAACTTCGATCATTTGAGTTTCTATTTCGAGAGGTTTTATTTATTTATTTTCCAAATAGGCCTGGCCATTTTTAATAATCTCTGTTCCTTGCTGAGTTTTTTCTTCCCTGTTTTTCTTCATTAAACATTTAAAAAATGTACTTATTTTATATATTGTATCTAATCATTCCAGTGTCTCAGGTCCTTCTGGGTACAATCCTACATTTGGCTGCTTGTGATGACTCTCACTTACTGTTCCTCATGTGTCTTATATCTTTTTTTTTTTTTTTTTTAAATTGTGAGCTCAGTTTGACTGTTCTATACCTGCAGGGAACCTAAGGCACCTGGGTTGCTGGCGTGCTTTTCCAGACAGAAGTTGCTTTTTGCCTCTTCTGGTTGTCCCAGAGAACCACCAGCCTGGAGATGCCTTAATTTCTTGACTTGGGGTTTCTTGAACTGGACAGGTTGCGTGAATTTGAATCCTAGACCTGCAGGGTGAGGCTATGGTTACGAATTGCCAGTGGAGTCTTTATTCTTTTATTTTCCTTTCCCCACTTGGCTCTGAGCCTAAGATAGCCGAGTTGTTTCCCTTTGCTGTGGGCAGATTTCTAGTCTATCATTTTACTTAGGGTGTAGCCCTTTAAGAGCCCCAGCTTCTGTTGCGGGAGTGGGGCAGGGTAGGGGAGCCAATCACACAAATCTCTAGAGACCTTGTATCCTCTGTTGCCAATAAACCCTGTCTCAGCAAATGCCTGACAGCTGTGCTGGGGCAGTGCTGGCTCCACAGGCTGGAGTCCTGTCTCCCCTCCACCTCTGACACTTGGAGAGTTCTTATTTTACTACAAGTTCAGCTCTGCATTTAAAAAGATGTTTGATGTATTTCACCTAGTTTTCTTTTTATGTTAGGTGGTTTGTTTGTATAGTCCCCGCCCTCCAGAATATCTAATCCACAATACCACTAGAAGCAGAAGTCCTTATGAGGATTTTGAAGTATGAGTAGGATTTCAGTGCTCCCCCAGGGTTCTGTGGTGGACACCTCTGTGGCACAGTCTAGTGGCCAAACCTTTGTGTCTTTAATTGTTTCATGTTGCTGATGCTTTACTCAGATTTTTTAGTTTTTTGTAAATTTCTCAGGCTTGGTATGTGGTTCTAGGCCAAGTGTGCCTTCCTGCCACAGAGCATTTGTGTGGCTCAGCCCGGTCCCATGCTGACCCCTTCTGCCTCTAGTCCAGTATTCGCCCACAAGGCATAGCAAACAGCCCAGACCCTTCCACAGGGGGTATGTGACTTCTCAGCACAGGGATGTGTCTGTACAGCTCCTGCCCTGTCTCTGCCTCCTCAGTCTCTCTCAGATGTGGACCTTGTCCTCAGGACCCTGCTTCCCTGCTGGAAAGCCTGCCCTCCATGTTTCCTCTCCTGGATCCAGGCTAGCACCTGCTGTAGCACGTGAGATGTCATAGTTAGAGATCTGTCTCCTGGAGTTGTCCCTTCTTCGAATCCATCTAGAAAAGAGATCTGTTCATTTTCTCTTAATTATTAAGATCTTAGTGTGAATAAGCTTAGCTGAAACTATTATAGTAATGGTAATAACCAGTATTTATCAAGTTCTGATAGTACACTCAGTGATGTTTATTGAGACCCCATACTGACAGCAGGGATAGGAAAAGATTAATCTATAGATCAATAGATTAAGTCAGGGGCTGGCCAAGGGGCCACTAAGATGGGTTCCAGGTGTGGTGGGGTTCATGAGGTACCTAGGGGGCTCAGAAAGGGTGGTCACCACTGGCAAGGGAGGGGATAGGCAGATCTTTGTCAGCCATTCAGTCAACAAACACTCCCTAAGAGCCTCTGAGGATCAGGCATTATGCAGGCTGCTGGGGAATGCTGATAGGAATAAAGTCTGGCCTCTGCCCTCAGGAAACTTGGAAGGGCCTGGCATGGCAAATTGCAACATGTCACCTAAGATCATCTATCCTAGTCCCTCACTGTACAGATGAAGTAACTGAGGCACAGATAGGGGAGGGAACTGGCCCAGGGTTGCACAGCAAGTACTTTCCTCACAGATAGTGAGGCTGGCCATGAGGGAGGAGGAAGGTGCCCTACATCTCCCCCATCCCCTAGATAGCCGGCCTACCAGGTGACCTGGGCTGCAGTACAGAAGTCTGGGTCAACTGCAGACTCTGCTCCCCCGGGGTCCTGCGGTGATACTTCTATGGGTCTCATAGGCTGTTGGGGCTGGAGTGCAGTGGGGGTCCCTCCACTTTCCCTCCATCCCCAGGCAGGGCAGATTGCTAACTTAAAAGTCTCTGCTGCAGCCTAAGCCCAGGGGAGAGGCCTTTCTCTCCCATCCAAATGAAACCCATGGTACAGAGCTGTCTTTATCATGTCCCAGCTGGGACTGCCTTGGACTTGCTGGGAGGTGCTGGGGCTGGGAGCAAACCTCAGGACAGGCTGACACAGCAGAGAGGAGATAATTTCAATCTGCAGCCTCCAGATTGAGGGAGAATTATAAACACAGGCTGCTGAGCCAGCTGGGCACCCCGCTGACTGGCCCTCCGCAGAGCCCACTGTGTGGGGAGCAGAGTTTGGTTTTCTGTGACCTGGTTTTTCTCAGGTCACATGTGAGGGGTGGCTGTTTTGGCTGCTGAGATCCCTCAGGCCAGCCTCATCCTCAGTGAGTCTGAGAAATGCAGCAGGGAGGTGAGAGTCCCAGCCCAACACCAGACAGAGGTCCATCCGATCCCAGCTCCTTTCCGCACTTAGCCGGGGGGCATCCTTCAGCAAGTCACTTGATTTCTCTACATCTCAGTTTCCTCGTCTGTAAAATGGGGGTTGTTTTGAACCTACCTTCATAGCAGTGTTTGATCTTTATTCATTCTACAAATATTTATTGGGTACCACTTAAGTTCTAGGCAGCATTCTTGGCATTGAGAATACAGCATGAACAAAGTACAAAGCAGAGCCTGTCTCTCTGCTCAGAACTGAGAGTGAGGCTTCAGTGAGATACTATGGCTAAAATGCTTGACACTGGCCCTGGTATGGAGAAAATATTCAATAAATTATAGTTACTGGTTGTTATAATTAATTAACTTGAGCCAGTGCAGCCTGAGTCCATCTCCCATCCTCTTCACCCCTTCACTTGGCTAACTTATACTCAGCTTTTAGCATGTAGATGTTAGCTCCTTCAAGTAGCCTTCCCTGATTTCCTTTGCTGGGTTATTTCCCTTTCTCCCCACTTTATTATGACACTTATCATAGACCGTTGTCTGTGTACTAGCAGTGTACTCCTCAAGGCTGGGCTAGATCTTGCTTCATCTCTGGCACATTGCAGGTGTTCATTAAATGTTTGTTGAGGCTGGGACAGGTGGATCACCTGAGGTTAGGAGTTCAAGACCAGCCTGACCAATATAGTGAAACCCTGTCCCTACTAAAAATACAAAATTAGCTGAGCATGGTGGTGGGCGCCTGTAATCCCAGCTACTAGGGAGGCTGTGGCAGAAGAATCACTTGAACCCAGGAGATGGAGGTTGCAGTGAGCTGAGATCGCGCCATTTTACTCCAGCCTGGGCAACGAAAGTGACTCTGTCTCAAAAAAAAAAAAAAAAATTTGTTGAATGAATGAATGAATGAAAGAGTGTGATTGCTAACCATAATCCCTACTCTCAGGGCACTTTATAAGAGAGTCAAGGAAAAGAACATTCTTGCTTGTGATTGAGAATCACTTACAGGGAAATGGTAGGCTAGCAGTGTGTGAATTTCTGAATGTGTGAGTACATGATCATGATTGCTGACATTTATTTATAGTGTGATGATAGCTGGACATGGTTAGGAGTACTTTAGGTTGATTTAATCTTATCCCACCCCTGTGAGGTAAGAATGATAATTTCCCCCATTTTGCAGATGAGGAAATAGAGGCCCAGAGTGGTTAAATGTTTTGCTCAAGGCCATCCAGATAGTAAATGTGGATGGAGTCAGGACTTGAACCCAAGTGGGACAGCTCTAGAACTGATGCTCTCAATTCCCTACCCTGTGATTTCCCATGCCTGCCTGTGTGTGTGTACGCATGTGCCTGTGCATATAGTGTCGTGGACAGATGGGTGTGCCTATGTGTGGCTTGTGGCAAATGTATCCTGGGAAGCTCCTATTATGCTGTGAAGTCTCTGGCCCTGACCCTGGACAGGCTCTAGAGCTTGGGGTGGCAGAAAGAAACAAGCTATCGCTTTAGGTCCAAGTGACAGAAAAAGATAATCTTGAAGCATGTGCTGTCATAAAAACCGTAAATAAAAACCACTGTGTTTTGAGAAATCATTTGCTTGCCTCTGGGTGGACCTAATGATGTGTGGGCTGGTGGGGTGGCGACAGCTGCAGGTCTGAGAGGTTGTGGACACCACACTCATCATGGCATATTTATATACTGGCTAGTTTTAACATTTTTCATTACGTATCTCTCCAGGGACCCCAATGACATACTGAGAGGCACAGGGTCTTCTGAAATTCTTCAAGCTCTTGATTTTCTTTTTTTTTTTTTTTTCCCCAGCTGAGGGCACAATGATTCTTAGGAAACTGATGAAAAGAGCCCATGTGTTTTGTGGGTGCATCTGTTAGTTGAGAACTGTGTCACACTCAGGCACTCCTCCCTGTGTGCCTGGCTCTACATGCTCTGTACTCGGAAAGAAAGAAGCTTCCTTGATGCAGATTGTCAGTTTTGATTCAACCAACACTCCCCAAGATCCTACTCTGTGCTAAGCCTAGGCATTAGGAATAAAATGGAGAACAAGACCCAGGCCTGAAGGAGCTAACAGTCTAGTGGGAGAGTCAGGAAGCAATGACAGCCCAGGATGGGGAGGGCCCTACCTGTGGAGCATGCAGAGAGCACATCATGGAGCAATTCCTAATGTGGCCTGGGGGCAGGTGCAAGCAGGGAAAGCTGCTTGGAGGCGATAAGTGGGCTGAGTTTTGCAGGGTGAACGTAAGATAACCAGGGAAACAAAGTGAAGGGATGCTTTCATGGGTTGTAGATAATATAAAATCCTGGCCTAAAGAGAGGGTCCAGGGTGCTCAGAAAATACTAAATTGTTTGCTTTGGATGGGGAGGCATGTGTTTGTGCTTATTTGTGTCAGTGTGTGTGTGTGTGTGTGTGTGTGTGCGTGCGTGTGCGTTTGTATATCGGGGGAGGAAGTAACTGAAGAGTTGCATTGGCTATTTCTATTTACATATTTTCTATGAAACACTTCCATGACATGCAGTGCATAAGGAACATTTAGTCATTCACATTTTAGTGTGAATAAATTGACTTTTGTCCTTGAAGACATTGAATCGTTGAGAATAGATGCTGAAAAATGGGACAGGCTACCCTGTTCAAAATTAGTCATATTCCCTACTCTGTCATACTCCATGCCACTCTCAAAACCCTCCTGGAACCTGTGGCTATTTTCAGCCTGTATCCCCTCTGAAGCATGACAGTCTTGTTGTCTACCCTGCGTTGCAGAAAGCTGAGGAACCTGACATTTGTTCCGTGCTCACCTCTGATTAACCCTATTGGGAGGAAGGCACCCTCCTTATACAGAGGCATGGCTTGGACAGGTGCCATGGGTCTGGGGCTTGGCTCTGAGAGAGTGAGGGGAGGCTTGGGCAGGCTGCCAGCCAGACTACCTGGTCCAGCCACTGCTTGCTGTCCCTGTGCCCAGATCTTGCCCTGCTCCCAGCTGTGGTACTTTCTCTTTGACAGATGAAAGCAACAGACCACCCCCTTCAGGGGGGCCTCCAGTAACTTAAACCACGTGGGCTCCATGGGGTAGGGTGGGATGCAAAACACGCTTTTGCAGGGAGAAAGGACAGTACGAGGAAGAGCCATCGTCTCAGTTTTGTGTGTCCGGTCTACAGAGGGCCTCAGGGTGGAAGTTTGGTAGGCTTGCCAGCTGGGTGATGGAGCCCCAGGCCCCCGACTCACTGGCCACTTGATTGGCTAAGTGCCTGGTAGACCTAGTTTCTGGATCATCGTGGTGGACGGGCTGCAGGCACATCTCCAGAATGGGAACTTGGGGGTGTACAGTCTCTTGGAAGTAGGTGAAATAAACCTCTGCAAAGTGGTGCAGTCTCTGGCAGGACCTGATGGTTTGAACTCCTGGGCTGGTGGGCTTCCCTTTCAGAGCTGAGCTGATCTTCTGAGGGGTCTGGGGCTAAGGTCAGGTCCTGGGCTGCTGAGGGCAGGGCCCTAAGGATAAGAAGTGGGGACAGACAGCATATTCTAAGCCAGGCTGGGTGGCCAGTTGCTGGGACACAGTGGAAGATTCACTGTCAGGTAGGACTGCTACAATAGTAAAGAAACTATATTCAGGTTCCTCTACCTTATGAGATAGCTGCACATCCATTGTTTTTTTGACCTTACAGCAAGTGTAGGTCCTATTTTGGGTATTAAGTTACTTAAAAAGGAAACTTGCTCAGGGTCACAATGAGGAGCTGGTAAAGGCAGGTTTTGAATCAACGCCTAAGCCTACTTTCACTCTGTACACACGTTTCCCTCTAAGGGTCATCTGCAGGTTGCTGGAGTTCAAAGCCTGGCTGGGCCACTTTTATGTGGAGTGAACTTGGGCAGGTTACTTAACTTCTTTGTGCCTCAGTTTTCTCATCTATCATTGTTAATGATAGAACTTCCTGTTAGGATTTTAGGGAGGATCTAATGAAGTAATTCAATGTGAGACCCTGAGCAAGGACCAGGCACATTGCACCTGCTCACCAAATGATAGCTGCCAAGGCCATCGGTAGAATTGCTGGGGTTGTGCTGGATTGCAGATGAGCACGTTGTTGTAGATGTGATCTTGCTTCCCCAAACCCTGGACTAAAGGGTGTGATGAACCTGGCCTCTTTGGCCTCCTGAGGGTCTCCTTCTCTTCAAGCCCCAAAAGAGGATTTAGACACTGGGCTTCATAAGCCACTTTTCCACAGTTGCTCTCCCATGGGGAGAAAACACTGCATAATCCATGCGTGGCTGGGAGCTGGCCGTGGCTATTGAGGGGCCTGTCAGACCATGTGGGCCTGGAGAGGTCAAGTCATCAGGGAAGGTTATTATTAAGAGGTCATTTAGTAAAGTTCATGCGAATGGAATGTTTTCTGAAATGAGGAACCATGGTCTGAGACCTACAGTTGTCTGAGAGTAGCTGGCCTTACATCTGAGGGACCAGGCCAGTCCTGGTTATGTGTGCTGTTCCAAAGTAATTAGTAATTATTAGCAGTGCCCCTTTCTTTATTAAACATGCCTTGATTCAGATGATAAATTATACGCTAACCCTAATCTTGAGTTGCAAGCAAGGCCTTTACCCACTGAGCTGGCTACCTCCCTGAGTGTACAGGTGTGCTGGGAAAGCCCCTTTCTTCCCTGGAAAGGCCTGCCACTACAGGGCTACCAAGATCCAGGTTGGGTGGGGGCTGTATGGGAGACATCAGGAATGGCCACAGCCCTTGGAACCCAGGCAGCAAAATTGACTCCACAAAGTGGGGGTGCATGTGGGTGGAGGAGCAGGGAGGACAGCCTTGAGTGCAGTCCAGCTGGCAGCATGGAGGCCTGGGCTCACGGCCAGAGACCCACACTGCTTTGTCACCTGGGTAGGAGTTGGGGAGATTTTAGCTCAAAGAGATATGAGATATTGGTCTGGCTTAACTTAAGGCCCAACAAAGTGCCAGGTGTGTGTGTGTATGTGTGTGTGTGGTGTATTATGCACAAACATATATATGTAATTTAATTAGATTTAATGAAGCCCAACTAAATGCCAGGTGTGTGTGTGTGTGTGTATATATATATATATATATATACACACACATATATATATATATACATATACACACACACACACTACAGATAGTGTGTTCTCAGAGCCAGTGTCCTTTGCTGTTCCCCCCAGCATTCTCTGTGCATCAGGATCCAGCATGCCACTTGCACAACCCCGCAGCCCAGACTGGGCTTGGAAGATAAAGAGGCAGGGGAGCATGGGCTTGCTGGGAGCCTTTCTGTCCCTGTTTGTCCCTTGCTCTCCCCGGGCCAGGTCTGCCAGGGAAAGGCCACGCTCGAGGCCACATGAGGAGTTGCTGAGCTGTCTTTCATCCGGTCCCGCAGTTATTTGTTCAGCATGCAGTGCAAATTTCCCTGTCTCAAGACATGGAATCTGGTAAAGCTTTGCCTGGATCAATGTCCAACCCCTTTCAAGTTCTGGAGAAAGTTACTCCTCTCCAAAGTTCAGACCTGCCAGGCTCAATAACTCCACAAAAATGCTTGGATGAAAATTGCTCCAAGCAATCCCAGCGGAAAGCCAGCACCTCACCCCTCGTTTAAAGTTATGATCCTTATCATAATTAATTCAATAAAGAAGTAATGTGCTTCAACCTAGGCAGAGAGAATAATTTTCTGTCCTGACTGGTATAAACTTTCAACTTGGGACATTTAAACTCTGGGTCTGAGCTCTTGCAGCAAGTAATAAATTGCAGACCCCGGCAGGGCTGCAGAACCCTGGTTTAAACTGCGGTAAATAGGCCGCTATTGAAGAGAGGAAGATTTGGATTCGGGTGGGCAGCTCCAATAAATAGCAGAGCGTTGTTTATAAACCCTGCAGTCCCGGCTGGCCTCCGCCTTGAGACAGGCAGTAGCATTTGCTGTTGAAAGCATCAGAGCGTTTGATCCTCACACTCAGAGGACCCACCTTGAGTCTTGAATTTAAAATCTGTTTCCTTCTATAATTGAAAGGTAGGATTAGCCTGGTTTCTAAACAGACTAACACATTCTCAGGTGGAGATACTGACTTGGACCAAACCAACCTAGCTCAGAGTTGTCTTTCCTACTCTTTCCCCGGAGGTTGCAGTGATAAAAGTTCATTCTGGATTTGTTTTGAACATGTTCAGATTAACGAAGCTCCTATATTGTCCCAGAAGTCCATCAGGTTTGCAGAAATTATAAGTTTAGAAACCAAAGTCTTTGGAAACAAGTTATGATAGAAGGAAAGTCAGTTTCAATCAAAACAACTTTCAGATTGCATATTATAGGAAGAGATAAATTCAACATCCATTGTTTTGTGAAAATAATTCAGTGATGAGGGAGGCAGCGTTCTTTAAAGTGATTAAATTTGGGAACATCAAGGTGGTTGTCAGACTTGTATTCTTTCATTCCTGGCTTAAGATTTTGGATACTTCCTTTGTGAACTGACAACAAGCATGAATTCCAAAACTCAAGAGGGCCTTTCTCTTCAATTTTACGGGGTTGAAAACAATTGTGTTATCATCCCACATTCTGCTCTGTGGCCTCAAGCTCGTGCAGAGATGCACTGTGACAAGGCTTGCTTCAGCTTTAGCTATTCCAAACCACGCCGGTCTTGCGGAGCGCTATATCCAAGACAAATAGCTGGCTCTGGAGAAGTGACTGAGAATATTCATGGATGTTATTCATCAAAACACACAATGTACACACACTAGGCAGCCTAGACCCTTTGGTATCATAAAAAATGTGAAGTGCTGCCCCAGGGGAGGGAAGAGGAGCAGTCCTTTGAAACTTAGATGGGGAGGAGAGTCTAAGAGAGAGGATAGGGCAGCTAATCAACTATGTCAGGTCTGGGTATACCTCTGACATCCTTTTTGGAGCATAGAGAAATATATATAAATATGTGGATAAATAAAATAATAATTGTGTGCCACATGTATCAATTATTTTCTGTGCATTTGAAAAGAAAATATCTAATACTCCGTTTGTGCCTTGCCTATATTTAAGCCACCCACTGAAGGCACTGAGTATGAAACGGAAAATGGAAGCTGATGTTTCTTTAGCTCTTGACATGGCCAAATATTTCCATTGATGATGACTCTGGGTCTTTTCTTTCTAGTCATTTTTCTTTTAGGTGGAAAAAAAAATCTACTTTTTAATTTATAATGCTGGATAACCAATTTTAAAAAAGAAAAACAAAAAAAACCTCAACAAAAAATAAATCTCAAGGCTGTTTTTTGTCACCGGGTTTTGTTTCTAAGCATCCCACTTAGACTGCTCCTGACCCTTTCTTGGTACAGTCCAACTGGAGTGAGAGGTGGAAGGGCTGGTTTCCCTGGGTCCCTAAATGGGTCGGATGTTGTTGGTGTCTGTGGGGTCTGCTTCCTTGACATTGTCTCCGAAATGAGAAGTGACTGTTAGACTTCCAGGGGCTTAATCTTTCAAATCTATGTCAGCCCTGCTCAGCAATTTCAAACAAACCCAATAATGCAGCTGAAACTGGCACAAGATAGGGTACTCTGGGATGAAAGTGCATGTTAGAGCAGCAACTGAAATCCAGAAAGCTAGAGCTGTGTAGCTTTCATGACACAAATATTTGAGCCAGCACGTTTGACCAACACTCACAACCCCTGCCTGCGCCCCCTTCCACCCCCCAATCCCTCTTGGATTGATTAAATTGGCTCAAGATGACACCAATAATTGGCTCAAGATGGGGCTTCGACAGGCCCAATGATCCATATCTTCGCATTCCCTAAAATCAGTCCTTTCAGCTCTGTGTTGGATTTAGGATGGTTTACATTGGCTCCATCACAAACATTTTAATAAAGTCCCAGAGAAACCGCAAACGGGTGACATCATTGGATGGTGTTAAAAAAAAAAAGAGTCCCATTTTGTAAGAGAGAGGCTGGGCCTCCAGAGTGTGATCAGGGTCTGCCCTCCCTGTTTGGTCATTCAGTAATCATCCTCTGTAATTAGGACCATAATATTTAAAATGGGGTTCGGCAGGGGGTTGCCGGCAAAGGACATTAGCTATTAAGTAAAAAACAAATATGAATATTTTGACATAAAGTAGCCAAGAAAATGAAGGACTATAGGGTGGGTTTTCGGCCCCAGGGCTGAGGGGCTCGTTGCCTGGCTTGGGCAGAGGCGTGTGGAGCATTAATGTTAGGACAGCCCCTTGTCCCCTGTCCCAGGACACAAAGACAGGACAGTGGGGCTTTCCTCTCCAAGCTGGAGAGGGGAGCCGCTCAGAGCCTGGGGATTCCATTAAGAGGGTTTCTTGCTGAGGGGTAGGCTAGAGGGAATTTTCATTTTCTTCTCTATACTATTCTGTTCACTTACCCTGAACTTTTTCTACGAGTTTATATTAGTTTTACAATCAGAAAAAAAAAAAACCCACAAGTAAGCTTTTTAAAAAATTAGTGTAGCAATTTTGATTATGTCCAATGATTGTAATTATATATTAGACTGAAAATATCTGGAAAAATGCACTATTAATCTTAATGGTGGTTCTCACTGGGTGGTAGGACTGGGGAAGATTTTTGTCTTCTATTCTGTGAATTATTTTTGTAATAGATAAAAAATTTCAAAGGAAAGGGAAACATTAAAACCTCCAGAAAACAAATTGAGCTCATTTAGACATAGATCAACCTATGTATATAGTGTCTTCCCTCTCCCTGCAAAAAAGGAGAGTTGCTGTTTTAATTTTAGTATTACATTGTATTTTAAAAATGCATTTTAGGCAGAGGTGGGAGGATCGCTTGAGCCTAGAAGTTTGAGACTAGCCAGGGCAACACAGCAAGATCCTGTTTCAAAAAAAAGAAATGCATTTTACTCGAATGATTATGAACTTACAAGAAGCAAGATGTTTTCAAATGGCAGAATCCAGCTTCCCAGTTGAGGAAGGGACAGATGCTGCATTTCCTGCGAGTTGAGCCTCGCTGTCTGAGGTGAGTTTGTGTGCTGGTGGGTCCCCCCCACTGTTGTTGCTCCTCAGAAGGGGCTGGCACATTTGATGTGTATCCCCTTGTCAGGCAGCAGGGCTGAAGTCATGTCGAAGATTTCCCAGAATAATTGATCCATATGGCCATTGACTTTTCTGTGACTGAGGGTCAATCTGATGCCAGAATGTACCTTGATCACTTTTTCCTGGTGAGAGATTTCAGGACTGTTTTGTTTTATTTCTTTTATAAATATATCTCTGTGTTTTATGGTTCACACTGAAAGAGGAACCTGGGGACCTTACAGAGCATGTAAAGAAACGGAAGATTAAAACAGACTATGTGGGCTGGGGGTGTGTGTGTGTGTTTGTTTTTTTTTTTCGTGTGTGTGTGTGTGTGTGTGTGTGTGTGTGTGTGTGTGTGTTTAGTGATAGATCTTTTAAAGACTGGATCTGGCCATGACTAAAGGCTCATTGCTAATGCTATACCTTATTTCACTGACTGGAGATCTGGCACGTGGAAAATACCTGTTAGTTCAAGTAAATATACCTAATTTGAAAATTGAACTCTGCTCCTTGTGCTAAACAAATGCATTAACAAATTTGCATAATGTAAACTCATTCCTTTAATGTCTTTCTGGCCTCCAAATATTGCTGGGGTTATTCTTTCCTCTTCTCCTCTCAGCCTATTTTTTTCCTCCTAGAGAAAGTGGGAAGGAGAATAGACTCTGGAATGAGACGGATGTAGATCAAATCTCTTGTTTGTTTCTTGCTGTGTGACCATGGGCAGGCTGCCTAACCTCTGCAAGACCACAGCTTCTTGTGTGTTTAAAATGGAAATTGTATCCCTTTCTAAGGGTGATTTAAGAATTGTATGATATGATGGACATAAAGCACCCAGCCCGGACTCTGTTTTGGCCACGCTGACAGAGGAAGGTGAAATTTTGAGGTGTAAGAGAAGAGCCCTGGAATGAAGAGATAGGAGAATACGGCTTTAGTCACAGCTGACTCGTTTTGGGAGAGTCATGGCTCCTCTGTGGAACTCAGCTTCTCACATAGAACATGGGGAAGGTGGAAGTGTGTGGAGTGTGTAGAGTGATCAAGAGCCTGGATCAGGGGCTCAAATCCTGGCTCCCTTACCTTGGGCCACTTCACCGTGCTGTGAATTTCCTTCTCTGTCAAATAGAGGCCTTGTGAGAATTGTTTGAAAACCTTTGCAGCAATGCTTCAAGTGTGGTAAGTGTTGTTTCAGTGTCAGCTTTTGCCATTATTCTTATAATGATGTTCTCTTAGGTCCCTTCTGACTCTTTAATATTATTATTTTTTATTTCTACTTCCTCTGCCCCTCAAATTTTCAAGGACAGGCCAATTTTTATTTTATTCTTCAACATTAAGGTAACTGCAAACATATTGTTGAAAGAAAATAAAAGGTACTTCTCAGGCTTTCGTCTGCAATAACTTAAAGAAAAGGACCCAGAAAGAAAAAAAAAAAAACAAAACCAGGGACCCAGCACTGTCTTGATTCTGTACAAATGTTCGCCTCCTTCAAAGAGGCAAGAAGGCAAGTCCTGCCAGATCTGATTGTGCAGACCCGAACGATCTGATCGCCCGTCACTAAGGCTACTAATCAAATTTCCATCCAATATGCTCACGCAGGATTTCCTGATCAAACACTTAAGACTGCCCCTCTGCACCCCCATTAGCTAACATGTTTTATATGCAGAGAGGTCATCAAAAGTGTAATTGCCTTAAAGAAACTTAATCCTGCATTCTTGTCAATTTGAAGATAGCTAATGATGCTTGCTAGCTAATATTTTTCCAACATCAAGAGTGCACCAGAAATTAGGATCTTGTTCTTAATCTTCCTCACAGCAGATGTTGAAACCTAGGTGTACTGATATATCTCATGCGCCAGGTAAAAAGATGAATTTTCTCTAAAATTAGCAGGCTTTTTTGGGAAAATATGCTGTTGCCATGCAATGCTAGAAGACCGGAATAGGCAATGGAGATCCAAGCCCAGTGGTTTTTCCTAGTCAATATAATGTGATTTTGGCTTCCAAGTTCAAACTTTACCTGTGAATGCTTCAGAGGATATGGCATCCATTTTACATTGAAATACATTTAATCAGCTAAAATTATGGAGTATCTGCAAAAGAGGTTTGCTAGATGCCAGAAAAGAAAGTGCGTCGCAAAGTGAAAGTACAGCACAAGAGAGGGATTATGTGAGTGTTGATTTTAATGTTAGTTATTGTATTTAATAAACGTAATTAAAGATATTACGTGCTTGATATTGGTATATTATGTGAATATATTATAAACATAGCATATGACTAACATTTCACTATTTTGTGATGCTTTACAGCTTTTAATATGGCCATTTGGTCAGTTTATCAGGGAATTTTTTTCAATAATTGAGATTTTTTTAAGCTCTTATTTCTAAAGGTGTTTCTCATATTTGAAGTATGTTTTCTGTTTCCGTTTTCAAATAATCACTGTGATTATTTTACAATCATGTAGTATTCCCTTTTAGGGGAAAAATGTCCCATATCCATTTGCGTACACGTACATGTGCCTGCCTGCACACGCGAGCTCGCACAGACACATACAAGCACAGACACATCAACAATGCCTCACTGGGACTTGTGGTTTGAATAAGAAATGGCCCCAGTCAGGCTGGGACAAGTAGGTCAGGAAATTTAACCTGACTCTCCCAGCCCCAGTCATCATTGGCAGGGTCTGAAAAGGCCAGGTTTGTCAGGACTCAAGGATCCTTGGTGTCTGAGTGGCAAAACCGATTTGAGGTCCTGTCTGTCCTGTCTGAACATTTGCCCCATACTCCTCCAAGCGGCACTAACTCTCCTAGGCTTTTGTGCACAGTGCCTTTACATGTGTGATTACCCCTGACTCCACTCCTGGATAAGGTCAGGGGTCATCTGCATGGACTTGTTCCACTACTTTGGAGGACAAAGAAAATGTGTTCCTTGTGTTTATAGGGGGAGAACAGAGCCTGCCACAAGGGCCTGTGGAGGCCAGTGTAAAACAGGCCCATACAACAAAAAGGCGAATGAATGGTATAAGCTGCAGCCATTCATGGCAGTCTAGGTACATGCCTGTGAGGGCAGTGGAATGCTCCCTTCTTTTCAGATGCGAGATTAAGTGGCCTGTCAATGTCATAAGGTTCTTCAGTGCCACTGTCCCCACCCAGGATTAAAAACCAAGCCCAGTCAATCTCCAAAGCCCGTGTTCTGTCCACTGTGCCCTCCGCCCTGCCCCCCTAGGGAAATACCATGTGCTAGAACCCTTGTGCAAGAAGCCCATGCATGCCCAGTCACTCATGGAACACGCTGTTTCCTGCAGCTGCAATGACTGCATGGTCTGAAGCTGCGCAGACAGGAAGGGGAAGCACCTATGAGAAAGAAGTGCATTCCTCCTTTCTCCTGTATACCTCTGGATGGGACACTCTGCGACAAAGTCCTTAGACATCATGGCATCATTTGCCCTGGGTGGCATGGTGGGGGTGGCTCAGGAAGAAGCTGTCCACATTCCCATCAGCATCTGCCTCCCAGACTACCCTAGGTACAGTCAAAGTAAGTAAACAAATTAAAGAATAAATAAACAATTACAGTCTCGGTAAATTCAGTGTCCTTGCTCAGCAACTGTAGCGCCAAGACAAATCTCCTAGCTACCTCCCTGTCTTTGTAATAGATTTTTCCCCGATCCTCCTCTATATAAATGTTGAAGCAGTGCCTAGTAGTCCATTTCAATGATCTGGTTTATTCAATACAGTTACTCAGTATTTTGTCAGGCCCTGATGTAGACACACAGAGGTGAACAAGACATGGTCCTAGACCCTAAAGGCTTTCAAGGGAGGTTAAACTGATTAGTCCTGCCTTCAGGTTGAAAGGTGGTCAAGATGCTCCCTGCATTTGAATTTTCAGCAAAAAACTGGGCGTGCACTGACCTGCCATGAGAAAGCAACTCTTAGCTTATTTTCATTATAGAAAGGTATCTCTGTATTTATTCCTTGACATAATCAGGGCTTTGAATTGGCTCATCTCAGGCTGGGTGGGACAGAGGCAGAGAAGCAGTTCATTTCAGGTCAGTTTGGGCTGCTTGTAGAAAATGGGTTGTTACTTGATTGCACTGGATGATCCATGTCTGATTTGAGAAATTACTCAGCAATCTGATATTTTGCTAGTTTGAAAAAAATGTTCCCTACCAGCTGAATGCAAAACCCATTTTTTATGTTAATGAGTCATAAACTCAGAGAAGATCCATGGTTGAAGAGTCCCTAAAGGTTATGGAGGCCAGCCTCCCCATTTGATGGATAGGGATACTGAGACTCAGAGGGTAAAGGACTTGTCTAGAATTGAACTGAAAATCAGCAGGCAGCAGATTGTGAGTGTTTCTGTTACTGGGGCATTTTCCAATGAGTTTATTGCCACAAATAGAATGGTCTCAGTTACCCTAGGCAGCCACAGAACTTGACACAACTCAGGAAGTAGTTCTAATGTCAAGAGTTTCACATATTTTCCAACTTTGTTTTACCAAAACGCATCTGCTGTTCAGAAACATCCCTCAACTTCTACGAGAAACATCTCAAAAGGACAATGGGAATATTTTCTATTTTTATAATGATGTCTGATCTTTTACCTTTGGGAGATTTGTATTTAAACCAACCCAGCTTGCCAACTTCCCTTAAAGAAAAAGTCATTAAATTTCTAATCGGAAATTTGAGCAGAAATGAGAGATTTCAAATGAAAACAGCAAGGAATTTGCAAAGGCATCTGATCCTGCATCATACTCCCAAATCTTCTTTAAATTATTTCTATGTCAAAAGGCTACATGGAAAGACCTTTCCTTTTGTCTGATAAAGGAGAAATTGGAACAATATCACTTCACTTTAGGATCCAGGCGATCATTTGGTTTCATTCCAAGGAGAGTTTTTTTTTTTTT
>NW_016107345.1:730300-796496 GCF_001604975.1 Cebus imitator
ACTTTGGTCTGTAACTGCACATGTGTATGACTTTAATCAGTTTCTCTCATAACTTTATTGCCATTTAAGCTATTCTCTACTTACTGACCTTCTTTCAAATTAGATGGGTGGATCTTGTCTATGATAAGGCATTTAACTCCATTGGAAGAGAAATATCTTAGCTGAATGTATATAACATTGCTTTGCTAGAAGAAAATAAAAGTTCTTGTAAAAAGGCAGCTGGAGAGCAAGATGAGTTCACTGCCCCCACTTCCTCCTGGGGCTGTTCCTTATCAAAGCATGTGATTCCATATCAAAAAAACCTGACCATGGAGAAACACTTAAAGACCCAAGACTCCATTTGAATCTACTCCAGTTTCACCCATTGCTTCCTTCTGAGATCTCAGGGACCAAGATAGTTCTTTACCAAGCCTTAGAGCCTGAATGTATTCTCAAAGGAAGCCCCCTCCCCCTGCAGAGTCACTCTGGCCCTCCTAGACTAATGCCATCTCTCATCCAAGATCAGCTTGACCCCTGGTCCAGTGATGTGTGTCTCTCCCTCAAGTCAGAGAGGGCAAAGTTCTTAGTGTCACAGACTTCCTGGGAACCAAGACAGTCCAGGTTGCAGCCAAATTCTCCGGCCATGTCAGAAACTTACTTCCTAATTCTGGGCTTCATTCCTTTCTCTATTTGTTCCATCAACAAACATTGGCAGGCACCTACTCCGTGCCAGATCCACATGAGGCACCAAGCCATGGGCTCTCATGGTTTGTTGGCAAAGTCAAATATGGAGGAAATACTCACAGAAATGAGGCAATAGGCTATCTTCTTTAATTCCAGAAATTGCCCATGTCCTTTCTGGGGCCAGAAAGCCTTGTTCTTCCCATCACATCTGCCTCAGAATCTCAGAACATGGTTTTTGGGATTTCCAAACTAGTCAAAAAATGATGGGAGACTATTTCAGACACTAAGGACCCCAAATTGCTAGCTAATTATAGGTACATTTTCTCAGAAAATTCTCCTTAACGAAAAGAGACAGTGGGAAATGGGATGGGGTTGGGGCCCAATCCAGACCTTTATATTTCTTTCCTATCAGGGTATCCATAAATCTACTTCTTTTTCCCTCCCTCCCTCTCTCCTTTCCTTCCTTCCTACCTTCCTTCCCTTTCTCCTTTTCTCTCTCCCTTCCCCTCTTTTTCTTCCTTTATTTTTTCTTTTCGTTCCTTTTTCTTTCTTTTCTCTATTGTGCACTAGGAACAGAACAGTCACTTCTGGAAGAGATACACATAAACTATTTTTCCAGAATAACTTTAAGCTTTCTTTCCAAATGGTATCAACCGGGAGACCGTGGCACCTTGGATGTGGCTCCCAGCATTCTCCCTAGTCCTTTCGGGACACTCCCCTCTGCCCACATCGCCCTTCTTCCTCCTCTTCCTCCAGCCTGCTCTGTGGCAGCTCCCGTCCTCTCCTCTTCCTGTGCCAGCTCTCTTCTGTCTCTAACCCACTCCCTTGGAAAACCTGACTTTCGTCAAGAGTTTGGGAACTTTTCTGCCTTCCTCCCAGAGGCATTTGGATTTTAAATAAAAACCAAGGAGGCAGTGTTCAGGCAAGCTCCTGGTATTTATTTTGGAGCTCTATGTGGGAATGAAACAATCTCTAGATTGCCTCTCTGCCTTCAGTTCCAGGAATGAGGGGACTATTTTCTTGGTACCTTACGCTGTGTGGGGCATTGCCTTCCTTCCTAAACACTAGACAGTGGACTCCCTGAGGGCAGTGACTGGAGTGTTCTTAGTTGTGTCGCAGCACAGAGCGCTGAGCTTGTGCTCCGAGAGGGCTCACTGGGAGGAAGAACGGATTGTACGCAGCCTCAGCCACCTCTCCTGGACTCACAGGCACCCACAGGAGGTGATGCCACAGCTGTTTCCTACTCTTCGCTCCCACTTTCTGTTTTTCTTCGCTTTGCTTTTCCAGTAACTAGTAAGCCAGTGAATGAGATCCTTATGATTTTTAATTTTGGGAATTCTGAAAAATTTTTCTGTAGCGTAATTCATTTTCCAATATGGTTCATGTATGTTTGGGAAAAATGGGTATTGTTAAGTTTGCTAAGCATTAAGTTCTATTTATAGCTATTAGAGCATGATTGTTAATCAAGTATACCTGTACTTATTTTTTTCTGCTTGACTGGTTGATTTCTGAGTGAGAGATGTTAAGGTCTCCCATTTTGAACATAGCTTTGTCGATTTCTCCTTTTGGTTTCTGTTTTTGCTTTGCGTATTTTTAAAGCTGTATTTTAGGTATATGAAGATTAATGATGTTATTATCTTCTAGATGTTCAATTATCAGTAGTAAACACACAGGTTTGTCTCTTGAATTTTTTTCCTTCTTGGTCAAGCCTTCTCTGTGTTCTGACATTAATACTTTTGTACCTCTTTTCTTTATCATTTGTATCTCTTGCCTTATTTGTATTTTTCCCTTGAGAAGTTTTTTTTTTTTTAATCGAGTGTACAGATGTAATAAGCACACACATTCACACAACTGAGAACTGATTACTGTTGATCTTTTTCTCCCTCTTTCTCTTTTTATAAGAAATAAACGATCACAGAAAGAGCTATAGTTCTCTTAACCAACACTCCTGTCTCCCCCAGACTTTCTTGAAGCAACCGCTCTCGTGAGTTTGGTGGGTGCCCTTCCTATCTATTACTCATGCTTTTACACACATGCATACTGTTTCTAAATAGTACACATTAGGATTTTTGTGGTTTAAATTTACATAGATGATGTCGTACTTTATGTAGCATTCTGCATTTTAAACTTACTCTATTAAAAAAATATATCCAACCCTGTCGGTGTATGTAGATCTTGTTTTTTTAACTGCTATGCAGAATTCTATCATAAAATTACACGTTACATTTTATGTGTGTATTTAGTTACTGATGGACATTTATGTAGTCTCTCATTTCCACTCTCACTGACAATGCTGCAGAATACATTCTTGTACAAGTCTAAGTATTACTAGATGTTTTTCCAGACTGGCTGTACTGTTCCACGTCTCTGATAGTGTGTGGGAGCATTTCTCTCGGGTGTGTATTAGTAAGTGGAATCTTTGAATTGTGGAATATGGATATATGCAGTCTTAGTGTATTCTGTCTAGTGTGGGGTACCCTTACAACCCACTCTTTAGCAACATGGCAGTATCCCTCTATTTCCTTGCCTTGAGATCATCAATACTTTAAAATATTTGCCCACCCAACTGGCAAAAAACAAAATTTATTGTGTGTTGTTTTGATTTGCATTTCCATGGAACTGAGAGTGTTTATTGGCCTTGAAACTTTCCTCCTTTGGAGCAGGGTATGTTTATTCGGGGAGAGGATCATTTTTCCATTAATTGGATGCCTTTCTATTTTTTTTTAACCTAATCTGAGACTCCTTGGCTTTTTAAGATTTTAATTTATTTTAGTTTCTGAAATATTTAAACCCATTCCCGACACCTTATTTTAAGCTTTTATTTATATTATTTTCTTATTGTCATTTTTGTGTTTCCCTTTCTGACTTTTTATTATATTGATAAAATTTACTCATTTCCATTTATAGTCTGTGGTTGCCTATAAATCTTCATTGTCAGTATTTAAAGATACTAGTCCATTCATGTTTATAATTAGCAACATCTTTCTTTTGGATTTATTTGTCCATTCTCAGTCCATTATTTATAGGTTTGTAGAGGGAAAGACTTCTGAATTCTCAAATGTCTGAAAATGGTGTTAGTCTGCTTTCACATCTAAATGAGTGTTTGGCTGGGTATAGAACTTTATATTCAAAACATACTATCTTAATTATTTTTAACCTTCAATAAATAGCATTAACCTTGAAAAACAATCCTTAATAAATAACATTGACATTATTTCCTCTTTTTTTTTGCATTTAATGTTGCTTGTAAGAAGTCTCCTGTTAATATCATTCTTATTCCTGTATATTTTACCTATTATTTTTCTCCTCTTTGGGAGCATCTAGGATTAAAGAGAATCTTCATAAGGCTATGAACTGTAAATAATTTACAATTTATTTTTGTTATTGTGTTCATTGATACTCATTTTCAGTTAACTTTGTACTTGGTTTGGAAAACCTTATGGTCTTCACCTTTGAGAAATTGTCTTCTTCTATTTCTTTGAACTTGTGGTGCAAAGTTGAGTTTATCATTCACCTCAGTTCAATGCCTACTCACCACTGGTCTGTGTGTAACTTTTCTCATTTGATGTTACCAGTTTTTGCCTCTCATATCATTAATCTGCACTTCCATCCCTCCTTTCCCCTCCCCACCCTGCAGTAGTACCCTTGCTAGCACCTTTGGTATATATCCTTGCTCTATACAGTATTTTTGTTTATGTACCTGTTTTTCTTTTTCCCTTTTAGACTTCGGTTGCAGGGCATTGAGTTTACCAAGCTCCCCAGTGCATGATCATTGCCTTTATTTTCTATTCAGGGCCCTTCTCTTGTTTTATTTATTCTGTTTTATTTCCTCAACTCCTCTAATGCCTTTACTTCCCATCCCTAAACATATCTATATGTTCTTATAAAATGTATAGGGTTGTTTATCTGTGAAGGTAATTTCCATTTATACACATGGCATTTAGCTGCAGAACCTGTTTCTTAAGCTCTCCACCAAGCACTGGTTTTCGAAGACCCACCCATGTTGTTCTGAACACAGAGTCCTTGGGTATGATACCTGCAGCCCACGTGTTATTTGCTGCATAGCACTCCATCCCCTGGTGAAGGGACCTCGGTTGCCTCTGTTCCTTGCTACCACAGACAACACGATGTGAACATCTCACACATGTCCCCTTGTGGACCTATGTGGAATTTTTCTGGAAATATATATCCACGAGGGTGACTTCTGAATCGTGGGTATAGGTTTTCTTTATTTAATTAAATACTGCCAGACTTATTCCCCAAATGTATCACTGCACAGTCCTGTCACTAGAGAATGGAAGACACTGTATTCAAGCTTTTTGTCAGCATTACCATTGTCTAATTTTCTAATTTTCTCCAATCTAGTAAGAATATAGAAATTTCTCTTATTTTAATTTGCATTTCTTTAAACATTGTAGCTGTTTCAATTTTCTCTTTGTGATTACCTGTTCTTATCATTTTCCCATTCTTTTTTTCTGTTGTTTTGTCTGTATCTTTTTTGTAGTATCATTGATTTTTTAGGACTTCCTTGTAGAAATTAGACTCTTGTCAATTTAATATGTTGCAAATATTTTCTTCCAACCATCTGCCTATAATTTTGTCTATGACTTCTGTGAGTGAAGAAAAATACTTAAATTTTATTTAATCAAATCATATTTTAAAATTAATTAACTTACTGCTTATGATGTATCATTTAGGAATTTTTTTAAGGAGTCTTCCAACTCAAATACAGAGATTTATTATCTACTATCAGTTTTGTAGTTTTACATTTTACACTTAAGCCTTTAATCTATCCAAATTCTGTCTTTATGCATTATATTAGATAAGGATCCAGTTTAAAGTTTTTTTCTGAAGTAAGCCATTTTTTCCCAAGATAATTTTCTAAACAGGTAATCTTTTCCACACTAATTTGCAATGCCACTTTATCTGTATCAAATTCCCATATATACAGGAGCAGGTCTCTGAGCTCTATCATCTGTACCATTGTGCATTTGTATGTCCTTGTGCCAGTATTAGACTGTTTTTGTTGTTATGGCTTTGTAGTATGTCTTAATAGCTATTTGAGCAATTTCAAAAGAGTTTATTTATGGTTCTTTATTTTTTTATATATATGCTCATAGAAATTTATTAAGCTCTTAAAAACCCCTCTTGGACTTGTTATTACAGGGCATTTTAGATTATTTGGGGGGAGCACCAACATCCTTATACTATTAGATGTTCCCACATCTAATATGTGGGATGTCTGCTCATTCAGATCTTCTTTTGTGCCCTTCATGAAGTTATTAGGCATTCTTTGTCAAGATAATTCTTAGATGACAATGTTTTTTTGCAATCTTGAATGGCATCTTTTTGTGTTACATTTTCTAATTATTTCTGGTTTAGAGAATGCTGCTGAGTTTTGTAACTTGTTATTGTATGTCTTAGATAGGACTACTAAAACAAAATACCCTATATTGGTGGCTTTTAAACAACATTTATTTCTCACAGTTCTGGAGGGTGGGAAGTCTAAGATCAGGGTGTCCAGAGATTCAGTGGCTGGTGAGTGCCCATGTCCTAGTTCATAGGTGACACCGTCTCGCTGTGTCTTCACAGGGCAGAAGGTGTGAGGGACCTCTTTTATAAGAGTGTTACTCCCATTCATAAGGGCTGTACCCTGATGACCTGATTATCTCCCAAAGGTCCTCCACCTTCGTGTCAAACTTTCAACATAAGAATTTTGGGGGGACACAAACATTTAGACCATAACATTACTTCTGACAACTTGCTAAACTCTCTTTTCATTTTAATATTTATTGATTCAGTTGGAAGGATAGGTCTTTGAAATATTTAGCAGTTGTGTGTTTGTGTGTATGGGTTTTAGATTTACATAAATGATATGGTGTAAACCTACCTCTGTTCTATTCTTTTTTGTTGTTAAATACAAAGTTTCTAAACAATATCCATGTTACCACATGGATCTCAACATATGATTCCTTTTGCTATCTGCAGCACATGCCACTATGTTTTGTTTATCCATTTTCTTAGTGATTAAATCCTAGGTTGCCCCCGCTCCCTGCTATGAGAATCATTGCTGTTATAGGCATCCCTGTATATGTTCCTTTATGGAGCCATGCACCAATTTTTCCAGAACAGTATCAGGAATGGGGTTGATGGGTCACAGGATATATGCATGCTGAATTGTATTATACTAATTGCTTCCAGATTGTTTTTCAGAATTACTATTCTACATACCCACTGATGTTGAAACCTGGTTTCTTTCCCTGCATACACCATCATCATCATTTGTTATTGTTGAACCTTATAATTTTTACTACTCTAATGGCTGCAAAATTGTATCTTGTTAGATTTTGTTTTTCTAATTACTAAGTAGAAAAATCAGTATTCTAATGACCAATTATTATTTTAATTAGAAAAATATTCTAGTTACCGAGATGAAGAGTCTCTCCATAAACTTGTTAGTCATTCAGGTTTCCCCTACTTGAACTGTCCTCCTTGATTTGCAAGAGTTCCTTTAGGATTCTGACATTAATTATTGCAATATCTCCTCCCAAAGGGCCACTAGCCTATTCACTTTGTCCCAGGTATTCTTTTTCTTTAAATATACATTTTATTGCATTTTAGGTTTTGGGGTACATGTGAAGAACATGCAAGATTGTTGCATAGGTACATACATGGCAATGTGGTTTGCTGCCTTCCTCCCAATCACCTATAATCTAGGCAAAACCATTCAGGACATAGGCATAGGCAAGGACTTCATGACTACAACACCGAACGCATTGGCAACAAAAGTCAAAATAGACAAATGGGATCTGATTAAACTCCAGAGCTTCTGCCCAGCAAAAGAAACAGTCATTAATAAATCGGCAAGCAGGTATTCTTTATTGTGCATGACTGGGATAACTCCCAGGCATTTTGTTTTTCCGCCGCTGCCATGAATGGCATCTTGTTTTCTATTATAGTTTGGGTGGTAGTGCTATAGAGAATAGTATTGACTTTTGGAAATGACTCTTGTTTCTAACAGCTTTGCTAAATGTTCTTATTATTTCTATTGTTTATCCAGTTTTGTTGCATTTTTCTATGTAGGTAATCAAACTACCTGCAAATATGAGGATTTTGATTCTTCCCTTTCTTTTACCTCTTATTTAATTTTCTTGTTCTATTCTCTAGGGTAGAGCTGCCAGTACTACATTGAAAGTAGTTAAAATAGTGACAGTGGACATCTTTGATTGGTTGTTGATATTACAGAGACCATGTCTAAAGGTTTTCTATAGAGTGTGATGTTTACTCCATGTTTTAATCTATAGCCATGTTAACATAAAGAAGTTCTATCGCTTAGTTTTCTGAGAACTTTTATCACAAATAATCAAATTTTTTATCATAAATAATTAGGCTATTTTTTTTGCACCCACTGACACAATAACGTAATTTTCTCCCTTGGTCCATCAATGTGTAGAATACATTAACTTCTTAAAATTTTATTGGAGTATAATGTATTTTTTAAATACACTTTCAGATTCAGATAACTATTTTTAAGGTCTTATTTTCTTTTCTTATAAGATCCTTATCTGTCTTTGGAATCTCAGATACATAAGCTTCATAAAATGAGTTGGACAGACTTTACTCTGTTTTCCAGAACATCTTGTATAACAAAGAGTTTAAACAGTTTCTTTTTTTTTGAGACAGAGCTTCGTTCCTGTTACCCAGGCTGGAGTGCAATGGCACGATCTCGGCTTACCGCAGCCTCCACCTCCTGGGTTCAGGCAATTCTCCTGCCTCAGCCTCCGGAGTAGCTGGGATTACAGGCATGCGCCACCGTGCCCAGCTAATTTTTTGTATTTTTAGTAGAGACGGGGTTTCACCATGTTGACCAGGATGGTCTCGATCTCTTGACCTCATGATCCACCCGCCTTGGCCTCCCAAAGTGCTGGGATTACAGGCTTGAGCCACCACGCCTGGCCTAAACAGTTTCTTAAGATTGTGTTGGGCTCTCTGTAAAGTCATCTAAGCTTGAAGTTTTTCATGGTATTTGAAGTGGGCAGTAGGAACAAGGTAGTCTTTAATTAAGTAATCTCTATTTTTTAATGATTATTTTATTTCTAGTTCATCTTTTACCACATTTGGCACTATATACTCTTTCTAAAACTTTGTCCTTTGTTATCACATTGATTGTTCATAATTATTTTTCATTCTGCATTTTGCTTATAATTTTTTCCTTTTCTCCTTTGTCGGTCTTAATGGATTTGTCCATTTTATTAGTGTTTTTAAAAAGCCAGTTTAATATTTTCTGTGTTTTATATGAGTTTTCTCTATTTTACTGATTTCTGCTTTTATAATTTTTTTCATCTCTCTTATTTTTCTTTTGGGGATGTTTTTGTTATTCTTTCAGCTTCTTAATTTGAATTCTTACTTTATTTATGGTCTGATAAATGTATTTAAAAGCTATAAACTTTCTCTAAGCACTGCTTTAGCTATACATTATGGGTTTTGACATATGGTACAATTCAGATATAAATATCTCATAATTTTTAACCATAAATGTTACTTTTTATTTTAATTTTTGAGACAAGGACATGCTCTGTCACCCAGGCGGGAGTGCAGTGGTGCAGTCACAGCTTACTGCAGCCTTGACTTCCCAGGCTCAAGCCGTTCTCCCAGCTCAGCCTCCCGAGTAGCTGGGACTATAGACACACGCCAAAACACCTGACTAATTTTTGTATTTTTGGAGACACAGGGTTTCTCTATGTTGCTCAGGCTGGTCTCAAACTCTGGAGCTCAAGCAATCCATCTACCTCAGCCTCCCAAAGTGCTGGTATGACAGACATGAGCTGCTGTGCCTGGCCTACCATAAATTTTAAACTTTCAGTTGCACTAATATTTTTCTGATCGATATGTTAATTTCTGAAAAGGATGTGCCAAAATCTCCAACCAAAATTATTGACATATATTTTTTTCCACAGTATATAGCAAGAATAACTTAATTGTTAATTTATATATTTTGAAGCTACATCTTTAGCTTTATGTGGGTATGTAATCTTTGTGTCTTAAAGATGTATTATTCATTTTACCAGGACATAATTTTTTTTCTCTTCATGAGGTTTTTTTTCTGCCTTAAAATCTATTATATCTTATATTAAAATAACCACTCTCATTTTATGTTTACCTGTAATACCTTCTTTAATTTCTTTATTTTCCAACATTCTATATCCTTCTATTTGAGATATTTTCTTCTGGGCAATACATAAATTGATTTTTTTAAAGATTTATTGTGAGAGGCTAGGTGCAGTAGTTGATGCCTGTAATCCCAGCATTGTGGGAGGCTGAGGTGGGAGGATTGCTTGAGCCCAGGAGTTCAGGACTAGCCTGGGCAATGTGGTGAAACCCCATCTCTATTAAGAAAAACAAAATCAATTCTTAAAGTCTATCTTTTGATTGGTGAAGCTTACAATGATTACTATTATGTTGGTACTTATCTCAACAATTTCAGTTCCTGTTCTCTATTTACTATCCTTTTGCATTGCTTCCATTTTCTCTTTTTCTAACTTCTATTGGACAGATTCATTTCTTTCTGCTGATATGAAACTCATACGTCCTTTATTTATTCTTCTGTGGTTGCCTCTAACTTCACAACTTAGGCTTACTATCACCTTCTAGTCTTCCCGCTGAATATGACAGTTCCTTGAGCCAGCTCTTACCTCCTGCTGGTTTTCTCCCTCCACCTGTCACCATACATTTCATCTAGAATTTTCATTCTGGAGTTTCAAGGATATCACTTTTGTTTTATTGGGGTTTTATTTATTTAGACTATAATTAATTTTATTAATTTATTTACCTATACTTCTAGCCTATATCTAGAATTGCCAGATGAATTACAGGAGGCCGAGATGAATTTGAGTATTGTACAGGGCATACATATTCTAAAACAATTACTCATCCTTTTTCTGAAATTCAAATGTAACCCGGTGTCCTGTTGTTGCTCCTAAGTCTGGCAGCCCCACTGATATTTCATAGAATCCTCTGTATTCCACAGACTCCTCCACAGAATTGTTTCTGTTTCTCTTTTTTTTTCTTTTGTGTGTTTCTTTTTGTTTTCTTGTTTCTGTTTCTTTGTTTCTGAGTATGTCTGTAAAGAGTTTTTTCACTGAGAGTTTGCGTGTGGTAAAGGAGATCTTGTATCACTGAGAGTGTCTTTATTTTACTCTCACATTTAAATGATAGTTTTCCTGGACATACTAGGCTGGTTTCAAGTTCTTTTACTTCAACCCTTTGAAAATAACTTTTTTGGTCTTTTTGTATCCAGTGTTGCTGTTGAGAAGGTTGATGTCAACTGATTTTTTTTTTTTCTTAAGACAGTCTCTCTCTGTCACTCAGGCTGGAGTGCAAGGGACTTCTGCCCCTCCTCCTGATGTATTCAGGACAAGTTGGAGATGAGGCAAATATACTGTAAGGTGAGGGGCCTGTGGAATTATTTCCATGCTGACAGAGCTGATTTTTCAGGACCTGACTTCCTCAACTGCAGCCAGCTTGCCACGGGGCTGTATAAAGTAGAGAGGAGAGGAGGGAATCCAGGACTCTGTCAGTATTTCTTCATCTGCGGTGAACTATTCCACGTTCCAGTGGGACTTGAAAGCCATCTTGATATCTGGCCGCTATCTTTCTGCCTCACAGGAGTCAAGGGAAAGCATGTTATTCCCAGAGCAATAGGAAGGAGAGAAGAGGGCAGTCCAGCCTCATTCCTAACCTGTCTCCTGTCCTTGGTGTTTGGTCTTCTTATGTTCCAAGCTGCCATTTCCCATCCTCCTCCTTGCAACACATGCATCACCATGAAAGCGCCTTCAGTTGTCTCGCAGTGGTGAAGTCATTTCGGAGTTTATATGTTGGTTAACAGGCTTACTAACCTCCCTTTGACTTCTGTGATGTCTCCAGGGCTGTGTTCTGGAGAGTGAGCCTCCACCTGGGTTGGCTAGCCTTCTTAGAAGGAGGTTGATGTCTTCTACTTTCTCGCTAATTGTACTCCTCCTTATTTTTCCCTGTTCACGTCTTCTAAAACTACTATTTGATGGAATCTGATTTCTAAGTCCATATATCCCTTAATTCTTCTTTTGTACTTTCTGGTCATTTATACTTCTGCCCCGAATCTTGAAGAAAATAGTACAGTCTTTTAGCACAGGGATCCCCAACCCCCATGCCATGGACCGATAGTGGTCTGTGATCTGTTAGGCACTGGGCTGCACAGCAGGAGGTGAGCAAGTGAAGCTTCATCTGTATTTACAGCTGCTCCCCATTGCTCATATCACTGCCTGAGCTCCGCCTTCTGTCAGATCAGCAGGGGCATTAGATTCTCATAGGAGCATGAATTCTATTGTGAACTGTGCATGTGAGGGATCTAGGTGGCATGCTTCTTATGACAATCTAATGCCTGATGATCTGTCACTGCCTCCCATCATCCCCAGATGGGACTGTCTAGTTGAAGGAAAACAAGCTGAGGGCTTCCACTGATTCTACTTTATGGTGAGTTGTATAATTATTTCATTCTATGTTACAATGTAATAATAACAAAGTGTACAATAAATGTAATGCACTTGAATAATCCTGAAACCCTCCCTGCCACTCCAGTCCATGAAAAAATTGTCCAGTCCCTGGTGCCAAAAATGTTGGAGACTGCTGTTTCAGCACATGAATTTACTTCTCAGCTTTTCCCTTTCTGGAATTCAGTACATTTAATTGTTTCCAAATTTTAACAATCATATTTTTTATTTTCAAGAACTTCATCTTTTTTTAATGTCAGCTTTTTCTTGTTTCGTGAATGCAGTGTCCTTTATTATCCCTCTGAAGACACTTATATACCTTAAAAGTTGCTTTCAGATTATCTCCTAACTCTCTTTTCTTACTTCTTGTTACTGTTGGTTGAGTTTGGTGCCTTTCTTTCATATATTGGTGATTCTTTGGTGTGTATCTTTCTGTATTTTTGAGATTCCCTGTGTACTACCCTGGAGATACTATTTTTCACATGCTGATCAGCTTCTAGTAATTCTTTATGGAGGAGAGATTGGGGTGAGTGTGGGAGAACAAAGGTGAATGAAATTGACATATACTATAAGCAGGAATATGGGGTCTCAGCTTAGACTTCTCTGGTCTAAGCCTCTGGTGTATAGGCTGAGATTTCTGCTGCCTGATGCTTGGCACCTGGAATGGGGCTAAGAGACCCACTTGCCTAAATGTTCCAAATGCTATGCCCAAAACAACCATGCCAATGGTCACTTATTTGTACTCCTTATTCCAGCCACCTTTTAGCTTGGAGCATCCCCTGAGTTGTGCCATATTTCACAGTGGACCCCAGTTGAGGGCCTTTGACTGGTGTTACTTCCATCAGCCAAAAAACTTAGTTTTGTTTTTTTGTGTTGTTTTTGTTTTGACTTCGTCATTGGTGAAAAGGCAGGTAGACCCATGTGTTCAATGTGCCATCTTGATATAATCTCTATGGACTATTTATTTTTAAAGCAAAATTATTTTTAAAAATTATTTTTACTAAATATCAAGCAGAGAAAAATTGTATAAGAGCAAGCTGATAACTTGTATTGAACAGCTGCAAATTGATCTATAAAACCTGAGGATCACAAAAGGTCACTTTTTGTAGAGTGAGGCTCCTCCCTCCCCTGAGACGAGCAGGAACCTGGATCTCTGGAGGCCTCAGAAGCTCATGGGGGCAAAGCCTCTTGTCTGAAGCTGCCCAGACACACCTGGGGAGACCCACCAGATCTGTTCCAAGGCAGCAGTTCTGCCAACTGTATCATCTCTGTCCCACCACCATCTTGGCTTTGGGGACCTTCTCTGTGGCTGGTAAGGGTATAGCGCTTAGTGTTTGAAATTTGGATGGCCCTATGTGGCCACTGCATTTAGAGTCTTGTCATTTTTAGGGCTTTGTGCACCAGCTGGCATGGATCCTCTACCCACAGAACTCTGACCTCCCAGGTACAGGATCTCTCTGCCTCCTCCTGCTCCCTGACCTCCTCATCCTCCTTCTCCTCTGCTTCTCTTTTTCCTCCTCTTTTCCTTCTTTTGCTCTTCCCCTTCTCCTTTTCCTTCTCTCTCCTCCTCCCTGCTTCTTCCTCCTCCTTCCCTCTTTCTCCTTCTTCCTTCTTTCTCTTCCCCCACTCCATTTTCTTCTCCTTGTCCAGCCCTCCCTCCTCCTTACTCCTTGACTATCTCTATGGTTGTAGACCTTTAAAAAGGAACATCATTGGCAGTTGACTCCAGACAACTTCTCCCTCTTCATTTTTCCTACGTGAAACTCTAAAATCTCTAGGGGCTAGGAAGTAGGACTCAAAACCCTAAGGCCTGGCTACCTTGCTTATGAAAGGCAAAGACAGAACTCCCTTGGTCCCTTTGCTGTACTCTCACTGCAGCTAAGGTAGTGATATGTACCCTTAGTTTCTCTTTCAGTCTTTTGCCATGCTATTGCTGCAATTGTTGCCTTGAGTCTGTACTTCTGACTGCTCAATCCCACCTCCCCATTGGCACAAGGCTGTTCCTAGCGGGGTCCAGGCCTGCCCCTTTGTCCATTGTAGTCTGACCTCTGTCCAGTCAATGTCCTTTTCTTTTCTGTTTTTTGTTTTTTTTTTTTTTTGAGACAGAGTATCGCTCTGTCACCCAGGCTGGAGTGCAGTGGCATGATCTCGACTCACTGCAACCTCTGCCTTCTGGGTTCAAGCAACTCTTTGCCTCAGTCTCCTGAGTAGCCTGGATTACAGTCGCCCGCCACTGCACCCAGCTAATTTTTGGTATTTTTAGTAGAGATGGGGTTTCACCATCTTGGCCAGGCTGGTCTTTAACTCCTCATCTTGTGATCCACCCACCTTCACCTACCAAAGCGCTGGGATTACAGGCGCGAGCCACCATACCCAGCCGTTAATGTCCTTTTCTAACGTGGAGTGTGTCTGCCCCTTCATCTAGCCTCTACTGGGGCTCTAAGGGTCTGTCTTGGCCCTGGTGAATATGCAGGGCATGCTGGTAAGGGGGGAAGCAGGGGAAGAAGAGAAAAGAGGGACCAGCCTGAGTGAAAGGGGCCAGCTTGGGGACACCCCTCAGCCATGGGGCCTCTGTCCTTTCCTTCCAGGACTGACTGACAGACAGCCCTGACAACACTCAAGTTGCTTGAGGAAGATCTCTCATGTGGGCAGAGGAGGTTTGCACTTGTTTGGTGAAGTTCAGGGCCTGAGACTGTTGACCCACCTGATGCCTCAAAATCTAACCTGAGATACTCAGTCCTTTGGAGTAGGGCCTACCCTCTTAGATATAACCATCCTGAGAGGGGGGCTGAGGAATCTGTAAGCCCCCTTAAGGGGTAGGATATTGTGGTTCTGAGATTTCCACCAAGCCAGGGAACTGATGGGGTCTGCAGAAGGGAGATGAGCCAGGTTATGGCTCTGCATTTCAGAGACCTGAGGTGGTCAGACCTCCGGGTCAGCAGTGAAGCCCTGACTGTTCATCTCCACAAGTAACTGCCTTATGATCTTGGCTCTAGGGGTCTGTTCTGTGGCCACCTCTGCTGGGAAGCAAGCCTCAGGGTTCCTTCTGACCCCAGGCCCTTGAACCTGTCTCAGCATAGACCATACTGTTGGTCCTTCCAGCTCACTCCACACACAGAGACTCCTCAGGGGACTCAGGGGTGGTGGCTCTATTTACCGTTTTTGTGCCCCCCAAGACTGATGCAGGCTCTGGTCCCCAGTAGGTCAACAGGTGTTGGGGGCTGAAGGAGCCCAGCTGTGTACTGAGCCCCGTGCCATGGGAAACACAAAATAGAAGCCCAAAGTATGGTCCCTGGAATTGGGACAAGTGCCAGAGGGGGTGCCTTTTCACAGGTGTGGCCCTTTCAGAATGTCTGGCCTCCTTCCACCAAAAGGCCAACCCAGTCCCTCTCCTGGGGACAACCCGGCAGGGTCCATGGGAACGTGAGGCTCCCGGCTGTTGTTTGCCTCAGCTAATCTCAAGAATGCACTTGTTTTCCCTTTTGGTTTGGGAAGTCCTCAGCAGCTCCTCTTCATGTTGATAGTGCTGGGGGTAGAGGCCGTGGGAGCCAGAGGGCAATGATCCTGGCTTGCTCTGTTGCTGGCTTGCTTGCTTTCCAACTGTTTCTGTTACCTCTGGTCTCCATTTCAGCTTCTCCTTGAAGTTTCCAGCAACCCTGGAAAGAAGTGTTCTGATTTTGAACAACTTCAACCAATCTTTTCAGAGTAGAGAGTATTTGGGCAGGTGTGATCATCTCTATTTTACAGTTGATTCTGGGGCTCAGAGAGGCTAAGTTAGTGCTCATGGACACATAGCAAGTGACAGCAGAGCTGGAATAGAACCCAGCACCTCCTGCCTCCCACTCTGGTCCTCCACTCCGAGCACCAACTCCAGGGCACTGATCTCACTGGGCAGCTACTATCTGCTACTTGCCATCTCCTTCACTTTATTTCCTTGAGAGGAATCCTGCAATATTCACCTTTGTACTCCCAGGCATGGCTCAGTGTCCAGAAACATAGAAGACACTCAGTGGATGTTTGTTCAAAGAATGAATGGCCCCTACTATGTGCCAGGAATTGGACTGGTTTTTAAAACTGTAATCCTTGATCTTCACAACAACTCTGAGAGGTAGCTGTTATCCCCATTTCATGAGTGGAACCTCTAGGGTTCAGAGAAGTTGAATAAGTTGGCAAAGATCATGGAGCTTGTAAAAGGTTGAGATGAGATTCAGATCCAAGTGCTCGGACTCCAGGACCCACACTGGCTCCCAACACAGATGAGATAAAGGATCTGAAAAGAAAGGACTGTGGGCAGAAGAACTGCAGGGCCTTCCTTCTTGCTGGTTTTGCAGTGATCTCTGACTGATGGAGGTTGCAAAGGTGACCTGAGCTCCCTAAGCAGGGAGACAATTCTCGGCCCCTCACTGCATTCTCTCCAATCTCAAGCTCACAAACACGTATTTATTGAATGACTGAATGACCACCCTTGAAGTTGGCCATCCAGGCTCTTCACTCTCAGAGCTGGTCTTTCTGGATGCTCTTTCTTCACCAGCTTTGGAGCTTGTCATTCTCTGCCCAACCTTGAATGCTAGGATTCCTAGGGGGTGTTTCCTAAACCTTGTCTTCATTACTACACCTCCTCTGGGTGATCTCATTTCTGTTGGTGGTTTCAGTTACCCTCTGTGTGTAGGTAGCTTCCAAAACCATATTTCTAGCTCAGACCTTCCCTGTGAGCTCTAGAACTTCATAGGTTTCCACCCGAATGTCCAATAGACATCTCACTTCAGCACTTCAGAAAACACTTGTGTTATTTTTCCCTACCCCAGACATTAACTGGAACAATCATTACTCAGCTGCCCAAGTCCCCAGCTCATGCTCATCCTCGACACTCTCTTATCCTCACTTTCCCACATTTAACTTCTCCTTGGCTAATCACCAAATTCAGGTGCTCTACAAATTGGAGCCACCCTGGTTTATCCTTTGGATTACTCAGCAACTTCCCAACAATTTCCATATACTCCAGTCTCTTCCCCCAATTCCACTCCATCCATTCTACATAATACAACCAGAAAAACCTTTTAAATCACGTATCTGACCATACCACACCCTTGCTTAGAGATCTGTATTCAAGGAGAATATCCAGATGCTCACCATGACACCCAAGTCCCTCAGGATCTAGTCTCACTAGTCTCTTCAGTCTCAATGTTCTTCCTGCTCACAACATGATCAACTCCCTGTTGCTGAGCATTTGCTGCTCCTGAAGTGGTCATGGGCCTCTGGACATGTCATCCCCTGGGTTAGAGTTTTATTCCTTCACCTCTGCACCTGCCTAATTGTCATTAAACCATCGGGACCCAGCCTGGATGTTGTACCTTCCTAGAAGTGATCCCTGATCTTGCAGACTGAGCAAGGGTCCCATTCTCTGGGCTCCTGTAGCCCCCTTGAATCCCTGTTTTAGAATAGCCTCTAGATGTGTTCTGTGAGGATAGGGATGGTATCCAATGCATCTTTGTCCCCATTGCTTAGCACAGGGCCAGGTACAGGGAAGCTCCATGAATGTCCAAAAATTAGATGTGAATCCTCAGTCACTGGAAGGAAAACATGGCCTCTTTATATGTTGGCTTTAGTCATCTGGGTTTGCTATCCTCCCAGCCCAAGTTCCCTGTTTCAGCTTGTGCTGGGATAGGACCCACCCCCTGCCAGCCCCCATTCTCAGAAGCATCACCTCCAGCCCGCCAGCCCACTGTGGTCACCTCTTAGGCACTCCAGGACTACGTCAGCATGCAGAGAGGAGCAGGACCCACATGGCTCCCAGGGCTCCATTTCAAGGCCTGGGAGGACACTCCACACAGTTATTCCCCAGCCACTCCTGAAGCCTCAAATCCATTTTTCAGGCCATAAGACATTTCACTGAAAAGTTAAAGATGAATATTAGATATCAAATCCCTTGAAGAGAAAATAAACATTACTTCACACTAAGGTAAGAATGACCAGCATAGTATACTTACCTGGGAGCAAATGTGGATAGGTGAAATAAGGCCCAGGAACAGGAATTCTCTGGTTGCATAGAAGAGGGTAAAAACCCATGAAAAAGGGAAGGGACACCACCAGGCTGCCTGGCCTACACCATACAGTGGAGCACTCAGTTCTCACCTGTAGGACCCAGTCAGGGGGGTGTGTGTGTTTCCTCGAGTACAACTCATAGAAGCAGAAAAATTCTCTTATTGGCCCATAACCTCAGCAAGGAGCTGGACACATAGCAGGTCCCCAGTAAGTGCTTGCAGCTGGCTTGTTGCCCCAGAGCCTGACCTATCAGCTGCTCCTGCTGGGTGCACCCATCAGCCACCTTCCCAGGGAATGTGGAAGTGTTTGCAGTGAGAGTGAGGGATCCTTCCTGGATTCCCTTTCGGCTCAGATGAGTTCCTTTCCCATGAACTCCCTGCCCTTCCAGCCACTGAACTAACATAATCTAATAGAGCCGCTCCCCATGCAGCCGGGAGTAGCTGAGAGGCGGGAGAGCCTGGAAGCACCTCTAGGGTCCCAGCTGCTTTCTAGGATCAGAGCCCCTCTTGGGAACTGTGGATTCCCTAAAGCATCTTTTCTCAGTCCCACTCACCCCTTGGTGTCTTGCATTCATTCAACAAACACATGTGTCCTTGCAAAGCACTGGTCTGGGTGATGGCAATGCAGTAGTAGTCAGATGAAAATCTCTGTCCTTACTGAGCACATATTCCAGTATCTCTTTTGGTGGTATGAGGTATTAAAATATAATCATGTGTGAGACAGTGCTAAGTACTAAGGAAAAATGAAGGAAGGAAAGGAGATGTGAAATATCTAGTGGAGGAAATGTTGAAATTTTAGAATATCCCAGGAGGGCCTCATTGAGAAGGAAATTTTAAAAATGTATTTATTTTTATTGTAGTAAAATATACATAACAAGAAATGTACATTTTAGCCACTTCTAAGTGTATAGTTTAATGGTAGATACAATCACATTGTTGTGCATTCATCACCACCTTCTCTCTCCAGCACTTTAAGTCGTCCTATACTGAACTTCTGTGTGTGTTAAGCAATAACTCCCCATTTCCCTCTTACTTTAACCCCTGATAACCCTTGTTCTACCTTCTGTCTCTAAGAATCTGACTACTCCGTGCCTCTTTTCTTTCTTTTTTTTTGAGACAGAGTCTCATTCTGTCACTCAGGCTGGAGTGCAGTGGCGTGATCTCAGCTCACTGCAACCTCCACCTCCCAAGTTCAAGCGATTCTCCTGCCTCAGCCTCCCAAGCAGCTGGGATGACGTGTGCACCACCATGCCTTGCTAATGTTTGTATTTTTAGTAGAAACGTTTCTCCATGTTGGCCAGTGTGGTCTTGAACTCCTGATCTCAGGTGATCTGCTCACCTTGGCCTCCCAAAGTGCTGGGATTACAGGCATGAGCCACCATGCCCAGCCACTCTGTGCTTCTTATATGTGTAATGATATACCACATATATGCCTTATATAACTGCTCCTATGCTTCTCATACTACCTCATATAAGTGGAATCATACAAGATTTGTCCTTTTGTGTCTGGCTTATTTCACATAATATGATGTTTTCCAGGTTCATCCTAATGTAGTATGTGTCAGAATTTCATTCCTTTTGCAGGTTGAGTAACAGTCCATTATATGTATATACTTTTGTTTTTCCATTCATCTGATGAGGGATATCTGAGTTGTTTCCACCTTTTGGTGACTGTGGATAATATTACTGTGAGCATTGCTGTATAAATAAATAACTGTTTAGTGCCTGCCTTCAATTCTTTTGTGTACATACCCAGAAGTAGAATTGCTGGATCACATAGTAATTCACTGTTGAATTACTGGAAGCTGCCATACTGTTTTCCACAGCAGCTGTACCACTTTGCATTCCCAGCAAAAATGCACAATGGTTCCAACTTCTTTCACATCCTTGCCAACACTTGTTGTTTTCTGCTTTAAAAAAAAATAGTACTCATCCTGATGGGTGTGAAGTGACATCTCACAGTGGTTTTGATTCGCATTTCTCTAATGATTAGTGATGTTGTCTTTTCATATGCATTAGCTCATATGCATATGCCATTTGTATATTATTTTGGATAAATCGCTAATTAAGTACTTTGCCCATTTTTTATTTGGGTTATTTGCTTTCTTGTTGTTGATTTTTACGAGTTCTTTATATATTCTAGTATTGATCCCTTATCAGCTATATGATTTACAAAAATTTTTTTTTCAATCAGTTGCCTTTCACTGTGTTGATACTGTACTTTGAGACACACAGTTTTAAATTTTGATGATGCCCAATCTGTCTATTTTGGTGGTGTTGTCTATGCTTTTGGTTTTATTTCCAATAGCTCAATGTCATGAAGTTTTCCTCCTATGTTTTAAGAGTTTTTTAGGTTTAGGCCTTACATTTTGAGTTAATTTTTATATATGATGTTAGGTAAGCTTCCAACTTTATTCTTTTTCATGTGTATATTTTTCTTTCCCCGTATCATCTGTTGGAAAGACTGTCCTTTCCCCAGTTAATAGTTTTGGCACCCTTGTTGAAAATCACATGAGGGAGAAGGTAATTTTTGAGTAGAGACCTGGAGGTTCTCTGGGGGGCACATTAAGAGGGTGGGTTTGGCTTGAGTGGATTGAATAAGGGGCAGAGAGGTAGGAAATGAGGTAAGAGAAGTGAGGGACGTCAAGGAGGGCAAATCATGGAGGATGTTGTGGGTCACAGAGAGGAATTTGCTTTTACCCTGAGCAAAACTGGAAGCCATTGGGGAACAGGGACATGTGGGCAGAGGGCTCACATGTCCATAAATAGGACATGATCCTATTTATGTGTCCACTGTGGCTTATATGTTGGGAATAGTCTTAGGGTCCCAGGACAAAAGCAGGAGACCAGTGAGGGGGACACCCAGGTGGATGAAGATGGGAAACCGAGCCAGAGGGTGGAATGTGGTGAAAGTCTGGACAATAGGGTTAGATAACAGACCAAATGACTGGTGTGAGGAGGGAGGGGGAGAGAGAGGGGGAGAGAGAGAAAGGGAATGAGGAGAAAGGGAGAAAGATAAAGGAAGGCTGTGGTAGGCACAGGTTTGGGGGCAAAATCAGGACTTCAGTTTTGGATGTGCTAAGTTTGAGGCACCCATCAGCCATCTAACTGGAGGTGTCAAGTGGGAAATTGGAGCTGGGTCTGAAGTTCAGGAGAGAGGTCTTGGCTAGAATCGTGGAAGAGGCAAGGAGTTTCTTACATTGCTGTGTGACCTCAGGCCAATCCCTTTCCCTCTCTGGGCCTCAGTTTTTCTGTGGGCATAATAAGGCAGCTGGGTGACATGCTCTCCAAGCAGTGCCTTCGAGCTCTGCTGTACCTTGGTTCTAATTGAAGAGGAATAGCAGCAGCTCTGGGATGCCGCAGCTTCCACAGACCCTCTCCTCTTTCTAGATGATTTTCTCTTAAGATCACCTCCCCCAACACATTGCCCAGCTACCAAAACCCAGGGTTCAGACCTTGGAGAACATCCTAGGTAGGGAGCGCAGGTGCCCTCAACTCTAGTCAGCCTCTGTCTGCCATCTGGGCTCCTTCAGAAAGATACTGTGGGAGCCACACAGTGAAGGCTTCAGGGTGAGGAGAGGCTGGCTGTGCAGTGGAGTGATTTGGAGTGTGGGCTAAATCCCATCTTAAATTCTAACCACTCTTAGCTTCCAACCTTTGCTTGTGACCAAAAAGAATATAAAAGGGGAATTCCTTCCAAACTAGTATCTCTAAGTGTATTTAATTTTATTTACTCGTCCCCATAATAAAAGTAAATAACATCTAATGATTATGAGTGGTAACTGTTCTAGTACGAAGTGTCTGGCCCACATTGGCTTAATTTATCCTCATAGAATATTGCAAGATGTGTGTTCTTCTTCTTACTTTAGCATCCAGGAAGCTGAGGCTTAGAGAGGTTACGTAGCTTTCCTTAGGTCACACATTAGGGAAGTGTTAAATTTGAGGGTGTTACAGAAATACATTCAGTCCAAAAGAATTCAATAAAAACACATGAGGAAGTTGAGTCTAAGGTGAAAATCAAGACAGGAACAGAAAATAAGGCTCTGTAACATAAGGTCCTATATAGTTGCTGAGGGTAAGATGAAGTCCAGAATTTCCTAGCAATCTAGCAACCAAGGCAAAAAAGGATATATGATCAGATATAGAAGTCATAATATCCACAATATTTAAAACTAAACAGGTTAGAAAAAACTTGAGTGTTCCTGGTGTTGGGACTGTGAGGAGTATTGGAAGGGGCCAGCGTCATGAGGATGACATGTGATGCAATGGGTGATGCCCTCAGGAGCAGGGGCATCCTCCCTCAATAGTGACAACAGGACCCTTTATGAGGAGGCATCTCACCATGCTGCATAAATACGTCTGGAAGTAAGGATGGCAGGAAGGCAGGAGGAAGGGAGGGAGGGAGGGAGGGAGCCATTGGAAGAGACTTCATATTTTGTCTTACCCTCTGGACCTTTCTCCGTGAAGTTGGGCTTCTAACCTTCCTCCTCCTGCCCACAGCTCAGAACAGGTGTACAGTCTTTGGGAAGGTAGTCCAGGGCCTTGAGAAGTGGAGCCTATCCTCTAGCTTTGAGACAAAGCAGCCACACCTGTGGGGCTGTTTGGGCAAAGGGTCGGAGGAGTAGATCTATGGAGTCAGTAGGTCTGACACTAGATCTCACTCCATGTATTGGCTGAGAAGCTGTGGATGTAAGATGCTACTTCTCTGGGCCTTTCTCTTACATAAAGTGGAGATAGCACTACCTATGTCATGGGGGGATGTCATGGGGATTAAATGAGGTACAGCCCCTGCCTGGCACAGCAGAGGCTCAATATAAGATTGTCCTTTTTAGGGGAAAATAATCTCAAATTCTGGCTCAGCCATTACAGTCTGTGTGACATTGGGATGTTAGTTTACCTCTCTGAGCCTCAGTTTTCTCACCTGCAAAATGGGAATAATAATATTTACCTTGCAGGACTTTTAGGAGGAGTGAAAAAAATAGCATATACAGCCTCTACCATAGTGCCTGGTACACAATAGGTGCTCAGTAAGAGGTGGTTGTAGTCATTGTTATTACCAGGGACTAAAGAGTGTTCTGTGGAGTACAAGTCCAGAGAAGAGACAGATAGTTGAGGGCCAAGGTAGTCATGAAGCACTTCCTGGAGGAGGTGGCTCTGGTGCTCGGCCAGATCAGGTTGGGGTTATGTATGTCTCAAGGGAGAGAGCTGTCCCACGAGGGCAAAGCTAAGGTGAGCCAGGGCGGGAGGCAGAAGCATGTAAGACAGCAAGGGCGTGACCTGAAAGGGAAGGAAGCATTTTTGGGGAGCATCAGAATGAAAGTCTTTTTGGCAGCTGTGGAAGATCACAGAAGGCCCAGAAAGGCCAGCAGAGGAGAATAGGGGGCCATTTGGGTAAGACAAGCCTTAATCCCTTTCTGTAGATGTTACAACCCAGACTCAGGGAGGGTAAGTGGAATAAGTAGCCCAAAAATGAATGAAGATCTTGATACTGGAATGCAGGTCTCCTGAGAGCTGGTGTACAGAGTGTACACTTTCCTGAGTCTTTAGCACAAAGACAGAGGCAGGGATGGTGCTTAGCTGGCTGGTGAAAGTCTTCGAAATAGGGAGAAATATAAGAAAGTGGTGCAGAGCTTAGCCCGGGCTGTTTGGAAAATAACATAGATGAGACTGAGTCTCTCTTGGGCTGTTACAGACATTAATAGCCACAGACAAGGGCCCTCACACATCACTAGGGAGAAGATTTCAAAGACCCTTAAAAAATCATTGGGAAACATTTAAAAAGGAAATTGCTCGCAAAGCAGTCAGAGACACACCAAATGTGCTGGCGTATAGCTCACCAGGCGATGCTTGTAATCTAATTGCCCATGAGCAAGAGTTTAAAACAATATTTACGATGTGGAAAAATAGCCTATGATTTGATTTGTACAGAAGAAACATGCCTAATGAATAAATTAGATTTTGATCTTGCTGGCTTGGGTCCGGTGGGTGGAGCCTGGCCCTTCGGTTGGGCGAGGCTCTCCTGCCCCTTAAATGCCTCTCCCCAGTACCCCCAGTGTGGTCTTGGTGACAGCCCTGTGCCCTGGTATGATGTCCAAAGGCAAACCTTATCTCTCTCATGTCTGCACATAGCCTGGAAACACAGCCACCCTTTTACTTGAGTCGACCAGTCCTTTAAACCCCACCTCCCCCTCCAGGAAGCCTTCCAAACTGCTCCAGCCCTCTCTTTTCATCTCCAGCAGCTCTGAGAGGCTATGACCCACAGTTCGGCTTCCATGAGACAGAATTGTCTCTTAATTAGGCAGTCACTCGGACTGTTTTTGCTTGGTGCTGTCTCCTGAAGGTGAATATTGATTGCTTTTGCCTGCCCATTCCCCTTCTTTTGGAAAGAGCACCCTGATTTTCCTTAGGGAAACTATGCTGGCCCCCAGTCCATGTCCCCTGGGCAGGGCTGACCATACACAGCCCTCAGCTCCCTGGGCTCCAACCCTGACCTAGCCAATCAGAGCACTGCTCCCCTCAGCCCACAGTGATTGCTTCAGGGATTAGCATGTGCCCTACACTGGGCCAATCAGAGGCCTCTTTGGGCAGTGGCAGGAAGAGGCATTCTGGTCTCTGGAGCTGCTGAACTGGGAGAATCAAAACGTGGAGCTTCAGGTAGCCATCTGGTCACTTGGTGTGGGGAGCTTGCCTGAAAGTCAGTATCTGGGAAATGGAGCTGAGAAACAGTTGTAGGGGCCATGGCCCAGCCCTCAGTCCAGCTGTGAAAGTCCATACACACTTCATTCCAGTACCTTCTCCCCTTTTGTTTGTTTCAGCCCAATTTTGATCTTATACAGTGGGACTTGTAGTTCTGACTTAGGCACAGGACTGGTGCCCAGGAGTGGGGAGCAAATACTTCTAGAATTGAATGAAATTTACAGATGATCAAAATTAAAAAACAAAACAAAACTGTGGACATAATTTGGGCATCTGGGACTGAAGCCAGTTTACCAGACTTCCTGAATGCCTCCTCTGGGTTGGTTCCTCCTCTAGGTGCTGGGGACGTAGAGAAGAACCAGAGCAGACCCAGCCCAGAGGAGCCTACAGTCTGGTAGGTAGATAGAGGAGAAGTAGGCTGCCTGCAGCCAGGGATGGAGAGGAAGCAGCTGTGCCATGTGCTATGGAGCATTGCTGGGACCACCGGGCCCTAAGAGCCCTGTGTGGAGGGGCAGGCAGAGATCAGGAGGGTGGGCAGGGCTTCAGAGGGGAGATGAGAAAGTCCCCCAGGGACGAGCGATGGTGAATGGTGAAGTTTGCCGCAGTGCCAGGACTGTTGGGATAGCACGGAGACCCCCAACTCCACTTCTTGGGGAAAGAGGCCCAAAACTGCTGTTCAGTACCTGATAGAGGTCACTCAGCTATTTATCTTCCTGCCCAATCCGCAGCAGGCCCCTCACCTGGGAGATTAAACCAGAATAGTGCAGTGATTGTCTGAGGGCTTGCATGGCATTAGGGCCTGCTGGAAGGGATGGGGCTTTTCAGCCACACAGGCAGGAATTGTGGGTGTGGATACCCATCTGCAAAAGCCAGTTACAACACCATAGTGTTTATTAGCTAGGGCCTTCATGGCATCAACAATTTAATGGCATTTGCTGCGTGTTTCCTTGTGACAGTCACTGTGCTGGGGTTTTATACTCAATCTTTTATATACTCACATCTTGACTAACCTGCCTTGGATCTCACTTTTCAGAGAGTGCTTAGGAAAGCTTCAAGCCCTAAACCAAGCATAGGTTTCTCTCATCCAGTTGTGGGTCTGCTGGGCAACTGTGGTGATGGCTTACTATAACGTAAATTGAGCTGAACTCAGCTGGCAGTCATCAACTGCCTACAATTTCCTGATTGGCCTCCGTCTCCACTCACCTGGCAAAGAGAGACTAAGAAGCAAGCCCTAGGTGGAAATACAGACACATCCACCATCATTTCAATAGTATCAGATGCATGCAATGATATACGAATGCATCCATCAGTGACAAGGTACGGAATAATGCCCAGAAAAGATTAAGATTAATCCTGTCTCTGTAGTCAAGAGATGCATACAGAGACCCACAGCCAAGCAGGGATTGGAGCTGGGAATAAGTAGCCTTCAAACAGCAAACTTGTTGCACAGTGAGATCTTCACAGTATCAGGGCTGACATTGAAGATGACTCCCACATGTTGTCCGCAGAGAGGTAGATACCACCACCCCATTGTATAGAGGAGGCAGTTGAGGCTCAATATGCTTATAACTTACTGAGGCAAGAGCAGCAGGATGAGGATTCAAACCCAGGCTAAGTAATGCCAAAGTTTGGGCTATTTTCTCTATGCCTCACTGCCTTTTGGGTGTCTGTGACTTTTGTCACTCCATCAGTGAGTCTGCAGAATGAAGCCTCTGGCATGGTCTGCTGGGCTGACCTTCCAATCCTCAGTAGAGGCCAAGTGTCACAGGGCTGAGAGGGATGGCAGACACTCATGCTTCTCACCCCCAACTTTGCAGGTAGGGAGGCTGAGTGGGGACAGAGCTGAGTTTCTGCCTCTCTGGCCTGACTCTCCACACTGTCCCACTTTTCTGATTGTGGGGATGGATGTCAGACTTCAAAGGCAGTAGCACACCGTCTCTCCAATCCCAAGCTCATGAGAAAGTGCCTAAATCCCAGAACAAAGGCTGTTCCAGACTCACATCACCTGCTCAGCACTTAGCTCGGGGCTTAATGAAAGGAAACAGAGTTTGGAGTGAGAGCGAGGAGTGAGTGAGAAAGTCGATAACTCTAAAGACGCCGCCATTAATAAAGCCAGACTCACTGCTAATATCCCACTTGAATTCAAAACAGGACAAATAATTGGAAACCTGAGCAGGGTGAGTGGTGGGGCCAGTGGGCTGGATGACAGAGGTCTGGCAGCTGTGAGAGATCTTCTGTTTGGGGTGACATGGCTGGCACAAAAGCTCCTGGAGTGAGTAACTCAGTCCTGGGGTCCAGAGTCCTCTAGGCTGAGAGCCACAGGCTGAGGCCTGAATAGTTGCACTAGCTGATGCTGAATAACAGCACTGGAAATGTATCAGGCACTGTTCTTGGTGTTCTTGGTTCTTTACAGATATTATTCCATTTAGTCCTTAAAAATATATATTTATATAATCTCCATGTAAATATCTTTCCCCCCGGCTGGGCGCAGTGGCTCATGCCTGCAATCCCAGCACTTTGGGAGGCCAAGGCAGGCAGATCACTTGAGGTCAGGAGTTCGAGACCAGCCTGGCCAACATGGTAAAATGCTATCTCTAGTTAAAAATATAAAAATTAGACAGACAGGGTGGTATGCGCCTGTAGTCCCAGCTACTCAGGAGGCTGAGGTAGGAGAATTGCTTAAACCCAGGAGGTGGAGGTTGCAGTGAGCCAAGATCACGCTAGTACTCCAGCCTGGGTGACAGAGTGAGACTCCATCTCAAAAAAAAATCTCTCTCTCACTCTCATTAGTTAGGTAATATTACTCTCTGCATATTACAGGTGAGCAAATGGAAACACAGAGGGGTAATTTGTCCAGGATCCCTAGTTTGCCATTGGCTGTACTGGGATTATGAATCTATGTGCTATGTCCTCAAAGTGTGTGTGCCTAACCATTAGACTACACTGCCTGCCCTGAGTGAGCTGACCTCTCATCTCCATTTTATAGGGAGGAAAACTGAACCCCAGAGAGGCAAGGTGACTTCTCTTTGGTCCTGTGGCTAGTTAGCAGTGGAGCCAGGATTTGAATGTGCAACTTGTGGCTCAAAGTGCAATCCCTAAATCACTGCTGATTGTGCTTATTCTCAGAGGGTCCTCATAGAGCCTGGGCAGGTGTGCTCACAGGCAGTTGTCATGACACTGGCTGATAGCTGATGAGTGCTACACACATCCCCACATGAGCATCCCCAGAGATGAGGGGGAACCCCATATGACCACTGAGTACCATTCAGTTGTCCTCATGACCATAACCCTGGCACACTGCCATATTCCTGCTCAACTCCTTCTCTTCCCTGTCTTTATCCTGCCTCATCTCCCGCCTGTTCATCCCCGCAGCGCTGAGGCTGGAGGTGGCTGCACTGGGAGCTGTCCTCTGCCATTCTGGACCCTATAGGTTGAGTTGGGAATGCATTCTGCTTAAGGACTTGGCTTCATGCCTGCAGGAGACAGAATCTCTACTTATTCAAGAGGCAGCATAGCAGAATGGAAAGGACACAGATGTTAGGAGTCACACAGGCCTCAGTGTGACTCCTGACTTCTGAGCCTCAGTTTCCCTATCAATGCAATGGGCCTACAAATCCAGAGAAAAGGTGGAAAAGCCTGGCTCCATGGGGCCTACTAAAACCTGAGGGAAGGAAGAGCAAAAGGAACGCCTGCAGAGTGCAGAGCACTGACTCCTCCCCCTAAGACTGTCATGTGGAATGAGGGGTCCTTAGAGCTGGAGGTGAGCTTATTTTGGGTAAATGAGAGGTGGTGTAAGCACTGAGGAGGAGCACTGCTCTGAGAGTGCTGACGGCTGGAGATGTCAGCTAATCCAGCAGACACAGGACCAACAGGTCATGAGACGGTCCGGGCACAGCTTTATCTTTAGGGTCACTAACCTAGAGGACTCCAAAGCCAACCATTCCCCATAGAAGAAGCTTGGAGGGCCGCCCTACCCTGTGATCCTGTCTCCTGGCTCCATTAGATCTGGAAAAAAAGACAACATGCTCACATTCAGTCCTGGTCTGAAATGTTCCCATTTCACCTGCTCAGAGATGCTGGCAGCAATGCTTTGGCTTCTTTTGGTGGGTGAGGCACAGAGAAGGTAAGAGAGTGAGGGGCATAGTGAGGAGAGTGGACAGGGCACACTGGAAGGCTCTGAGGTCACGGCCCTGGAGACATCTCCCCTGTTTCGATACCAACTCTAAAGACTTTGACCTCTGAATAGTCCGGTCCAGCTGTGATGGCCAATGACAGGGACTTTGTGCTAAAGACTAGAACTGGCACTATGCTGTAGCCATAAATAGAAGTGGATTCAGTGGCATGCTGGCAAATGTTTTAACAACCAGCTTTCTGGAATGGAGGAAGCCCAAATTTGTAGCATTTACCACTTTCTGTAGTGTAACTAAATACTCTCTTCATGGCTGATCTGTGTCACTAAATGTGCCAATGGGAAGAAGTACTCGTGGTTGCTTCTTATGAACCTGTACTGGCTTCAGCACACCACAGGGCAGATTCACCATGAGGCTAAGGAGGCTCGAGCTTCATGGTGCCTCCTGTGCAGGGATCCTCCCAAAGCTCATGCATCATCCAACATGGTCATATGTTTTTGTACAGTTGGTAAAAGTCAGATATAATAACTACGATTGGTTAAGATTCCTACCTCTTTCCATTCTAACATCCCCTCCCTCTCACTTCCCCTTGTATTGAATGGTTTGGAGTAGCCATGGCATGTCATAATTTCTTTCCTCATTCTAAATAAATGTTCATGTTTGTACCTATTTTTGATGTTTAATTTTAATTTAATTTTATTTTCTTAAAAAGGGCCTCAGAACTGATATGTACTTTCAGCTGCAAAACTTTGATCCACCCTGCGAGTAAATTAGATTGCAGTTTATCCTCCAGAAAATTGTGTTGATTGTTACTCTGTATCTTGGAGTCGCACTGGTGTATATAAATGGATCACTGGATAATTTGGTCCAGTTTAGCTTCCTAAAGCATCGCATTTATTATGTCAAAGCTCTGCTTAACACTCTCGTGGCTCCCCCTTGATCCCTTAAACTGGTATATTTTTTAAAATTTTTAAAAAAAAATTTTTTTTTCTAAGATGGGGTTTCACCATGTTGGTCAGGCTGGTCTTGAACTCCCGACCTCAGGTGATCTGCCCACGTTGGCCTCCAAAGTGCTTGGATTACAGGCGTGAGCCACTACACCTGGCCTAAACTGGTATATTTAAGGCTCTCTGTAGATTGACGCCCATCTTCTTTCTGAAAATACTTCTTTATTCCCTGTACATTCTCTAAATACAAGTCTTTTTCCCTTGTGCCTTGGTTTAGGTTGCTCCCCCTGTCCGGAGTGCCTTTCCCTCTCCTCCCTTTTGGACTTTGCCAAATGCCTTTTCTGTGTCTATAGAGACGATCATGTGGCTTTTGTCCTTTACTCTATTAATAGAGCATATTACATGAATTGATTTTCAGATGTTAAACCAATCTTGCCTTCCTGGGATAAATCCCACTTGATTATGGTATATAATCCTTTTTATATGTTGCTGGATATAGTTTGCTAGTATTTTGTTGAGAATTTTTGCATTTATATTCATAAGAGATATTGATCTGTAGTTTTCTTTTCTGTGATGTTTTTTGTCTGGTTTTGGTATCAGGGTAATTTTGGCCTCACAGAATGAGTTGGGAGTTCTCCCCCTTCTATTTTTAGGAGAGTCTGTGAAGTATTGGTATTATTATTTAAATATTTGGTAGAATTCATGAACAAAGTCATCTGGACCTGGGCCTTTCCTTGCGGGAAGTTTTAAAGTTATGAATTCTCTTTTCTTGTTGTGGGTCTATTTAAATTTTCTATTTCTTTTGGAGTTGGTTTTGGTAGTTTATGTTTTTCTAGGAATTTGTCCATTTCATCTAATTATCTAATTTGTAGGCATATAGTTGTTCATAGTATTCCCTTATAATCCATTTTATTTCTGATGTTAGTTTTTGAGTCTTCTGTCTCCTTTATACATTTGTCAGTTGGACTAAAAGTTTGTCAATTTTATCGATCTTTTCAAAGATGACATTTGGTTTTGTTGATTGTCTGTTTTTCTATTTTTTATTTCATTTTACTTTAGTCTTTATTTCCTTTCTTCTGCTTGCTTTGTGTTTAGTTTTATCTTCTTTTTTTCTGGGAGAAAGTACTGGGAAAAACTCTAAAAGTTATGCAACATAGTATTAATGTTTCTGGAGATTGAAGCCTCAAAGCTGAAAATACATTGTAAGTAAGATGCCACCCACATCCCTGCAGATTACCAAAAGGTAGCAGAAGTGGTCCAATAACTACCCATCCCCATCCCCCACCTCCAGCCTACATAAAAGAAAGTAGATATTTGGAAGGAATTCAAGAGTCTTTGTGTTCTTCTGTCTCCTCTACCCCATGGTGGGTGGTGCTCCACCCAAACATGTTAAGGGAACTTCAAAAGTACTTGCAGAATTTGGGAGTGGACTGTCTGAAGGAAGGATATTTGCTGAGCTTCAGAAACCGAGGGGCCATCTTGCTACTCTACAGTGAGAGTGGTCATGGCGCACATCACTTGGAGTTTGGGTGTAGCTGTGAACATGGAGACTGCTGCCTGCTTTCTGGGGACTTGCGGGGCTTGCAGGAGGGCCCATGGATAGCAGGGGGAGGGATGAGGGCAGTGGCAGTGGAGCAGCCTCACATGAGAGTTTCCTGTGGGCCATGTGGACACCATGGAAAGTGCTGGGGCTCAAGCTGTCACGGCAGGACCTGCCTACTGGGGAGAGGGAACCTGAACAGCAAGAAGCCATGAAGAGGGCCACTTGTGGTGGTAGTGCTGAGGAAGGGTTGCCAGGGTCAGCTAGAGAACTTTACGGTGTGGTGAGCAGGTCCCCAGAAGAGTCTACAGATGCATGCCCAGTGGATGGGTGGGATGGTCAGTATTTCGATGCCTGAAGCTGTAGAGGGCAAACAGCCAGGGATGTCCTAGAGAGTACTACAAGTAGGGCTTTGCTCCTCCTTTCTCTAGTCTCCTTCCTAATCCAACACCCCAACCCAGCTATGGAATGCCTGGAACTGGGGAGAGGAAGAGTGAAAGTGATCATGCCTTCTATCCCACTTATAGGTTCCTGAGTGAGGTGTCACAGGTGAATGCTGTGAGAGGGAAAGGAGTATTGAATTGGGAGAGAGATTGAAGTTTTAAATGGAACGTGATATGGTTTGGCTCTGTGTCCTCACCCAAATCTCATCTCAAATTGTAATCCCCACGTGTTGAGGGAAGTACCTGGTGGGAGGTGATTGGATTATGGGGGTGGCTTCCCCCATGCTGTTCTTATGATGGTGAGTAAGTTCTCAGGACATCTGATGGTTTAAAAGGGTAGCACTTTCCCTTTGCTCACCCTTTGTCTCTCTCGTTGCCTTGTGAAGAAGCTACCTGCTGCCTCTTCCCCTTCCACCAGGATTGTAGGTCTCCTGAGGCCTCCCCAGCCATGTGGAACTATGAGTCAATTAAACCTCTTTCCTTTATAAATTACCCTATCCCAGTTAGTATCTTTATAGCAGTGTGAAAATGGACTAATACAGGATGAGACTGGCCTTCTTAATATCTGAAAATGGGATTTAATTCCTGGCTGTGGGGTCCACTGAAACCTTGTGAAGGCAAAGACAGGTTTGAGAGGATTTTTGAGGATGCCAGGTAGGGAAAAGCTGTGCCGTGTGGGTGTCCCTTTGAGCATACAGATAGGTTGTGTAACATAATTGGCAAGGACTCCTGTGAGCTCTGTGTGACAAAGAACAGCACACACTTGGAGGAGACTGGTTCCTGTCACACCCCATTTGCTGTGCTCTGCTCCACTGACTTGGAGATCCTTAGGACCAGCCTCCCCATTTTGCAGATGGGGAAGCCAAGGTCCAGAGAGGGCAAAGGGTTTGCCCAAGATTGTATGATGAGCCTGTATGAAAGGCTTCTGACCCTCTAAGTGCCTGGAAATTAGGAACCAGTGACACTTTCTTGTTCATTCAACACAAAAAGCTGCAATCAAAAAAGAACTCAACTTAGTGGGTGAAATCAGAGAGAGGATGAAATGTAGACACTCATTTTCATCATCAAATGTTTCTCAGGGAAAATGACAGTTCCAGCCCAGACGGGGAAGTAGAAATGGCCTATGCTAATGTCTGGGAGTTGCAGAAACTACTTTATTTTAATTCTGTTCTCCCAGAAGTCAGACCCATCCATTTGAAACTGCCAGTCAACTTTCCAGCAAAGGAAAACACACACACACACACCTCTGCACAAATGGCTTTGATTAGGCTTAGCTGTAGGTTTAAGAAAATTTAATCATCTTAACCTGTTTAGTCTTTTTCCTGATGAAAATCATCAGTCAGATTCCAGCATGGGCCTGTGAGAGCTGAGCTGCTGTCAGCGCTGTTGTTTATGTTAATACGTTATAGGCATGAAATGGAGGAAAGTAGAATTATGAGTAAAAATCCCGAGTGAATTAGAAGAGTAGGGGTCTGTGGCAGGCCCCTGAGGCTGCTAGCAGGGGCTCTGAAAGGACTGTTTATGAGCCTCAAGATAGAAGCTCCTTCTACCTGCTAGAAAGGATGTTGAGAAACCTTATGTTTCTTTCTGTGATCAGAACTTGCCTTCTGCAGAGCTGAAGGTCTAGATCCCTATAGACACCATTTGCTAGCTGCATGACCTCAGAGAAGTTAGTTAACCTGTCCAAATGTCAGTTTCCTCATCTGAGAAATGGGACTAACAGCTGTGTGGATCAGCTGGCATGTTGGGTGAAGGGACCAGCCCAGTGCCTGGTGCATAGTGAGAGCTCAGTCAAATGCCCATGGCATCAGTGTTACCCCTCCTACCTGATGCCATTCAGCTTCTTCATGGTGCTCACTCCTAGTACCCTAGACCCTGGGTGCTGACCCATGGATGAGTGCCACTGAATGTGAGGTGGTCTGCTTCTGACAGATTGAAAGGCTCTAAATCTGGAGCCTTGACCCACCTCTATTAGGAAGACCCGGATGACTTTGGTGACATCATTGGTTCTCTGGACCTTAGTTTCTGCCAAATAAGACCTGTAGTTGTACCCAATATCCACTTTTGCCTTCCTCCTGGGAGAAAAAATCCCAACTGCTATTCGATTGGAATAGCATCGGCAGACCTGATAGGCTGACCAGGAGGTAGGCAGGTTGCCTTAAGGCTGGAACTGGAGCTGCCACCTCTTCTGATTGCTCAGTGCTCATGCCAATCACAGGCCATGTTAACATATTCCTGTGTGTAAGCTAAGGTGTGGAAAGGGATGGGTTATGGGTACACATGGGATGTGTGGCAACAGTGATGGGGTATACTATTTCCCAGACCTCTGAATTGCAGAGTAGGGACACTTCATCAGCTAAAGCAAGGTACAGAGAGGAAGCTCTTGGTATTGCTCTAACCACACACAAAACCACACATGCACATCCAGAGACCCACACATACTTCCAGCATCCATACACATGGATATCCACACCGAGGTACATACTACACTGATTGTCTATGCAGTCCTCAAATGCTTCTCACTCTTTCTTGCCTCTGAATCTTCACATGGGCTGCTCTCCCTCTACTGGGAGTGTACTTGCGTCCTTCCCTTCATCTGCACACACATTGTCTGCAAGTTTCTACTTAAACATCTCTTTTCCAGAAAGACTGTCACACTTGCCTGCTAGAGACCTCCCAGCCCCATGCAGCAACTCCCTCAGCCCTCATCACACACTTTTGTAATAACAGGTTTGGTGTTTGTCTTCTCTGACAAACTGTGAGCTCCACGAAGACAGGGCCTGTCCAATATGGCCACCCTGTACCCCAGCACCCAGCATAGCACTCAATCAGTGCTGAAACAATGCATATTAAATAGTTGAATAAATATGCACATGTATCCATCTGTGTCTGCTTCCCCCTACATGATTGGGAGCTTCTTGAGAGTGGGACTTTGTCTCAAATGTCCCTGAGGAGATTCTTAAAATTAAAAGTGCTTGTTGAATGAATGGATAAATGACTGCCCACCCCCAACATCTCCCTCCCCCCGACAATGAAACAAACATTCCTATTCATCCAGACCTATGCATAGTAAACTAAAGATGGCCACATCTTTCTAAGTGTTCCAGTTGAGAGATGTCTAGTCCTCTGCCCCTTGAGTATGAGCTGGCATGACTTAGAATGCAGCAGAAATGGTGTCTTGGGCTTCCAAGCCTAAGTCATGAGAAGCCTTGCTGCCTCTACCTTGACATCTTGGAACATTCACTCTTGGAACCCAGCTATCATGCTGTGAGGAAGCCTCCAGCCAACAGCCTGAGATGAATTCCCAGCCAGCAGCTGACAGCCACTTTCCAGCCATGTAAGTTTCTTGGAAGTGGATCTTCCAATTCCAACTGAGTTGCCTTAGCTGATGAGCAAAGATGAGCTGCCCTCACCAAGCTCTATTTATTTTGCATATTCATAGATGAAATTAATGATGATTATTGTTTTAAGCCACTAAGTTTTGGGTAGCTTGTTATGCAGCACTGTATAACTAGAACACCATCCAGTCACATGTATGAGTGGGCCAGGTTTATCTGACAGGCTGAGCCCAAGAGAGGCCTGGGTTTGCTCCTCACCTTCCCACCACCTCTGTCTACTCCTTCTAGCCCCTGGTATCCCCTAACCCAACTAACAGGGAGAAATGGACCCTAAACTAGAGAGTGGGTCTCAGAGAGCATTTATGCACATGTTACCTGAGGTCTCTCAAGCTACTACTGAGAGGCTGCCCAGATTACATCCCTGAACCCCCTCTCAAAGGGGAAGGAGCAGATAAGGCAGCTGTCCAGGCCCCCTGAGTATACTTGATATAGGTAGGTGACCAGGATGAAAGAGAGAGCAATGCTCTACAAGGGTGGGCAGGGGGTATCTGGGGGCACTGATTCCGTCTGGGACAGAGGCTATGTGAGGGCTTTGTGTGCTCTTTCAGGATCCCACAGAGAAATGTGCCTTGAGTATTTATCAGAGGCTGGGCTTAAAGCTCTCTGACCTGAAAATAATAGAATCCATTTTCCTTTCTGCATCTATCAGTGACTCTATTTCCTCTGAAGCAGCAGGGAGAATGAGAAGTACTAGTAAGAACCAGCAGAGAAGAATAAGCTGTGTGGGCTTCTAAAGAGCCATCTGGTATGTGCTCAGTGTCTATCCCACTGGCAGGTTTGGCCAGATCTACTGTGCTAACGTGTGCACAGCTTCTGGTGGGTCTGCCAGGTGAGGGGCTCAGGTGCCCCTGGAACTCTGAAGGTGTGGCTGGGCAGCTCACAACCAGGCTGACAAACTCCTTGACCATCCTTACACATTGTGGACTCTAGGGACCAAAGGAATGGCCCTTAAGCAGTCTGGTCTGGGGAAAAATTGGAGAAAGCTCTTTCCTGGCAGAAAGGGCATCCTAGAATTTAAAATCAGAGAGTCACACCATTCAATCAAACCATCAACCCCAGGGTCCTTTCAAAATTTAAATCTTGAAGGAAAAGAAAATTTTAAACATTTCCTACTGCACAGCATACTAAGGAATAGAGGTAAGTTGGCTTTGGTAATTAACACTTCATCAGGAATTTTTCATTTTTTTTTTCTAGTGAGGGAAAGGGAAGAGCAACAGTGAGAAACAAATACATTTAAGGATGGGGAAAATTACTGAAAGGAGGATAGAAAAGAGAAAGTGGTATCTTAGAAAATATTTACCATCAGTCTAAATTTGCTTGCGTTTAGCTTTGAGGCAGGAAACACTTTATATTTTTGTCCAAAATCTCTGTGTGGGGACTTCCATTTCTGGAGCAGTGGGGCCTTAAATACCCTGAAAAACTTTCCACATGAAAACAATAATGTATTAGACAAAATATTTTAAAAATCATAATACATGACTGAGTTGACAAAGCATGGGGTCACAGAGAATGATACTGCATGGAGTGTAGACACAGGGTGATGAAGCACAGTGCTGGTTTTGTTCCAGGATCTGCTTTCCCCTGGTGACTTTAAGCCTGCATGTTGATGCTGAGCTGGAAGGAGAAAAAACAGATAAATACTGGGGCCCTGGGGCATGCTCAAATGGCTTGTCTAATAAAAGACCCCTGCATAATGCTGGGGCCTCAATAGCGACATTTTCAATACTAAAGTAACTAAGAAATCAGTCTGCTGCATAGAAGAGAGCAAGGACAATTTGGTCCCATGTAGAAAAAAAATTAATTCTTCTGAGACTACTTAGCCAGAAGTTGATTCTCACATGGATACATGATCCAAATTCATACAAAGTCTGAAATCCTTAAGCAGAAAATCTAATTCAGCAGAGACCCAAGTTGGTGCTTCCCACAAGTGACTGGCAGAAACAAAAACAAATTATCTTTGCAGAATGGCATGTTCAGCCCAGGCCTCAAAAATTTCTCACAGATGTAAAATTCCAAGGAGGATTTCAGTTCCAATCAAGAATCATAAAATCACACCAGAAAATAAGGCATGTTGAGTGCGAACCAACAGAAACAATAGACTATAGAATCAGACCTATGAAAACTTCAGATATTAAAATAATCAGCCATGAAAAATAACTATGTGTTTTAAGAAATAAATATCTAAAAATATAAAGATAGTACAGGACACTTTTTAAAAATGCAGATTTGTAAAATAACTAGAAGTACTAAGAAAATGTATAACAATTTAAAAATTCGGTGAATTTATAACAGATTAGACACAGTGGAAGAGAAAATGAATAAACTGATAATTCTTAAGAAATTGTCCAGTATGCAGGTCAGAGAGATAAAGATAAGAACAAGAAGAAAGTAAGGTTATGACATGAAGTGTGCAGAGGTCCTTGGAATTCCAGAAGGAGATGTTTATAGAAGGAATGGGGAAGAGGCCGTGTTCAAATAAATAATGGCTGACATTTTCCCAGAATTGTTAAAAGACACCAAAACTTGAATGTTAGAAGCATAACAAATCATAAACAAGAAAAATAGGAATTTACAACCACATATATTTTAGTGAAACTGCATAAAAGACACATCACTTTCAAGTATATATAAATTTTATTATTCCTTGTATTATAATACTTAAAGTATATAATACAAGGAATAATACTCTTTTATAAGTATGATATATTTCACAATAAATTTTTGTTACTGGCTATGAGTTCCTGAAGAAATGTGGTTAAAGTGAGTTGGCTGGAAGTTATCTCTGAATTTAGCTTTGGAGCTCTGGGAGCAGTGGGGTGTATGGGAAGAACTTAAATTTGAAATTAGGAAGACTTAATTTTAAAGCCCATTCTATTGCTTCCCAACTATGTGACACTTAGCAAATTATTTTACCTCTCAGTATATTTCCTTATTGATAAAATGAGAATAATATTCACCTTTTGGAGTTGTTGGGACATGGAATAAATTTTAAAGGCTTCTTGGGCAGGGGAAATCCTAGCGATGCCTAGCCAAAGTCTCTTTTCTCAAAGAGGAGTGTGAACCCTGCCACCCCTGCCCCAACTCTACCAGGCTAAATTGGACCTTCCCTAGAACTGATAAAGATTATGATCAGGTACTTAGCACCTGCTGGGGGCCAGGCACAGTGCTGAACATTGTATGTATATTTCCTCTCTTTTCCTTGCAAGAGCCCTGCAAAAAAGAGCTTTAACTGGAGACACTGAAGGCCAGAGAGGTTAAACTTCCCCCAAATCGTACATCTACACATTGCACAAATCACTGATGTCTCTGAGCTTCAAACTTTTCAAGTGATTACAGGGCTCAGAAGTCCCTGCACACTCCCAGAATGAATGTAAGATCATATGAGCTGGTATGGAAATTCCAGCTCCTGATTAGATGAACCTTCACTCTGTGTTGCCCACTTTTGAGTTTCTCTTTCCCATGTTTCACAGCTCCAAGTGGCTTAGGTAAGAATCCAGCCCCTTCTTTCCTGTTATTCTAGGCCAGGCCATGGCTTGGGACATGCTGGGCTCCCAGAGATGGCTCATCTGTGAGCCCACCATAAGTAGCAGCCTGGGTGGGGTACATATCCCACTGCCTCCTTACTGCCTGGCTCTGCTTTTTGCCACCCTGAAGGCCAATGACCACAGGTCCTGAGGCTCCAGGAAGCCTCCTCTGACCGAAGTGAAAATCTACCCCTAGAAAGCTCCTGCTGTGGCAGCCTGGGAGCAGGCACTCCTGGACTCATGCCTGCACCGGAGCTGGCCTTGATGTCAGAAGCCCCAGGCTTCTGTTTCTGCATGGCACCTTGGTCTCTTGAGCCTGTCCTTACATGGATGCCCAAAATGCTCCTTGGGGCTTCTCTTGTGGCTTTCTCCCTTGTTTATAGCTGTTTTCTAGGCTGGACTGGAAAGATGTATTTCTGGGTGGACATGAAATGGGCTACTTTAAGACAGTGGGTTTGTCTGCAAGAGATAGATGGGATTTGGGGAGGTGAAAAAGAATTGGGAACTGATAAGGACTGCACAGGCGGAAGAAGGCATGGGAGATGGAAGGGAATGTGGGGTGGCTCCAGTGGTGAACCGTGGTGGTATGCGGGGATCTGACTTCTCCCAGGAGCCTGAGATCCTTCCATTACCTGAAACTGGGGTTTCCACTCATCACAATGGTGCCCTTTGCCATGGGGGGCCCTGCTGATGAAGAGCACCCAGTGGCTTGGCTGTGGTGAGCATGAGAAGGCACGTGCTCCTGGGAATGAGTCCATCCAACTTGGCTCTGTGAGTGGGACAAAGATAACAATAACAGTGACAGCAGTGCTCACCCTCCTCTGAGCAGCTACTCCAAGCAGGGTGCTATGCTGAGATCCCTACAGTCCCGGGAGGGAGGCGTGGTTGTTATTCCCACCTAGAGTTGAGGACACTGAAGTTAAAGAGGGGATAAAAACCCATCCAAGGTCAACATAATGAGCTGAGTCAGAATTTGAGCTAAAAGCCCACACTTTTCATCATACTTCAATCCTACCTTATTGGTAAGGGGGCTCGAGGACTGCTCTTCATCCAAGACTGCTTTAACTTTAAGAAAAATCAGAAAGACATTCTTTAAAATTTAGAAACAAAGAGTGATCTGTGTTGATTGTATAAGGCTTAGAGAATACCAGAGAGTAGGAAGTTAATAGAAAAAACCCTGGCCCACCACAGGGGGTACCGCATGGCATAGCACAGGCTGGACTGGAGGCTGAGCCCTGCCCAGGCTGGAGGAGAGGACTGTTGCTGCTCTCGGGACGTCCCAATGGGGACCCGGCTCCACCAGTGTGAGCTGTGAGAAAACACACAGGCACTCGGTTGTAGGGTTGGAGCTGGGGCTCTTTGATGGTGCTGCAGAGGAAGGCCATTGGTTGGAGTAAACTGGTGGTCAGTTGACACTTCGTGGAGAGAGGTGTGGTGGGGGGGTGGTTGTCAGGCTAGTGAGAAAGAAAGGGAAGAAATGTCTGGCAGGGACATCAAGAACCTCCTGGAACAGTGTAGGGGAGTGTCTGTGAATTTGCTGGGCCCCCCTGGGAGAGGACATAACTGAGAGAAGGGCAGGCAGATCTGGAGACATCCTCTATCAGGACAAGAGGGACACCAAGTGACCACATGGACTTGGTGAGCAGAGAACTGGAAATGTGCAGATGTGGCAACAGGAGTCACAGTGTGGCCAGGGACCAATCACCAAAGACCAGGCAAGGGCATCCGGGCTGACCATTGTCCTAGGCAGAGGCAGCTGGAGGGAGAGGGTTTCCTCCCTCTAATGCCTGGAACTTCCATCTTGTAGGGGACAAAGAAGGGAGAGAGAGGGAAGGAGTGCTAGATTGACCTAGGCTGACCAAGAATTAATTGAGAAAGAAAGGAAGAGGCTGGATCTACAAAGTGACCCAAGGGCTTCTAGCCATCAGTGGACCCAGATTTAAGTGCAAAGCTATGCTGGGAAATAAAGGCACAACTTTGTCTACTGAGGTCTTAGTATGAAAATCCATACCATCTTCTGCAGTGTGTTTAGTTCCTCTTCTCCAAGGTAGGTCTCCTCCCCTTTTAACCTGGAGAGTTAAAGCACAGCAGAGTGAAGTGGCTCATCCAAGGCCACAACAAATGGCTGGGCTGGCACTTGAGTTCACATCTCTCTGACTCCAAAATTCGTATCCCCTTGGTCTCATTGTCTGAAACTTACTGCCTGGGGATCCTGGACAGCATTCTGCTGCATTCCCTGCAAACAGACCCATGAGCCCAGAAAGCAACCCAGCCATGCCTGAGATTTGGTTCCCAGTCACTCAGCACCACCCCCTGTGGACAGAGCTGGAAAACCGGGCTGCAGGAAGCAAGGCTGCATGGCTCTCTCCTCTCCTTCCACTGCAGCATTAAGCACCGATTAAAAAGATAATCTGGAAGCTGCTCTAGGCCCAGGCACCATGCACAAAACACCAGAATGATTTGTCATTTGAAAAGCTGAAAACATGGTGGTGAAATCTTGATGAGTCGATCATGGAAGATTATACAAATCCCCCTGCCTTTGGTGTAGACATTTCCAGCTGAAAGATACCACCTCCAGATGTGATACCCTCTAAAAATAGCAGGCGGAGTCACCTCCCTTGGCTGATTGTTCTAAGTGGTCCCTCAGTGCCATCTGGAAGTGGGTCTCCTCAGTGTACCAGGACATTGCCCCAATTATCTACGCAATGGCTCTTCAATGCTGGCTGTACAACAGAGGCGGCCGCTGTCTCTGCTTATCACACCTTCCCTACCCCCTGCCACGCCCAGCACCGACTCTGCCTCTCCGCTGAGGATGCACACTGCACAGGCCCTGCCAAATGTCAAAGGAAGCCATTCTTCTGGAAGAAGATCCTGAAAGCCTCCTGGAGGCAAAGTTCCGGCAGAATGAGGCAATTTCCCTCCCTGCAGGCAGAAGGAAGGCAATTAGAGTGGGTAAGGATGGGGGATGATTTCTCTTTTCTTCACTGCTGGGGAAATATGGGCCAGGTCACGTCACTGGCAGATGCTGCTGCTTGTGAGTGTGCAGCATCCACTCCCGATTGCTTTCTTGCCAGCGCCTCTGGCAGCGAGGACAGGAGAGGTGCATGTGCCTGTTCCTCCCTTGGGCTGTGGGTGCCACAGGGCAATGCTTGCTGCAAGCAGGTCTGGGACAGCTCTCAGCTGTGTGCCTGGACCTAGCTGGTCTGAGATCTTGGCCAGGGCCTCTGACCACCTTGGCCTCTGAAGCAATTAACTGGCCTCCCTGCTCTGTCCACCGGTCAGTTCTGAGCAGCATGAGATGGCAGAATTCTCAGAGGTCACCTGGTTCATGAGGAAATGCTAGGAAGGCATGTGAGTGCTTGGAAGGGGCCTCCCCAGAGGGAGAAGAACCAGGTCAAAGACTTGGTGCGGCATGGAGGAGAAGAGGGAAGGGAGGAGAGGAAGTAATGCCTGATGTGTGGTCCCTTAACTTTGTGCCCACCCAGCTCTGCCTTGAGGAGATAATGGGGAGAGGAGCAGAATGTCTTCCAGGGAAGCAGCGGGTGCAGACTGCTAAGAAGATGCACAGGTTTCTCAGTGCACCAGGTTGTCCTAATCATGTTTGTAGAGATCTTTGATCAGAATTAGCTATATTGCAATTTCAGGGACTAGGGCTCAGAGAGGGAAAAAGATGCAGACACTGCCACCTAGCAAGTGAGAGGAAGGGCTGAACATGGACGGAAGGGCTTGAGACATTGAGCCCTGGCTGCTTTCACCGGTGCCCTCAATTGCTGCTCCTCTTTTCTAAAGGCCTGAATCTCCAACTGGAGCGAAGCGGGGGCACCCTGGTCCAGAGATGTGGCCTGCGGTGCCCCTGAGAAGAGCTGTCCCAGGCACAGAAAAGAGGCAACATTTGGCTGTGGAAAATGCCTCGGGAGCTGTCAGAGCATTGGGAAGTCTCGTCCCATTCTCTGATTCAGGAACCTTCCCTCAGCAACAGCAGAGCAGCAGGGAACTCCTTGGTTCAGCATAGCTTGGCACATGTTTCTGAGCAGCGTGCCTGGGCCTGGCAGGGGAGACTGTCACAGCCAGAGTGGCAGTGCTGTGGCAGGAGGCTCCCTATGCAGTTCCACTTTGTGACTTCACACAGGTTGTTTTCTTGCCTAGAATGTCCTCCCCCAACCTTCTCTTCCTGGAAAACTTCTATTCAGTAAAACTCAGGTGAAATTTCACCTCCTCCAAGAAGCCTTTTTCAACTCTCTGTCTGCTGTGTTCTCAGAGCCCTTCCTACACACACACACACACACACACACACACACACACACACACATACACACACGTGTGTGCGCGCGTGCACACACACACACACACACACATGAGGCTTTCCTGTACCAGGACACTATCTGCTTCTTGGCTAGATTGTAGACTCTTTGAAGTGAGTGATCATCTAACCAGCATGATGTTTATCACATAGTATATACTTCATCAATGTTTGGGAGCCAAGGAGGGCATCCACAGTGAACAGCCACACTACTTTTCCCTCTGTGATCAGCACAGTCTTATACTGTGGCATAAGGGCTTCCCTGTGATCCAAGGAGGTGCTTCCTGCTGGTGAAGGAGGAGTTGGGCCCGGGGCTGCAGCCACCTGGGTGAGAAACCACTGGGAACCTGCTCTGTGCGAGGCCCTGCCTGGGTTTTGGGGATGGGAGTGAGTAAGGCACGATCCCTGTCCTGAGGACATGCAGTCTGGTGGAGTGGACAGGAACAGGGCCCGCCAGGCAGAGGGTGCTGATTGTCACAGATGGCTCGGATGTCAGGGAAGCCTGAGTGGGGAGAGTGGTGGTGGCTGTTGGGACCATTCTCCAGAGGATGGGGTGCAGGTAGAGTTTCAACAGATTGATGAAAGGGAAGGGGATTCCAAGGGGAGAGAGGAGCAAGAACAAAGACAGAGAGGCAGGAGCCTGCAGAGCAGTCGAGGGTCAGAGAAGCTGTATGGGAGCTCAGCTATGCCATCTTGGAGCTAGATGGAGAGCAAGATGAAAGGGTGAGCCTGGAACCTACAGCTGCCAGGGCTGGAGGGCCCCTTGCATCAAAGCCCTTCCCTGTGGAGGAGAATGGGGGCCTCAAGGCTAGGATGCCTGCCAGGAGACTGGGTCAGATTGGGGGGCTTTGAATGTACTGATCCAGAGTGCTTAAGCCCAACCAGTGGGCAGCAGACATCTTCATACAAGGTAGGAGTGCAGGGTGGGCCAGCATGAAGGCAGGAGCTGTGGAGCTCTGCAGTACCACGTGAAGTTTAGTAGGCCTCTGCACCCTGCCTGTCTCTGTACCTCTCCTGCCATCATGCCTTGATTCAAACCTTGCTTCTTTGAGTAAAGACACTGCCTTCTCTTAGTATGCCCAGAAAGGGTAGCACATTAGGCCTCAGCTGCCCCAGCATGTCCCAGTGAAGCCAGACTGGAGAGACTCAAGCCAGCACAAGGGTTCTCGGAGCCTGGGGAATGGGGGGTGGGGGGGTGCGGCCAGGCAGCGGGACACCAGTGCCACCGTCACCCTAAGGGAAATCTGGGCCTCACAGCCTTGCCTGAGATGTGGGGCAGTCTGACAGGCAGCTGAGTCCGTTGCTATGCCCTCAGCCCACAGATGGATGGGACCTGGCCATAGCCCAGCATTGGCCTCTGTGAGTAATCTGACCGCATGACTTTTATTCCTGGACAGCCTCTGTTGCTGAAAAGGAATATGATGTGGGATCTTCCCATGAAATATTAAATTAAAAAAAACAAGTCACAGCACAACATATGTAGTCTTTAACATTTCTTTAAAAATGAAAATCTGTTCAGGCACTTTGTCTCATGCCTGTAATCCCAGTACTTTGGGAGGCCAAGATGGAAGGATTGCTTGAAGCCAGCAGTTCAAGACCAGCCTGGGCAACAATGTGAGACTCCTGTCTCTACAAAAATTAATAATGAAAAAGTTAGCTGGATGTGGTGGCATACACCTGCAGTCTCAGCTACTCAGGAGGCTAAGGTGGGAGGATTGCTTGAGCCCAGGAGCCCAGAAGCTCAAGGCTACAGTGAGCTATGATCCCACCATTGCACGCCAGCCCTGGCAACAGAGCGAGACCCTGCCTACAAAAACAAAACAAAACAAGAATCTAGTCTAGAAGTGCTTGTAGATGTTTGTGAGTGCATAGAAAAGTTCTAGATGGAGTCTTGGCCATTTTACAATAGTGGTTACCTCCGGGGAGGGGACTATTGTCGAGGGGACATGCATGCCTTATAATGTATGCTTCTGCACTGTGAAGTTTACATTAATTTAAAATGTTGGTTAACACTGAGGATTAAAACATGCTTAACACACCCTCCTCGGGACCCCTGCCCTCACTCATGTCTTAGCACATCTAGCTCAGGGTGCCTGTCCACCTGAGCTGGGCCTCAAGTCCAGCTTCCTCACCCACCCACTGGGGCACACCTGGGCCGGGCCCATCCCTGAACTCCATTTTTTCCACCTGAAAATGGGAGCAATGGTGATAACAACCTCTCCTCACCTTGGATGTAGAGGGCATGTACAGGCTTGGTGGATGACCAAAGATCCGAGTGCTTCTGTGTGGCTGCCAAGGACAGTGCAGGCGCGAGAGTCCTCCCCATGATGAGGACTCAGGCAGAGCAGGTGGCCCCTCAGGAGGAATCACAGCTGCTGCCCACAGGGGCTGCTCTGTTGCTTCTCCACCCTGGCAGAGGCTAATGGGGGGCCTGAGGCTTTGGGCTCAACCCGACTTTAATCCCTGCATGGCTGCTTTCTAACTGTGACCGGCTGGGCCCCGCACAGTCTCTCTCTTCTTTGTAAAAAGGAGAAATGAACACCTACCTTGAAAGAGGACTCTAAGGGTTATACAAGGCACTACATGTGCACATGTGGCGCACACAGTGGCATGGATGCATGGTGTGCCCACCTCCCTCCCGACTGACACCTGGGGGACAGCCCGTTCCTCATGGTGTCTCCAGCAGGCTCAGTGTCCAAGGCAGTCTCCCCAGTATGCTCACCAGCCATCATCACCTACTCTGGGTTTTGGGGGTTCACCCTAGCATATTCTCCCATACTCCCCTCTGTCCCACTGCTCTGGTGTAGAATGGAACTAACAGACCTTCACCCCATTCCTGTACTCCCAAGGGGCACACCTGTGGCATAAATGGGAGGAGTGCCCGGGGTACAGATGTGGCCATGGCAGTGCAGGGAACTGTGGATCTCACTCAGGCAGGCATATGCAGGCCTCACCTGAAGCTGCCCAGCAGGGCAGGGAGTGGCACAGGCAGCTCCATGCAGTGTAGACGGCAGCACCTGTGCTAGACTCCTGGGTCCCCCCGGCTCCTGCTCTACTCCCATCCACCCAACTGTGTTACCTCCACGAAGGTGCTTGTCAGTAAAGTCAAGTGTCTGTCCCAGCTCTGACCACACATTGCTATTGAGAGGAAATGCAAGGCATCAGGACAGAACAGATGCAATTCAAACTTGTGCGGTGGGTGGAGGTGGGGTGCGGTGGGGCCAGGACCCTTTCTCAGGTCGCCTAACCAACGGGTGCCTAGGTGGGGCCTCACTGCAGGAAGGCTCCTCATCTTCCTGTCTGTAGAGACAAGCTTCAGTTGCCTTTCCTTCCTGGCACTCTGAACAGCTGAACCCTACTCCCCCTACTGCCCTCCCTTTCCCCTGTCCCCCCCCTCCAACCATTCCCCCCCACTGCCCATTTTCTGGCCGAATTGTTCCTTGGTTTATCTTTGACCTCCACTGCAAACCAGGCTCTCTCTGACAAGGCTTTGAAGTCAAGTGCCTGTGTCTCCCACTCCAGGGCTGGGTTCAGCCCAGCTGGACTCAGGCTGGATGCAGGGCTGAGGTGGGGCCCCCCAGCATGCTGGCTGTGGGGGTGGGGGAGAGCTGGTGCAGGCAGAATGGAGGCAGTTGTGGTGACCAAGAGGGAGTCAGACAGGGACAGGGTGTGGACGCCAGGGTCTGGGACTCAGGGCCTCCCCTCAGAGCTTGGTGGTGGAGATTTCTAGGCAACAACCATGAAAGGCTCACACAGGTAGGTGTTGAATTCTACTGCCTAAGTGCCACGTCCTGACCTTTATTAGTGGTTCTCAAGCTTGATCACGCATCAGAATCTTCGGCAGGGCCTGTTAAAACATGCAATACTTGGCCTTGCCCAAGAGTTTCTGATGCACTAAGTAGGTGTGGGGTGGAGTCTAGAATCCGCATTTGTAACCAGTTTCTATGTGCCGCTGCTGCTGCTGAACAGGGGCCACACTGTGGAACCACTGCCTTGAGTGCTTTGCCTTCCCCTCCCTGCTGAACAGAAAGAGCAGGCTGAATACACTAAAGGGAGTGAAGTGTCTCGACATTCACTTTAGCAGGATTAACCATAGGAGTTGTAACATTGCTTGAGCTTTTTTGGGTCTCAGTAAGATAATAGCACATTATCTTATTGAATCCTTACAAGGGCCTTGTAAAATGGGAACATCACATCCATTTTAGAGAAGGGTAAACTGAGACTCACAGAGTCCAGGCACCCCAAGTAACCCACTGGGCAGTAGCAGAATTAGGATTTGAACCCAAGTAGCCTGGCCCCAGAGCCCATGTGCTAGGCTACAGTACTGGTCCCTCTGGGCAGACAGGTAAACAGTGGTTGACTGTTGGATTAGTTCAGAGCCCGGAACAATCCCTGTGCATGAAAGGCTCAGCGAGGGCCTGGGCGTGCCCTGGGCAGGACTGCCTCTGCTCTGGTGCTCCGAGCCCAGGCCAGGGCTCCTCTCTATCCCCCACTGCTGGGCCCTGCCAGGCAGAGGGATGGATGTGCCCCAAGAGGAGAACAAAACCCTGTGGGAAAGGACTGAGCCCCCATGTTAGTTCAGTCCAATCTGATAGCATCAGGAGCACTAAGATGTTGGCTCAGCTCCTTCTGCTTTTTTTTCTTTTAAAGCTGTTTCAGAATTTCCTTTGCCCACATTTTATTTTTCATTTGAAAGAACTCCTCCCTGCTACTCCAATCCACCTGGCTATATAATTCCTGGACTAGATATATTCTTACTGATGTGAGTATATGTGTGTGACTCTGAGTGTTCATTGTGGCCTGTGGACATGTGAGGGTGCCTCTGTGTCTCTGCAGGCATCTGTAGTGTGCACACGTGTGCCTGGATGCGTGCAGACTCGGGTACATACACTTGGGGGTCTGAGTGTATGCTACCTCGCTCCTGGATGGGCACTGACCCCTGACTGTGAACAGATGTGCTTCACAGGACCAGGCAGGGATCGCAGCTGCTTGGCTGCCAGAAGACGGCCAGTTCTGGGGCTCAGAAAGGAGCCTGGAGCACCTTGACCCAGCAGAGGAGCACCTTACCCTTGATATTGCTGCAGGCCAGCCAGGAGGACTGCCTCTCCCAGTCTGTAATGCTGTGCTGTGGGGTGTGGGGGAGACAAGGTTGCCACGCTCTTTATCAAGCCCTTTGAAATGTTCCGGGGCTGCTGGCCAGGCCAGCGGAGGCAGCAGTGCTTTATGGGCCTGACTCTGTGGTGACCTCACCACTCGGTCCTCCCTGCTCCTCTCCTGTGCTTCTCTGGTCTTCCACTGTCCCCTCCCCATGACGGAGTTCTCCAAAAAAGGAGGTGCCCTATTCCCCATTCACTCACCTTATGGGGGAAGGAACAGCCCCCAGAGGGAGAGGGGAGGAGATGGGTGTGAGGGCCTCTACGTCCCTAAGCAGGTGTGGGCTGGAGTAGGAAGGAGGGAGGAAAGGATGGTCTGCCGAGGGCCTGGCTTTGCTCCCCTCTGTGGTGACAGATCTCCCTCCTAGCCTAGGAAAGACCCCCAATGGAAGACAGAAATGACAGAAAGCAAGAGGATGTGGTTAGGACATCCCCTATGTTGGTCCATCCATTTATGCCCAGAGCCTAGCACAGTCTTTGGCACATGGCAGGCACTAAAATCTATTTGATAAATACTGTTGAATGAAGAAAGAAAGAGCTAGAAGCTTAGGGGTAGAGGTTGTTGGAGAATAAGATGAAGAAGACGAAGGTGGAGAAATGGCCAGAGGGAGAAGCCAGCAGCCCAGCATTTGCTGGCCCTGAGGTGCTACCCAAGAAAGCCAGTGACAGGGAGGTGGAGAGGGAGAGAGGGGAGAAAAGATAAAGGAACAGTGGGCAGTGAGCAAGAAAATAGAAGAGGAAGATTTGCTCTCAGGTATGGAGGTCTGGATTCTTTGGTGGGGAGTGGCCTGTGTGCTCAAAGGAGAAAACCAGGTTCCTCCCTTGTAGCTTCAGGGGAGTGTATCAGATCCAGTGGGGTTAGGGTGTGGTATTGGGACGGGGCAGCCACCTGGACATGAAGGCCAGGCCTGCTCTGAGAAGAGAAGTGCTGTGCAGAGTAGGTTCCTCATCATTATGTCACCCCATCATTGCCACCACATGTCTGCCATGGGGGGTCTTGCCTGTCCGTTCTTGAAGCTAGAGAAACAAGTTGAGGCTTGCAAGGGGGTCAGGGGATAAGGGGAGGACACAGAGATGGGAAAGGACCCAGATGTGCCTGATGTCAGAGCCCAGGGTTTAGAAAGGGCAGGAAGACTTCTTGGAAGAGGTGGAATTTAATGACAGTCAATTGCATTATCTGGAAGCACCAGTTAGAGAGAATGAAGCCCCCTGTCTTTTCTTAAGAGAGACATCCTGTCTTGGGCTGCTACGGCTGCCAGCCTGCATTAAGCTGCCCTTGGGCCCCCTGTGTGGAGCAGGGAAAATTAGAGCCAATCAATGCGATTTCAAGGCAGCAGCTCCTTCCCAGCAGCCCGTGGCCATGCCTGTTAACCAGCCCGCAGCCCCAATGGCCTGACACCACAAGCACATGGCCCCTAATGGGGACCAGACCTCCTTTCGCCCTCCCACCTGCCTGCCTGTGTGTCTTTGTGACTGTGTGCTGAGCTGAGATCATTGTTCCTGGGGCCCCGTCCTGCCTAAGGGCCCAGGACCTACTGGGCTAGCTAGGGGGTGGGGTGGGGGCAGAGCGGGGGGGGGGGGTGAGTGGTAACAGCCCTGCAAATGGCTCCAATCTAGCAGGGGATAGGACAGCTCAGCTTGTAGACTGGGCCGGCAGGGCTCAGCTTGGCCCCAGGCAGCTGCAACCAGGTCATCTGACTGCTTTAACCCCTACACCTCACTCTGCCCAATGGGAGGTCTGAGTATTCTCCACCCACCCCTTGCCAAAGACAGCCTAGGGAGGCTGGATGCTGGGCCTGCTCGAAGCTGCAGTGTGCATTGCTCCTGACCAGGCCTTCCTCCTGAACTCTATTTTCCTGGCCTTAACTTGGGCCCTCATCGGCTCTCACCTGGGATTCTGCATTTAAGCCCTCTGCCTCCTGCCCGCCTTCACCCTGCTCCTGCCAGGAGGCTTTCTAAAATGTGTCTGCTGGGCTTCCTTCCCTGCTTCCCCATCCCCAGTGGCCCCCAACTGCCTTCAACTGAAAGGGTCATCCCTGGCCACTTCTTAGGCCTCTTCTCTTGAATGTGCCAGGATGAGGGTGACGTGAATGAGGCGCCCACCCACCTTGGGTACAGAATTTAAGGGGGAACCAAAAAACGAAGCAGTCAAAATAAATAACGTTTTAGTGCCATTTTTTAAAAACCAAAATTAATGAAAAAAATCCATGATGAATATCAAATGTCAAATGAATATCAAAATGAGTAACAGAATATCAGAATGTCAGCGAAGACATGGACTGACAAGACAGGATTGGAGAGAGTGCAGTAAGGTGAATCGCGTCGGTATGGGGCAGATTCTGTCTGTATTAGCCCTGCCAGCCTCACCCTACTGCTGCCTCTGCACCTGGATGTGCCAGTCATTCTCTACCTTTTGGAGGGGCCCCAGGAAGTGCTTAGAGTCCCCCCAGCACCCAGGCCTTTGTATGTGCCATCCTCTCTCCTGGAATTCTCTCCCATCTTCCTTCTTCTGTTCTTCACCGGGATCCTTTAAAGTTCCTCTAAAACTCGGGCCTGGCAGCCCCTCCCTCATTCCCTAGGCCGGGTTAGGAGCTCTTCTCTGTCTCTCCCCTGACTTCTACCCTCCAACCTTAGCATAGCCCCCAGCACTGAGTTCCAGGGTTCTGACTACTGGCCTCTGAAGCCACATGGTAAAGTCCTGGAGAGCAGAATGGTGAGGCGTTCATTTCTGCATCCTTAAAGCCCATCATGGAGCCTGACACAGATTGTCTTCAATTACCTTTGATTGACCAAATGAATACATGAATGGACAAATGAAAGAATAACATGGTTGTGGGTCATATACCATTTCAATGAATACTTCAGGGATCAAAATTAAATAAAACCCTTGAGGTTCCTCAGATCCAGATGGACCCACAGGCTACCAGCACCATAGAATAAATGCTGTGACATTTTGGTCCAGCAAAAAGATTCTAGCAGTCTCTAAAAATCGTGGCCATAGGATTTGCTCTATACTTTCAAAAATTACTCTTTTTTCATGCTAAAGCCCTTTGGCTTGCTCTAAAAGACAACATAGGAAGGGAGAGATGATGCAGGCCAGTCCTCTCCAAATAAGGCAGAACCCAAATTTATTTTTAGCCGTGACTTTCCCAACTGCAACAGGGCACAAGTCCATGAACCAGCCTTACAGAAACCCACCAACTTCCAAAAAAGTTTCAACAACTCATAAAGATACACATGTGCATGCAGACACAAAGACCTCTTTTAGGGAAGAGGCCCCAAGACATAGATTGGAGCCCCAGCTGGGGCCCCTTCTCCATAACAACTCTTCAGCCAGCCTGGACAATACAACCCCTGAGCAACTCCAGTTTTGCTTAACTGGGACAACTCACCTTTTCTCATCCTCCTGGAGAAATGCAGTTTTGTATTTTCCTGATGTTTGATGGACCCAACCTCAGAGCATCCTCAAAAGTCACATTCCCTGGGAAATCTGACCAAATCCTAAGAACAAAGAGACTATTGGCTAACTTCATGGAGACCACAGGGAGCTCAGTCCTTAGCAGAGGAGCTGGAGGGAAAGAGACATTGGAATACTTCACCGTGATTATCTGCAACATCATTATCTTCATCTCTACAAACTGCGGCTGGTTCATTTTAACCCTGTGCAGGAGCTGCCTATAAAAGAGGATGGCTGGAGTCAGAGGCTTGGGTGCTCTTCTGGTCGAGCTGGGAGCTCTCAGTGCCTGCTGACTCATCTGTAAAATGGGGATAACGTCAGGATGAGCTAATAATGTGGAAGCCAGAAAGGCTGATGCCATCTCTGTTTCCAATATGATTTTTATGGCCTCCATGATGGTGTTCTTGTAATCTTTCTCTGCAACAGGCTCGTTTTTCTCCTCAAATTCCTCTGTGTTTGGCTAAGAACAATTTGTTTTTCCTACATTTGTCAAGTTGCTCGAAATTCCTAATGCTCATTCATGTTCTTTCCGAGGATTAGCAGAGCACTCCGTGCTTGTCTTTCACCACACTCCCTCTGCACATGGGGTAAAAATTACATTTGAGTGGAACCCTGGCTCTCGATGCCTGTAAAATGGAGACTTTGGCGAGACTCACTTGCCTGGGTCAGAGTGGGAAAGAGGCTGAAAAGCAGGCCTGAGCATCTTTAATGATGTGCAGAAAGAGAGGGGCCTCTGCCCCCACGGGCAGATGTACACAGCTGCTAACAGAGAAGCCCCTCATCCTGTGCGACCAGTGCAGAGAAACGATCCCCTCGAATGCTTCCTAGTGGAGTTAAGAAATTTTTTGTTGATCGTGCCTTTGAACTAAGGTCATTTAAGTATACAACAGATGTTCCTCTGAGGGAAACAGACTTATAAAGTCAGGAACACAGAAGGGACCTAATGGTTTACTGGGGGTGGCGCATTAAGTTCATAGCAATTTAACTCCTTTCAATGTTAAACAAAACAATGACGCAATTTTATGCGCAATAAAAACCTGTCAAAACAATCATCCTGGGCAGTGGAGGTCCTTTCAGTCATTCTTCTAAAGATAAACCAAGGGCACAAGTGACAGACGTTTCTGGCTTCTCTGTGGGGTTGGAGCAGTCAGTGTGGCAGCCTTAGCTGCTCTAGGCTGGATCGTACAGGATGGTTGAAGCCTGAAGCCTGCGGGTGGAGGGAGGGGGCAGCCGTGAAATAAAAGGGCAGAAAATTCATGATCTGAGTGGCTTCCTGACTGTGCTAGTTTTCCGTGGGCAGAATTAGTGGTTACCTGGGAAGTAGGATTGCGGGTGGCTGAGTAAGTCCCTCCACAGCCGGCTTCACAGACTCCGCAGCGAGGGCTTTGTGAGTCAAACCACAGATACGTATTGAGCATCTCCTATGTATCAGGCACATCCATGGGGTTCAGTATTGCCTTCTCCAGGGTCCTCTGTGTAACTGTCGCTTTCCTTGAGAGGGCTTCAGCAGCAAGTCAAAAGAAGACTGAATTTGAATTCAGGGAAATCAGAGTCTAAATTCCAGCCCAGGCATTTATTAGCTGTGTGACCTCTTGCAAGTCACTTAACCTCTCTGAGCTTTGATTTTCTCCATTTATAAAATGGAGGTAGTTGTACTCACAACATGGGGTTGTTATCAGGTTGAGTAAAAGAATGGATGAAAATTCCTAGCACAGTTCCTGACACAGAGTAGATGTTTCCCTTCCCTTCCAAGGGAACGAACAAGGCAGCATCCCTGCCTTCAGGGAGCTTATAGTCTAGATGGGCAGACAAGCTCTGTGTGCATAAAAGGCAAGGGATGGCTGGGTGCAGTGGCTCTTGTCTATAATCCCAGCACTTTGGGAGGTTGAGGTGGGTGGATCACTAGGTTAAGAGACTGTCCTGGCCAACATGGTGAAACCCCGTCTCTACTAAAAATGCAAAAATTAGCTGAGCGTCGTGGAGTGTGCTGTCGTAGTCCCAGCTACTCTGGAGGCTGAGGCAGAAGAATCACTTGAAGCCGGGAGGCGGAGGTTGCAGTGAGCTGAGATCATGCCATTGCACTCCAGCCTGGTGACTCCAGCCTGCAAGACTCCATCTCAAAAAAAAAAAAAAAAAAAAAAAAAATGTCAAGGATTTCTTTCAGGCCATGGAAAAGCACAAACACTTAGGTGCTGTAGAAGCTGAGCAGAAGGTGGCTGCTGGGCTGGGTGACCAAGGATGGGTTTCTGGAGAAGTAGACTTTACTTGGGTCTAAGAGTCTTCAGAAGGGGAAAAGAGGGCATTCTAGTCAGGTGGAACCCGGCGAGCACAGGCACCTGGGAATGTTGAAGGTATGTTTGAGTCCGGCCGGGAGGCAGCCAGTCTTCTGAAGCACAGTGTTCGGTGGGTAACGGGTGGGAGCTGAGACTGGCTGGGCAAGTGGGATGGATTGGGAGGAGCCTCAGGCACCAAGCTTAGCTTTTTCTGGAGGCAGCAGGGGACCGCCTCAGCTCTTTGAACTAAGGAACACTAATCACATTTGTTTTCCAAGAAGATTTGTCCAGTCCGTGAATGGGAAAAACCTGGTACATTCCCTGCTCCTGTGCTCATGGCAGACATGCTTAATCAATCTCAGCCTGGAGGCCAGGAGACAGTTTGGAAGCTGTTATAATATTCCGTGTGTAGGGTGAGGAAGGCGTACGCTGGATGAGTTTATTCACTGTTAGCTGAGAGTATGTATCTCTCCACTTTGGATTTTGAGATGAACGAGGAGACAGGGCTCGCTGTGAATGTATAGTGGTCTTCCATCTTTGCTGCCTCTAGGACACGTGTTTCTGGGACTCAAGCCTCATCAGCAGTTCTCCGGCTTCCCTGTGTTGACTGTCCCCGGTAGTCTCTGGTGACCCCTGTAGGATACTGGATCAGAGTGTGACAGCTGCAGCTGCCCCGAGAGTCTGGCACTGAGCCCTGGCCCACAGGGAGAGGGGTTGGGACCTGCCAGGCCTGGCCACGTGGCCCCTGGGTCTGAGGGTCAGCAGCAAGTAGTGAATTGTGGCTTCCCATCTGTGCTTGCTTTGGCAATGATACACATCTGAAATGTCTGACTGTTTGGGCAGGAGCTTGGCAAGCTGGGCGTCACCCTGGAAGAGGAGTGGAATTTTCCTGAAATGATAAACCATTTAAATTGGTCAGAACTTTCTGCAGTTACTGAGGTGCCAGAAATAGAAGGCAAGTATGCTTGCATTGTTGTAATTTCCTTCTTGATTTGCATTTAGAGCCAATTTTGATCCATGGAGATGGCAGCTTCATGTGACTACTAAATCTGGGCCAAGTTCTACCTCTGCAGGACAGGGGGAAGTGTGGAGACCACTGCAGAGCAGAGGCCACCCTTTCCATGCCCAGGGCTCCTGGCCTCTGTGACAGCCTGTCTCTATCCTCATCTGGCCCTTCCAGAAGGGCAGGACAGCTCCATTCTACCTGCCTGTAGAAACCTCTGGAGCAGTCTCGGGAGAAGGAATGTTACTTCTCACTCCTCCCTGATAGGTGCTTGCACCGTGCTCCAGCAACACTGACCACCTCATCCCACCTCATCCATGACCCTGAACCCTGCCGCGTCCTGCAGCCTTGTCTCCAAATAAGCCTGGAGTCCAACCACTCCCTCCACCTCAGCGGTCACCATCATCTCTCACCTGGAGCCTCCTGCCTGGTCTCCTTCCTTTCCCTTCCACCTTTCCATACAGCAGCCAAGAAGATCTGTTTAAAGAACAATCCTGGCTGAGCATAGTAGCTCACACGTGTGATCCCAGCATTTTGGAAGGTCAAGGCGGATGGATCACTCGAGGTTAAGAGTTCGAGACCAGGATGGTCAACATGGTGAAACCCAGTCTCTACTAAAAATACAAAAATTAGCCAGGCATGGTGGTGTGCACCTATAATCCCAGCTACTTAGATGGCCGAGGCAGAAGAATGACTTAAACCTGGGAGGTGGAGGTTGCAGTGAGCTGAGATTGCACCACTGCACTCCAGCCTGGGGGACAAGAGTGAGACTCCATCTCAAAAAAAAAAAAAAGACAACAAAAAATTCCCCAGAACAGAAAAGAGCAATCCTACTAAAGCAGAAAGCAGAGACTGACTGATCCGGGGATTGTTCTAGGTGCTTTGCACACAACCTTGCGGGGAGCACTTCCATCATGTCCTTCACATAGATAAGGAAACTGAGTTGCAGAATGCTTAATCGTTCACTTGAGACTACCCAGCTGTCAGCAGCAGAGGCTGGACCAGAACCTAGCTTGTCAAGGTCCAGAGTCCATGCAGCTTTACCACCGTGCCATACTGCTATATCAATGTCATGTCCTCGTGTGCCAACTCTGCTCTCACTAATCTCTGGTTTCCCATTGCATTGATAACATCCAGCCCTTGCCAGGCCCTGCAGGATCTGCCCTGGCCCCACCTCTGATCTCTCTCAGGCCATTTCCCTCTTGCTCGCTGTGCTCTGGTCAGAGTGGACTGGGGTTGCAGAATAAAACACAGGATGCACAGTTAAATTTGAACTTCAGATAAGCAATAGGACTTTTTTGGTATAAATATATACTGTACAATATTTGGGACATACTTATACTAAGGAAATATTCATTATTTATCTGAAATCCACATTTAACTTTTGTTTGTGTGTATATGTGTGTGTGCATATGTGCACGTGTGCCACTGAATCTGACAGCTCTGGCCTGGACATATTCTGTTCCCTCAGCTGCTGAGTGCATGCCCACCTCACAGCCCTCACTGCGCAGTGCTCTTCTCCCGCCACGCCTGGCTGGCTCCTCCTTTGTGTTTTTGCTTAGGTGTCACCTCCTCAGGGAGGCCTTCCCTGACCACTGATCTAAAGTTGGCTCCCTGGGTGTGGTGGCTTACACCTGTAATCCCAGCACTTTGGGAGGCTGAGGTGAGCTAATCACCTGAGGTCAGGAGTTCAAGACCAGCCTGGGCAACATGGTGAAACCCTATCTCTACTAAAAAGACAAAAATTAGCTGGGCATGGTGGCAAACACCTGTGGTTCCAGCTACTCAGGAGGCTGAGGCAGGAGAATCACTTGAACCTGGGAGGCGGAGGTTGCAGTGAGCCAAGATCGCACCACTGCACTCCAGCCTGGGCAACAGAGCAGACTCCATCTAAACAAATAAACAAACAAACATAAAATAGGGTCCCTGCCATTCTGCCCCATAACGTCCCCTTCTTTCCCCATGATTTGTGCTTACATGTTTCGCCTCCATCGAGCCTGCTTCCTCCAGAAGGTTTAATGAGCTGTGCACTCCCTCAGGGAAGGAGCCCCATGTGCTTTGTTCATCACTGATGTGTAGTGCCAGCAAGGCCCAGGCCCATAGTACTCGTTATGTCAGTATACATTTCTGCATTCACCTGTGCTGCTCTCTCTCTCTCTGGAAGCCCTCCATCTCCCCTCACCTCATTGTCTACCTTCTCTTTTAGGCCTTTCATTTTGGTTGATTAATTGTGGTTGATGAACCTAGGTATGTCTGGGGCTCAGCTAGGAGAGTTCTCAGGAGCCCTCAAGAAGCTCGTGGTCAGGAAGACATGCTAGAGCAGTGACCTCTGGTGCAGTGTGCCTAGAAAGTCTACGAAGATGGCACAGGTGCCATGTCGTGGGGACAGTGCCCTTCTAAAAGACTCCTGGAGGGACTTCCCTCAACTTCACCCGGGAAAGGCCAACTCTCCTGCCCCATCCTAGGAGAGCTTTGTACAGACCTTAGTCATTAGGAGTTCTAATGGCTCCTGTCTCATGTCTCCCGAGGACAGAGGCTCTGCTGTTCCTTTCCACATCCCCAGCTCCTCCTAACCCAGCTTCAATCACAGTAGATTTGTTTATCCCTTGGAATGCTGTGGGCTGCAAGTAACAGAATCCATGACTCAAACTACCATGTTAATAAGTAAATGTTTTATCTCATGTTACAGGAAGCTTAGAGGCAGGGTGGGCAGCTCAGCAGCTCAGCAATGGCATCAGGGACCTGGGTGTCCTCTGTTGTCTTCAGCATGGATGCCATGCTAAGGGCGGCTCCCCTGTGATCACCAGTGATCACACATAGTGAACACTCACACTTGGGTCTGCGTTCCTGTCTGTTCTTGCCCAGCATAAATGAAAGAATACATTTCCCTAACCCTGGCACAGGTGTCCTTATCCTCAGTCTGCTAGGGACAAGGACCCACTCTGGACCATGGACGTGTGCCAGCAAAACACCATGTTCTGATTAGCTTAGGGCAGAGGTTTCTGAACTTTCTTGGTTATGGCACCTTTAGTGTCTCAGTATTTTTTCCACAGCATCCTATGCCAAAAGAAATACCCAGTAGTTCCGTTTATTAAGTCGTTAGGTACAAATAATTGAATAAGTATGTCCTAACAATTTAGCAGCCATTGGAAGAACTAGTACACATAAATGGAAAGAAAAGTAATATTTTATATCATTCTTAATTGCCCACAATTATTTGCTAATGGGATATGTGTGCCTGTAGGGCTCTGCACAACTTCTCAAACCTGGGAAGTAGACTGGACCCATTATTCTTTTTTCTTATTTACATAGATATTTGTGCAGTACTTATTTTTTATGACAGCAACCACTGAAAACTTGGTGTCACAAAACTATGACATCATGAATGTTAATATTGTGAAGTGCCTTGAACTGATCTTATGATTCCAATGGATGTCACCGTGTTTCTTGAAAATTAAAAATACCACTTGGTGCTACTGTGAGTTCACTGCACAGGGGACGCCTTGGTGCACCATCTGGGAGGCATGGGTCTAGGGTGATTATTGTGTCTCTAAGGAGCTAGACGTGAGGGAGACCAATTCCTGCATGAAATCAGGGTTCTGTTTGGAAAGAGAAAAAAAGCAGTGGAAGCCAGGTAGGTTACAGAATCCACCAAAGTGGATATTAATGATTGTTGACTGAATGCTGAATTTCAAGGCCATCGAGAAAGGAAAAATGCCTTTTAGCACTTGCTTTCTTAAGCTTCCTATTAAGAAACAGTGAGAGAATTCACTGCAGAAATTTAATTCCTATTACATACAGTCATTTCACCTCATTTCTGTAGGATGGCTTTGTTCAACACGTCAGTAACTAGTTCAGAGGGTCTTAACCTCTTTTGTCCCAGACCTCTGAGCCCCTCTCAGAGAAACAGGCTTACGTTCACATGCTGGCTTGGCCCCTAATTCACCTGATTATTTTAGATACATTTTCTGACTGCTCTCAACCTCAGTTTCTGGTTGAGGTGGTAAAATGCCAGTCATCACTCCCACCCAGTCTCCCCCCCATGAGGATATTCTATCCTGGAATTAGGGGTTTGCTGGTGAGCAAAACTGACTGCAGCACTAAGGGCAGAGCCATGGGCAGGCCTTGTTGACCAGAGCCATGACCCCTTCCTCCCGAGGGCCTGTGCAGCCCCTCACTAACCCTGTACCCATCCTTGGAGATCCTGGCTTGGCTCACTTGCTGGCTGCCAGGTATGGGGCTGGCTCCTGACAAGGAGGCACATTTGCGATCATGGCTTTTTCTTTTCATCCTCATCCCAGAGAGAGGACTCTGTCCCCATCTTCCCCAACCCTCTACCACCTAGAGTGTGTGTCTGGCTTCTGGCTCACCATCGCCCCCAGGAAATGTCTACAGGATGCGTCATCAAGGCCCTCCCGAACCTCCAGGTCCAGTTCCTCCTTGGCTACTGCTGGGGCTTATCAGAGTCAGTGTCCTTGTTCCCCAGCAAGCTGAGTTCAGACAATCTCTTTCTGGAGATTAGGTTCCCAAGCCTTTGTGGTGGCCAGGCCTTTGATAACCACCTGGTGAAGTGGCCTTCAACTCTCCTCCCGCGGAAGCATCGAGTTTCAGAGCCGCCCTGCTTGAGGGGTGCTGCACAGCCAGACCTCTGGTCAGATGCAAAGCAAGTGCCAAGAACTGCCTGGGCCAGACAGAGATGGGGCAAGGCCGCTGCCAGATAGCGTGGGCCACTGTGGGCTGCAAACATTTTTCTCTGTTCCCTGACTTTGTTTACACCAACCTTAGAGACCTCCTCCAGCTGGGTTGATGTTTGTAATCGAAAGCAAGCACACGCCTTGGCATCAAGCCCTTTATGGAGTATGTACTCTGTGCCAGGAACTGTTTTAAAAATTGTTAATTTTTAATTACATTCAATCTTCACCATCACTTGATTTCCTTCATTCCCATTTTACATGTTATAAGATTGAGGCTTAGGCCAGTCAGGTAACTTGCTCATGATCACGATGCTGGCAAGTGGCAGAGCTGGGGCTTGAACCAATCTGGCTTGATACCACAACCTGGAAACTAACTCCGATACTGCCAGACTGGTTCACAAGCTGGGGGGCATTAGGAACCCTCCAGTTCAAGCCTCCTGCTTGACCACTGAAGACTGTCATCGGCTCACTGGTGACAAATGTTCTGGAACCTGGTCTGCCTAGCTCCTGGTCCCAGAAATCTTTCCAAGAATATTCAAATATTCCAAGACTATTTCTTTCCAGAAATCTTTGATTTTGTGGGGAAGGTGGCCTTTGGGGGTGGGAAGAAAGGAGACTGTTTGGTCCTTGCAAATCCCTGAATTGATAGTGGTGGCAAGATAACTGGATTCAGAGCAGCGAGGTTTGTGGTTGAGGGATTCTCTATCACAGACCAGTAAGCACCGTGTGTTGAATTCTCTATCAGATGTAAAAGCATTCAGTCTTCCCAAAGGCGATTGGGCAACAGAGATCAAGAGCCCCAAAAATGTTCCTATACTTTACCCAATAATACCACTTCTAGGACTTTATCCCAAAGAAATATTTTGAAATCCAGGCAAAGTTTTTCATATCATTACTTTTGCAATACCACAAAACAAACAAACAAATAAAGCCTACACTAGGGGAATGCTTAGATTAACCCTGCCTCAGCTCAGTGAAGGAAGACTATGTAGCCTTTAAAAATGGGGTTTGCTGCACTCCAGCCCTGGCAACAGAGCAAGACTGTCTTAAAAAAAATGGGGTTTACAAACAGAATTTAATGACATGAGAAAAACCTTGCTGATAATGTCAAACCATAGGTGGAATAGGAGGAGCTGAACACAGAACCGTAGAGTGATGGTTCTCACTCTACTTTAGAATCTCAATTATGTAAAGAAAGTAAACCAGGGTGGAGAGGGGGAGACTGAAAGAAAAAAATCAATTTTAGTTGACTCTCTCTGCAGTTTTTGATGCTTGTAAGATTGTCTACAGATTTGGCTCTACTTGTGTAGTTGGAGAAGACAACCAACCAACCAGCCATAACAGTAAATAGAGGGAAATGTTCCTGGATGGTGTCTCTCCAGACTGTGAAGGCAGGGACCACTCTCACAGGGCACCAGGGCGGGGAGGGCTTGGGGAATGTCAGGGACTCTCATGCGCTGAACTGACCTAGAAAACTCCCTGCCTCAGAGCACTGGCATGGGGGCAGCTTTCCAGCTTGCCTGTACTCTGGGGAGCTGTTTTGCACATGGAGTTGCTGTGCACAACTTTTCTGGCTGGGGTACTTCTCCACACAGCCCCCTGAGCCAGTTTGCCTGTTGTTCTGGGAGAGTCTGGCCTCTCAAAGCCTCGTTGTCGACCCTTGGAGGAAGAAGCAAGCTCACCGATAGAGTGACCCAGCTGGCCAAGAGTTGATACTTACCCAGCTTCCCTTCATTCCCTCTGCAAAGGACAACAAAGACTGTTGCCTTGGGAAGGAGCTGATGCTTTGAGTGCACAGGAAAAGGCAGAGCCTCCCTGCCAGAAGAGATCTGAGTTCAGGTCCAGGTTTGAGGTCCAGAGGGGCGACTGGAGGGTCAGGAGAAACATTGACATCCAGGATGCTCTGCAGGGTCCAGAGTGCCCACCAAGTCCAGGCCACACCTCTCTTGGACACCCACCTATCTGGAGCTGAGCATCCAAAGGGCCTGCATCCCAGGCAGGCCTCACCTGGGAGGAAGTGGACAGAGCCTGCACGCAGGGTGTTGTGGCCCCAGCTCCACCAGCACTAGTAGTACCTCCTACTTCTGAGTACCCGTCCTGTGTGGTGGGCCCTGCCCCAGAGCTACTCAGATCCACACAGAAGTCAGTAGGATGAACAGCCAGAGCAGCCTGGGACCTGCCCAGCCCTAGGTCTGCAGCCTTGCGGAATCAACAGTGAAGGCACTGGGATTCAGGGTTAGGGAAAGAGGAGTTGGCCTCCAGGGATAGCCATAGAGTGTTGAGGAAGATTCCTGCTTAGGCAAGCAAAGCAACTACCACCACGTGATGTGGCTGACAGTGAGGCTCCACCCCGTGGAAGCCTGAGCTCACCATAGCCTCCCTCTGTTCCTGTGATTGCCTGTGCTCTGGTTCACCCCTAAAACCCCTCAGACTCAGGGGCCGTGTTGCATCTCCAGCCCTGGAGCTGTGCACATTGCATGCGTACGGCCATCACCCTGGATGCCAATTCTTGGCCGTAGCTGGCGACACACAGCACCTCTGCTCATCCTGGCAGTCCCTGTCTCTCCTCTGGAGTCTGACTCACCCCACAGTAGTGTTCTCAGGCTCACTTTGCTGGATAGCATCAGGATATATCGCTCTCTGTCTGGTGGCCGGACCGGCTCAGCTGAGCTATGCTTGGCATCTGTGTGTGGTCACAGGGAACAGTTATGAGGTTACTGTTGCTGGTTGTTTTGGTTTTGTGTTTTGTTTGTTACTGTTTCTTAATAATGCTTAGATCAGACAGAGATGTGGTTATGTAAAAAAAAGAAGAAACTTTGGCTGTGAATGGCAAAAAACGTCACAGTGCAGCCTTTCAGTCTTCCCACCTGTTTTGAGCTACTATTTGCTGAGCGCTTGCTGTTCATTCTGCTCCTTTCTCGTTACATTTCCGTGAATTCTGAAAACATCCCGATGAATTAGGTACTGTTTGATCGTTCGTGCATTCCACAGCTCTTTACTGAACTGCTCCTAAATGCCAGGCATTATGATCACCCCGTTCTAAGTTGCAGTGACTGAGGCCCAGGGAGCTTAAGTAACTTGCCCAGGGATTCAAAGCAGGAAGTGGTGAGGTTGGCCTGGTGGAGAGGAGTCCAGATCTGGGGAGGGGATAAGTGTATCAGGCCAAGGAGTTTGGGAATTTCTGCTGAGAATGAGACCCTTCAGAACATGATGTAGGACAGGTAGGGTGTGTCAGATCATATTTTCCAAAGATAGCCATGCCCTATATGTATCTCACCCCATATATCTTTATTGCAGTGTGACAGATACTCCTTCCACTTAGGGGGACTGCATTGACTCCCCTTGAATTTGGATGGGGGTATATGACTGCTTTGGCCAATATAATATGGTTGAAGTGCTGTTACATGACTTGTGATTTTAGGTCATAAAAAGGATACAGGTTCCGCTTGTTTCTCTCTCTCTCTCTCTCTCTCTTTCTCCCCACAACCCCACACTCTCTTTTGGGATGCTTGCTCTTGGAACCCAGATGCCATGTTGGGAGGAAGCTCAGGCTACATGGAAAAGCCCATGTAGTCCTGCAGTCAATAGGGAGAATCAACCACCATACATTAGGAATGTCCTTCAGATGGTTCCAGACCCTAGCTGAGGCCCAGGCATTGTGGACAAAGTGTCCCAGCTATGCTAAATTCCTGACCTCTGGAAACCTTAGTGGTAAAAAATAACTATTATTGATTTGAATCACTAGGTTCTGGGCAGCGATAAATAGCTGGCACATAGGCTCTGCAGGGAGGCTGGGCCACAGGAAGAGCTGTTAGGATCTCTGGGGAGATCTCTAAGAAACAGACAGTGACTGTGTTGCTTGGTAAGGGCCATGCAGGGGAGCACAGAGAAAGCGTGTCTAACTCCCCTGGGGCAGTGGGAATGGGGGCTCAGAAGGTCTTCTTGGGAGAGGTGACATATCAGCTTGGTCTGCAAGGGCCACAGTTAGCCAGCTGAAAGGAAGGATGAAAAATGGGGAAGAGGGAAGAGAGGGGCAACTCCAGGGGAAAACCTGGGCCAGGGGCCGCGTCCCTGGGAAATGGCTGCTCAGGGAGTGATCTGGCCTTTCTGGGCATGTAGCACAAAATCTCTCTAAGCACCGACCATGGTACAGGGTGTCACAACGGGCCAAGCCTCTGCATCTACCCAGGACAAATGAAATCAAGACTGTGGCCTCAGAAACCCCGTTGCAGCCCAGGGCCTGGGCACTGGCGGGGTATGAGGCCCACAGGCAGCAGTGGGGAGTTATCCCAGAGCACTTCTTCCTCTCGCACTGCAGCAGCCTCTGAGAGGACCGGAAACCAGCATGGGAGGGAGCCAGGGGGCAAGATGGGGGTCAGCAGCATGGCCAATGCATTTGGCCAGCATGGGAGAAAATCCTGAAGCAGCTGCCTACTCCAGGGATAAGGTGTTTTTAATACAAATTACAGCAGTGTTGTTACCAGTAAGTTGGTGCTGACTTGCTAGGACAGCAAATCTGGGATTTGACTCCTTCAGATGCTCCCCATGTCCGGGTCCCACTATATGAACTGCCCTTCTCTGAACATAGCTTCTCCCTGGTGGCCTTGGGTTTTTGCCTGATCCCGTTCTCACACCTGGAGTGCCCATCCTGCTGTTTTTATCTAGTCCTTCACCTCCTCCAGGAAGTCCTCCAAGAACCCTCAGGTTCCTCAGGACTCCACAGCCCCCTCTATAACAGCCCTGGATTATGAAGGTGCCATGGCTTGTTTACCTGTGTGCCTCCCCAACTGAATGGGGGCATCTAGAAGGTGCAGGCAGGTTCTTTCAGGGACCAGGCCAGAGGAGGCCTTCTTTAAAACCTTGCTTTTGCGTGACAACCAGGATGGATGTTCCTTTATCCCTGTCGTGAGATCTGTGAGCACCGGTCCTGGGACTGATGCTTCCTCACGTGCCCTCCACTGCCCTCTGCAGGGCCTTCCACACTGGAGCATTTCCTAAGCACTGACTGAATGAATTGTGTGTCTCTGTGATCCTCAGTCCTAGGCCATGAATATTTCTGGGTCTGATCATTGAGTACTTGCACATAGACAGCGTTCCATAAGTGATTGTTGGATTGAATTGAATCCGATTCCAGGCTAAGGACAGTGGGATATTAGGGTGGGTGAGCTTGGTGTGTCTGGGGGTATGTATGTGTCTTTCAGTACCTCTTTGTTTGGGTTGTATCTAGATGTGTGTGTTTGTGTGTGTCTGACTGAGTGTTCATGTGCATCTCATCTTGGCTGAGTCCATATGTGTCTTTTGTGATTGTGCATGATTGTGTGTGTTGAGTATCTGTGAGGGGAATGCTCCCTATGAACCAAGAGGAGGAGATAGAGACAGCCACCACCCAGTCAGGAGCCAGCCAGCTATGTCTCCATAGAGACTCTTGCCTGCCAGGTCCCAGGACAGCCAGCCTAGCCCGGCAAGACTCTGGGGCCGTTTTTGCAAGTTCTGAGCAGTGGCATAGACATAGCCCACAGCGCTGCTGTCCGCTAGCCCCGCGGCCTGGGTAGTATGTATGCAGAGCGGCCAGCATCTCCCTGGCCTCCTTGCTGCTCAGTAAGGAATGGATTATAATTCCTGGGCAGGCTGCATCTGCAACCAACTTGAGGGAAATAATTGTTGAGTGAGTTGAAAGAAAAAAATTGTAGCAAGGAACTTCAACCCAGCCAGTCATCCGTTTCATTAAATTAGGTTAATCTAAATCCTCAGAGTCTAATTTAGCAGCCTCTAAAGCAAACCCTATATGGAATTCCCATTGCAAAGTTCCCAATAGAAGTGTTCTTTAAGAGACACAGTGGGCAGTATCCTTGCAGCCTGAGGACACACAGAGCTTGTGACAGATACCAGCTGCTCCTCAGGGACCTGGCTCTGCGGGAAAAAAAGCATGACCTGAGAGGCAGGCCCCAACCTTGTGCTGCCCCTTCTCTTGCCCAGCTCACAGGGCCTATTACAGAGGGCGAGTGGGCCACAGGTAAGGAAGAGGGTCCCTTGGATGGGAGAAGATGGGGTGGAGGTGAAGCCTGAATTGCTTCAAAGTGGCCTTAGTGTTGCTCCTCCAAGTGGGGTTGTTTAACAGCAACCAATGGCTGAATTGAAGAAAGAATGAGAGATGAGTCTATGCAAAATCACCCACTTTTGTAAGGACTGCTATAAATCATTAATTTATGACTGCTTTCAGACATTTATTGACTCACTAATTCAATCATTTTCCCCTCCTTTATCCATTCTTTTCTTAGATCCCTCAGTCCCTCATTCTCTCTTTGGTTTAGTTATCCAATGGCTTCCCTCCCTCCTACCATCCTTTCCCTCCTTTCCTTTCCTTCTCTTCCCCTTCCCCTTCCCCTTCCCCTTCCCCTTCCCCTTCCCC
>NW_016107345.1:796601-846918 GCF_001604975.1 Cebus imitator
CTTCCTTCCTTCCTTCCTTCCTTCCTTCCTTCCTTCCTTCCTTCCTTCCTTCCTTTTTATTCCATGCTTCAGGAGAATTGCCTGGTACACGTTCATCCCAGTAGCTGTCCAGAATGAAAAGCACTTCAAGTACCCTGCCCCAAGGACCGTGCCCAGGCTGTGCCCCCTCAGCTTGCTCCTCTCCCTCTCTCCTTGTGTCTTGCTCCCCATTGTCCCCTTACTGGAACGCCATTTCCTCTCTGCTCCAGTCCCATAGGGAGCACATGAGCTGTTGGTGGACTGGTGAGGAGGCCTATGTCACGGCACTTGGGAGGAAAGGTGCTGAACCGACCTGATAAATGACCCAGCAGGGATGTGTGGCCTGGCTCCCCCTCCCCTTTTGATCAAAAGCCCCTGAACCCCTGATGACATCCCATTGCGTATTCCTCTATTAATCAGAAAAGCCTTGACAGATGTAAGCAATTTGTCTTTGGAGAGGACTGGAGGCGGGGGTGAAGCGAGGAAGCCCGGTTCAGCCCATCAGGGTGGGGAAGATACTGAGGGTGAGTCTTGAAATGGGGCTGAATACATGCATACTAAGAAGGCAGGGAGCACGGTGGAGCCAGTCAGATCAGAAAGGGAAGTGCTTTCATTTCAAAGCATATTTCCTCCTTGATTGAGTAACCCCTCCCAATACCACCACCAAACCATGATGCAGGAATGAGGCTGGGATCCAGGGTTAATCCCACCCAGACTCCTTCAGGGCTCAGATGCTTAAAGTAACAGGGGCCTGGTGGGTACGGTTCAGGTGTGGCTCTCATAACACCACATGGCTGCTTCAGCTCTTGTCTGCCAGTGACAGTGATGCTCAGCTTAAAAACAACACCAAACACCTAATGAACGTGCCATTCAGCAGATGGGGAGCTGGGCATGGGAGATGCAGAGAGAAGAAACCATGTCAGTTCTCCAAAACCCCTAGTCTGGACTACCTGGCAGTGAAATTAATCAGGAAATGGGTTTTGATGTGAGGATGGGCATGGGAGGGAGCATACAATATACATTGTAGAGTGGCCAGCCCAGTAAAAGGGGTCCTTTCCCGGAGGAGAAGATACAGCTGCATTTTGAAGAATGAGTAGATGTGCTCATATGAGAAAGGCCCCTCTTTATCTGTCCATTTGGAGAACTGCCTGTCTGTCAAGATTCAGTTTGAGTCTCCTCCTGTTAGCCTCTCTTCCTCACTAATTCTGGAGGTCAGGGACTGTGATTCATCTCTTTGTCTCCAGTGCCCAACTCAGGGCCGAACACAGAGTAGCCACAAATGTTTCCTAAAGCAAGTAAAATGGAGTTGCAGGCAGTGGGAGCCACATGTGCAAAGGCATGGAGGCATGAGCAGCATGGGCTTTGCAGAGAACTACAGTCTGTGTGTGTCTGTGGGGCTGTGTCTAAACGATGTTTTGTATCAATAGGAAAACTGAAAACTGCATAAGTTTCTTCATTTTCTTGGAGATATCTGGCCCCATGCAAAGGCAGCTCACAGATCTGACTGCCACTGAGGAGTATTATACAATCTTATTCTTATTATGCTTTTTTTTTTTTTTAAAGAGTGCTCCATGAATCTGATTAGATGCTTCAAACATAAATTTTAAAACTTGCTCTTGCAAGTTTCAGAGACTAAAGCCACGGCCAATGTTTTGATCATGTGCCTCCTTCCCTTTCCAATAAACACCTAACACACTTTGCCAAGTTTTCTGTGGTCAGGATTTACAGATCTGTGACTCACCCAAGTGAGCCAGGGAACATGAAAAGATGTCGCTGGGGAGAAATATGCAGGGAAGGATGGGAGAGGTCAGCGCCTCCACCAAGCAGGACAGACTCCCACAGCTTTTCCTAATAAACAAGTTTCCATGGCCCTTTGAATTCTTCCAGAGAGAAGAGGAGCATTAACATTCACATTGAGGGGAGGGACATCAGGGACAGTGGCCACGTGGGCCCAGGTCCTCAGAAAGAGGAATTAAAAGCTCAGGCAGGAAATAGAACTGGGAGGTGGACTGGCACCGGAGTTATGGTTGCTGACAATTGTCATCATGGAGTACCTGCTGTTTGCCAGGCACTGTGCTAGCCCCATCTCATAAAGCGGGCTCAGAGAGGTGAATCGCCTTGTCTGAGGTCACATGGCCAGTAGTGGGAAGCAGGGTTCAAAGCTGGGTTTGTTGGTTCCAAGCTCCTGTTCTTCTAGATTCCACTGTGATTTGGGGCCATGCTGGGTCCTTCATCAGGGCTCTGATCTGGGGTTTGGGCCTGAGCCTCCTTCCGGACTGATGCTTATTGTAACATGCCCAAGATGCTCACAGATGCTGAGGACCTCCAGTCAGTATGAGTTTGGGGTAGGAGGATTTTTAATAGGATTGACTCTAGACTTAGCATTTCCTCTCAATGCCTTCCTGGTTGCAGGATAAAACCTCTGCCAATCTGGGCCATGCAGGTGCCAATTCTTGTTTCCCAGGCCCACATGGTTTTCCACTAACTGCCTGGCCCCTCTGTGAGGCCGGTTCAGTGTCTACCCCTCCACACAGCTCTCCTTGGCTCCTCTGACCTTCATTTATTTCCTGAGTGCCTGATGATGATGATACAAAGCTGCTCTGCTGACTGAATGCCTGCCACATGCTCAGCATTTGATATGCATTATCTGGACTAACTCTTACAACCCCACTCCAAGGTGGGTCCTATTGTCTTCATTTTTCAGAGGAGATATGGAGACTCAGGGAGGTTAAGTAACTTGCCAGAGGTCACACAGCTGGGAAATGGCAGAGCAGTGAGTTGAGCCCCGTGGCTGTCTGACCAGAGAGCTGCTGTTCCCAGCATAGCTCCTCTGTCTGCAAGCTGCATCACGGAGGTAAAGCTCTCACTCTCCTGTCTGTACGTGACCTCTGTTCCACTTAATTCATCCTGACTCCAGGTGTGAGGGGACTGGCATCCTCATCCTCTAGTGCCGTTTAAACCTGCCTTTTCACTGTGCATTTAAGGCATTTTGGTATGGTCAGAACTTAGTACGTGATTTCTGGAGGGCGCATGAGTGAGCCTGTGGTTTTATCTGTGTACATGTCCAAGAACATGCATGAGTGTGATTGTGTTCATGTGTGTGCATGTGTGTGAGTGTGTTGGGGGAAAGAGGTCAGGAACGAAAGCAGGGAGATGTGTTGGAAGAATTTAGGGTGGTGACAGAACCAGGAGATGAAGGAGGCCCAGTGTTCCCAGGACTCTCTGCCGTCCCCAAGGGACGAGAGAGGAGGAAATACAGGAGTCCTCGGGGGACTACAGAAAGACCAGAGGCCCTGGGAGGGATGAGGCCTCTGGGAGCAGACACACTCCCCTGTGATGTACTTGGTAATGGCTGCCAGGAAGCCTGGCACAAACTTACATGGGTGAATAGGGAGGAAGATAAGCTTCTTGGTGAAGTAGGTCCCACTTTACCAGATGAGGTTTGAAGAGATATAGTTACTGACACTGAATACATATTGTGTGCTGAGTGCATTGCATGCATGAAAGTATGGGATGCTCAGACCTGTAAGGGACACCCTGTGATCCTTATATCATGAATGAGGAAACCGGTCCAGAGAGGCTAAGAGGCTTGCCAAGGCCACACAGCAAATTGATGAATATGGAAACATGGATGAGGACGAGCATGGGCCTGCTTTCCAGTGACTAAAGCAGAGAGTTCTCCTGGGGGTGCAAAATCAATCAATCTGAAGTCCAGGGGATGAATTTCTGAGAGCCACAATGGGGTCCTTACTCAAAACCCCTTTGAGAGGCCTGGACTCTTGGACTTTACGGAAAATGCAGAATGGAGCTGGGGGGCTGCCAGGGTCCAGGATGGCGGGAGTACCCTGTGCCTCTGATCGCGGAGGGCCTATGTCTTTTCACCATTGGCATAGAGTAGGAGTCAGCAGTGTCAACAGAACTTTGGAGCCCTTTGGAGCTGGGTCTGGAAGGTCAAGTAAGGGTTCACGGGGGAAGTTTCAGGCAAGTACATATTCTTACCAGTTCATTCCTGCCTCTGAGTCATTGAGCAAGACATCCCCTTTCTCTCCCCAGTCTGCTTCTTATCTACCCTTCAGGGCTGAGCCCTTAGGCACACCTCCTCCAGGTAACTTTTCTTGTCTAGCCCAGCCACGTTGATCACAAGCTTGGAGTGGCCCTGCCCTGGCCCATGTGCAGGACAGCCGTGACCCAAGCTGGGCCGCTCTGCACTGGCGAAAGCACTGCAGCCTGGAGGCCCAGCCAGAAAGCAGAGCTGGCTGAAATGGAGGGGAGGGGGAAGGAAGGGAGGGAGCCAGCATCGTCATCTTCCGGACAAGCCTAGCAAGAGGGAGCTAAGCATGGCTTGTCATTCGGAAAGAAATTCCAGTCAACGAACTGGAAGACGGCTGAGAAACAGCAGGCTTCGCCTCAGCAGAAAGGTCCCAGGAGGTGTGCAGATGTGAATATACCAGGGATGCTTTGTTTAAATGCCTCTCAACCTATATTGCAGTATGGGTAGTGTGGCTTTTTTTCTCTGAAATCCCACCTACCCACTGAGGCAGAGCCATAGGATTAGTGCTTCAGAGGAGGAAAGAACAGGCATAGCCTAGAAGGTGGATATCTCTAGGGCAGGGAAGGGGAGGTGCCTAGAGGAACCCCTTTAAGTTGCAAGGGGAAAGAAACCTCTTTCAGTCTTGGGTGAAAGAGAGAGGAGGAAGGCAGGGGAAGTGGTTGGACAGTGTCATCCCTTTTTCCTACAGTCCATCCCAAAGAGAAACCCAGGAGAGACAGATAAGTTGGAGGCTATGTCTGATTTCAGGGCTTACGTATGATTTCCAGGGAGCTAGACTGAGGAAACTTTGCTCATTCTGAGACAGCATCGCATCCAACACGATGCCACTGCCCAAAAGACAGAGTCTGCTGTGGCTGGACAGGGAGACTACCACAAAGCAGACAGTCTCCTTTGGCCCCTTTGGAGGAATCTGGAGTTGTCCTCAAGCTGTCACCCAAGGCTATGAGAATAGGAGGTGGAGCTGCCATGGGGCTGCCATTGTGAGGGTCATGGAGACCCCAGAGGAGAGACCAGATGGGGAGACTGGGCCAGGTGGTGTGTGTGGCTGAGAAACAGGGTGTGCACCATTACTAAGGATGGAGCCGGGCCCAAGTCAGCCCAGTGGGGGAGACCAGTGCTGTGACCATGCTGAAAGAAAGACCACAAGTTCTCAGCCCTGAGCTCTGTTGGGGAGGCCAGCAGGGGTCAAGAGAACAATTCCGGCTGGGTGCGGTGGCTCACACCTGTAATCCCAGCACTTTGGGAGGCCGAGGCAGGTGGATGACGAGGTCAAGAGATCGAGACCATCCTGGCCAACATGGGGAAACCCTGTGTCTACTAAAATAAGAGGAAGAATCTATGCACAGCAACCGCTTTGAAATGTTCCCAGCAGCCCACACCAGCAGCCAGGGTTGCAATAATGACTGCAGCCCCAGCACCTGCCAGTGTAGGGGACCAAGCCTTAGTTCCCTTGCAGGTAAAATAATAGAATTGTGGGAGGATTAAGTGTGGGATGCCGGGTAATGATAAAGGGTGAGACACAGCAAGTGCTTCAGAATGTGTGGCTCCATCCCCACCACCCTCATCACACAAGCGTCATCACCAGCACCGCCATCATCCTCCGCACTGTGGCTCAGCAGTGGCCCACTCTGAACACTCCTTGCTGTCTCCTCGGCTTTTGTCATGCGGCGCTTACTGCCCTGGCTCCTTTTCCTTGCTTGGGCTCACTTGAACCATTCGCATTTTTGGTCTCCAGACCAATGTCACCCCAACCTTTCTCCCTGCTAATAGAAATCTGCTTATATGATTATAGATGTCTTCATTTCAGGGAAGGTGGGCCCCGAGGGTGGTCTGTGAACTGGGCACAAGAACCAGCCATCATCAAGCTTATAGGAGAAATTTCCCTTCCAGAAAAGAGAGCTACATGAGCCTGATTTGACTGCAGATGTGTAAGAATGTGATGTTTGGCCAGGCACAGTGGCTCATGCTTGTAATCTCAGCATTTTGGGAGGCCAAGGTGGGCAGACAGCTTGAGCTCAGGAGTTCAAGACCAGCCTGGGCAACATGGCAAAACCCTGTCTCTATAAAAAGTACGTAAATTAGCCAGGCATGGTGGCCCACATCTGAAGTCCAAGCTACTGGGGAGCCTTGGCAAGCCTCTTAACCTCTCTGGACCAGTTTCCTTATTCATGGGGTGGGAGGATCGCTTAAGCCTGGGAGGTCAAGGCTGCAGTGAGCCATGATTGTGCCACTGCACTGCAGCCTGGGCAACAGAGCAAGACCCTGTATCAGAAAAAAATGTGACGTTTGGAGTTGTGGCAGCCATATTGTGACCATGAGGCAATATGCACAGGGACAGAAATGCTGACATGCTGAGGATAAGAAATAAACAGCTAGAAAGAGCTTTGGTCCATGATGATGACCTTGAGCCACTGAACTGGCTTGGGACCTTTCATGGTGTTCCCTGGCACACCTTGTTCCATAGGCATTGATCCTGCCTCCCCAGGAGAACTGCAAGCTCTTGGAGGTGAGAACTGAACTGAGCTTGGAGATGCCAAGTGTCACAAGTAAATATTGAAAGTTTCCGCTTTACCCGAGGGTCTTGAGAATAACCATCTCAGGTAGATGGTGGAGCATAAAGGCATCTGCTTTCTGAGGTGCCTGGGGTCCACCATTTCACACAGTAAAGCACACTCAGAAGAAGAGATATTGTTTTCCCTTGGAGATGTTTCTCCAAGTTTGTGGGGGGTTCCTCTCCATCCAGCCTCTCACACAAGCTTGGGAGCAGCCCTGGGTCTCATTAGGAGGAGGCTGTCAGATGAGCTCAGCGTCCGGCGGGTCATTCCTCCAATGAGATCTGATAGGTAGCAGACGTGTGTGCTGGGGGTGACCTGGTGAGCAGCCACCCGTCTGCCCCCGCCTGCCAGCCAGGGGGCTCCCCCGCCCCTGCAAGGTGCTCCGCAGAACTTGGCTCTGAATATATGAAACACGAGGCCATCCCCCGTAATCAGAGCTGACTTATGGGAAAATTAAACACAGAAGGACATGCCGGCTCCAGGGAAGCTTCCTTCTCTGACTTCCTGGAGGTGTAGTCTGGCTATAAGCACCTTCAGGGAGAAGGGCTGACCCTGCTGTCAGCCAGAGAGCTGCGACCCCAGGGTGGCAGTTGCATCTCGATGATATGTTTGTATCAATTGGAACAGGGGGACTAATAACAAAAGAAGAAGAAAAAAGAGTGGAATCTTTTTGTTTGGAATGTTCCATCTACTCTGTAAGTCCTTGTGTCTGGATATCATTTATTTTTCAGAAGTACTGAGTTGAAATCTCATTAAGTTTTTCCAGGTGAGTCAGTTATAAATGATCTAACTCCTTCTGAAGCCATTAGGAAGAATGCAAGGTCTGCTTAAGGCAGTTTACATTAAAGAGCCAAGGTGGACCAGTTCAGAGGAGCTACCAGAGTGGGAGCACAAGGAAACCTGGGAAAAGGTCTCAGGAGGTTGAACCCGGTGGAGGTGAGATTGAGCCAGGCTGCGACTCAAGTCTGCTGTCACCCATTTGGATTGAAGGACAAGCCAGAGGTCCTCTCTTGCACTGCATTTGCACATCAGGGTGCAGGATGATACAGAGCCAGAGGTCTTCATACTCCCTAGTTTGTCCAGAGAACCCTTTGAAGGCTGCTGTGGGCTCCCTTTACTTAAAAAGACCTTTTCTCATTAGGATTTAAAGCATATGCTTGGCCAAGGCTGCCAAAATGCATCACAGAGATGGTCCCAAACTAACTGCTGAGCACCCCCCTGCCCTGATCAAAGTGGAGGAGGCAGGCATCCCGCCGACCACGGATGCTAGAGCACATGAGGAGAGCCAGCTGGGACTACAGGCCAATAGGCTCAGAAGCCACAGGCCAGGGGGCCTGTCCCTGAGCTGATGAGCATTGAGGCACCTGGATGAGCCCAGTGTCTGAGATGTCTCTGATAGGGTCAATGACTCCTCTTGTCCAAAGCCAGATCATGGCTTAATCCCTGCAGGGAATCAGAGGCTGATGCCCTGGCTGGCAAGGCTGGATAGGGAGGGGCCATAGATAAGGGGGTGCAATTCCCTACAGGGCTAGAGTGGGAAATTAAAAAGCACAGACGATGTTTGTGCCCTGGAGGTGAGTGGAGGACTGGAGACCCTAGAAGTCCCAGATCTGAAGCTGACCCTAATAGCAACAGCTCCATTGCTTGAGTACCAGCCATACACCTGGCACCATGCTGCGGCTGTCATGCCTGGACTCATCCAAGCCTCCTAACAAGTTGCCAGGAGTGGGCATACTATTGTTAGCCTTGTTTGATAAATAATAAAATGAAACACAGAAAAACTCAGTACTTTGCCCAATGCCCCATAGCTAGCTCATGGCAAAGTTAGGGTTTGAATCTACAGCTGTTTGGATACAAAGCCACTGCCCCTAATCCCTAGATGTTTCACAGCTCAGAGATCAGACCAGGTGCAGCCCCATCATAGAGAGAAGAGACAGTTGTTAGAGGACCTGAAAGCTTGGGACGCAGGGCTCCCCAGTGGAAGGCTGGCTCAGAGGAACTCCACGCGTGGATGTGGGCTCGTGAATGCTGTTCAGCAGTTGCACATCCAGAGGAAGACTGAAATGGGAGGAGCAAGGCGCACAGGTGGGAGTCTTCTGCTGCTGACCACCCGGGCTGGACCTGCTTGGGGAAGGCTGGAGGATTTGGCAGGAGCCAGGGAAAAGCAACTCACATTTCAATGCAGGAACTCCTCCTAACACCTTCTGAGACTGGGGTGTGGTCTCATTCTCCAGGAATCAGCTACTCAAGAAGGGACTCAAGGAGGGACTCACGGAGGTGGAATGGTGGCCAGCTTGTGGTCACCACAGTAGAGAAGCTATTTTCAGAAGAAAACTGCAAAAAAATCTTGGAATGTTCCATCTGGGATCTCAATGGCTTTGTCCTGGGAAGGCTTTGGCCAAAGAAGAGGGGCGGTGTCTGAGATGAGGAAGGAAGTGTGAATGTCTAGCCCCTTGGGCTCTGCTCTGCTTGTCCCCTGGCTGCGGCTCCTGGCTCAGGCAGGCAGGGGCGTCGCAGGACTCATGGGTCAGAGCCCAGAGCCGGGACCTCACTTCACTCTGGCTGTCTTCCTGCCTCATCTGGGCTGAGATGGGGGCCCAGTTCAGCAGCATATACGGTGTCGCCCATATACCCCACGTGCTTAGGAGCCGTGTTGGGTCTCTGGTACTCACTGTGGTGCCGCTGCCCAGCCCTCTGCCTCTGCTCCAGTGCCCAACACACCGAACTTCTCAGCCTGGCCTCCAGGGCTGGCACTGCCCAGTGTTTCCTCCTAACCCCCAGCTGGGCACCAGCTTCAGAGCCATATGCTTCTCGGTTTAAAACTCTGCCACTTACCACCTATACTCCCTGGGCAAATGACTTAATCTATGGTGCTAGTTATTAAGCCGTCGTCTTTCAGCTCCAAACCAGCAACTCTTTGTGGTGCGCTGGGATTCCGCAAATCAGGACACCCTGCCGGAGCTCCCTGTTAGTCTCAACCAAGAGGGGGCGCCAGAGGGAGCCTGCACCACTGGCTGACGGGGAGAAGGGGCCTGCTCCTTCGTGTCTATTTCCTGTTAGCAACACTCCAGCAATGGCCCTGCACCCCAGCAGCCACTGGTTCCAGCTGTGAGTTTCCAACCCATTCCCAGAGCCTGTCCTAGGGGTCTTCTCAGAGACACCCCCTTAGAAATCTGGGTCTCAGCCTTGCAGCCCCCTCCCAAGTGTCCGCATCTTTATAAGCCCACACTCTCACCCTTGTTCCCTCAGCCCTAGGGGCTATCACTGACCCTGAGGACCTTTTCATGTGCTTATTTGCCATCCCTATATTTTCTTTGAAGTGTCTGCTCAAATCATTTGCCTGTTCGAAACAATTACATTGCTTCCTTATTATCGATTTGTAAGAGGGCTTCACGTATTCCTCCTGTGACTACCTCTGCCATGTGTTAGCATTCCCCTTTGAATTTCTGTTCTGCAAGCCCTGGTTAACAGTGCCTTATATGAAATTCACTTTGTCAAACAGACATTTTCTGTCTGCTGACAGACACACTCGTCTTCGCCTCCGATTCCTCATCCATCAAATGGGAACAGTGACTCCACCTCACAGGTGGCAGTGAGGACTCAGCCAGGAGATGCCTGTGAAGGGTGTCATGGCCTGAGGGCTGGCACGGAGGTAGGACTTGGTTCAAGTGGCTGAAGACTCAGCAGCTTCAACAGGGTCCCTATTTTGAGCCCCCAGAGCTGCGCCTTTGTGTTTGCTTTGGGCCAGGGGAAGAAACAGAGTGCCTCTGTGGGCTCCTCTCAGCTGACACAGAGGTGGTTTCTCCAGCCAGCTTCTCTCCTTTGAGAACTTGTGCGATAAAAGAGAACCTGGAAACCCTGGAGTGAGGCAGGGTAAGGAGAACTGGCCCTTCGTACACAGTCACACGTAAGAAGGGCCCTAAGGAGAGATTAAAACAATTCCTGGTTTTCAGGTTGCACTGTTAAGAAACAAAAGGACAGGCCATAAACTGGGAGGAATTAACTCAATGTTAAGTATACAGACAACGAAAAAAAGGCAAAAGATTTGAAGAAACGCTTCACAAAAGAAGATATCTGAATGGGCAGCCGGCACATGAAAAGATGCCGAATGTCATTAGTCAGAGGGAAACTCAAAGTAACCTGCAATGAGATACCACCACCTCCTCTCCACTAGAATGGCTAATGTTAAAGATACTAAGTGCTGACGACGATGGGGAGCAATTAGAACCCTCAGACTTTGCTGGTGGGTTTCAAAAAATAAGGCCACTTAAGAAAACAGTTTAGCAGGTCCTTATCTAGTTAAACAGATGCTTATCATGTGACCCAGCAATCTCCTTCCTGGATATTTACCTGAGAGAAATGAAAATATTTGTCTATATAAAATCTCCTCTGCAAATATTCATAGAAGCTTTAGTCTTAATAGTAAAAACCTAAAAACAGCCCAAATGTCCATCAATAGGTGAAGGAATAAATAAGTCATGACATTTTGGCACAAATGGAATACTAACAATAAACAACCAGTATACACAATAAATCTCAAAATCATGCAGAGTGAAATCAATCAGACACAAAAGAGTATGTGCTGGGTTATTTCATTTATATGGATCTCCAAAAAAGACAAATCTGATCTATAGTGACCCCCAGACCCTCCTGAGAGTGGCGGCGGGGCAGCCAGCCAGGCCTTCTCTCCACCTGGCCCCCTGTGGCCTCTGCGGCACCCCACAGTAGAGCAGAGCCCAGAGGACTCACGTCACTGGGCAGGGCACTTGTCCTAAGCATGGGGAGCCCCTCTGTGTGCCAGTTTCTTGGGAGATTGTTGGGGCCAGTGTCAGGCTGCCCAGGTATCTGAAGTGCCTTGTGAGGGGTGTCCCAGCAATAGCTCTGGTCCTGGGCTCCCTTTGCGGCCAGATGCCAAGGCTGACCTCATCTCATGGGCCTCCCTGCTGACCTTCTCAAACACCCAACTGCATTCCCTATAATTATTTTAACGTATATAAAATCTTTATGTAGAACTTAAAGGATGCATTTTAGATGACCACCTATGTACATTGCCAGGATCTTAGAAGCCACATATGAGCATCTTCCGTTTTCTCCTAGACCAGGATGTCTCAAGGTCAGCACTATGCCATGGCAGGAGAATCATTCCTTGGTGTTGGGGCTGTGGGGTAGGGAGGGATGTCCTGTATTGTACGATATTTAGCAGCATCCTTGGCCAATAGCATCTAGTACATGCCAGTAGCATGTTTACCCTGCTTCCCGCCCCACCTCAGGCTCATCACAATTGAATATACCCCTCCAGAAATTGACAGATATCCTACAGACATTGGCAAATCATCCCCAGTTGAGAACCTCCGTCCTAGAGAAACCGCTAGATGGAAGTAAAGCACCTTTCTGATTTGGCGCTAGTCTTGGTTTTCATTTTGGATTTGTTACCTCCATGTGTGCATCCTAAAGCAATATAGTTTTGCAGATTCAAAACTTCATGAAAATGGAGCCATGCAGTATGTACTTTTATGCATCTGGCCTCTTTTGCCAACACTGTGCTTATGAGATTTGTCCTTATTATTGCATGCAGCCGCCTCATGTTCATTTTCGTTGCTGTGTAGCATTCTGTTGTGTGAATGTGCCACTGTTTAATCATTCACATTCTATCACTGCTGGCCCTTGGGGAGCTGTGTCCAGCTGGGGCTTCTATGAGCATTGCTGCTGGGATTGCGCCAGTACAGATCTCCCTGTGCACATGTGGATGTGGGCACATACCTAGGTGTGGGATTTCTGGGTCTTAGGGAAGGGATGTCTCTAGCGTTTTTGGAGAAGTTGAACTAAATGGGCCTCCTACTGGCAGAATGTGATGTTTCTACTGTACCATATCCTTGCCAGCATGTGAGATGGCTGACTTTTAAATTTTTATCACTGGTGCATGTTGCATCACTGCTCCCTTTTGTCTGCTCGAGTTGGGAGCCAGCTCCCTCCCCCTGCCCCAAGCCGTCTTGTGTGTCCCGAACCTGCCTCTGTCCAGGCTCTTCTCACTGCACTGTGGCTGCATTATCTCCATCCCTCCCTGTGGCCTGGAGCCCTCGCAACAGCAAGGATGTGTCCTTCCCCTGTGTGTGCCCCAATCCTGGGAGCAGGCTGTGTGTTGGATGAATGAATGAATGATTTTGAGAGGTGGCTCAGGCATGGGTTTGTCTCTCTTTCTGACAAAAGGAAAACTGTAGGCCAGCAGGGCTAAGGGATGGGCCCAGGGCTTTTGGGAAGGCAAGGCAGAGGCTCCTGTTTCTCATCCCCTGTCCTACCCAGTGGGCCACTCGGCCCTGACTGCTCCTTGGACTGAGAGAACAAAAGCAAAAGACCCCAGAGTCCTCATCCTTCTCATAATTCTCCACCCACCTCCATCCCCAGATGTACTGTGTCCTGAAAGTCACTTGGGGCCCCAAAAGTGGGCAGTAGAGAGCCAGCCCCACCTTGGACACTGGCTGTGCTTCCCTGAGGGGGCTGGATTTCTGGAAGGCCTCAGTTCGGTTGCAGAGGGAATGGGCTGGTGGTGGAAGCTGCGGACTGCAGGAAGACTGGTAAATGGGCCCCTGGGCCTCCCACTGCACCAACGTTGACAACAGTGGAGGGGGTGCTCTGGACTGAATTGTGTCCCTCTGAAACTTACATGTTGAAGCCCTAACACCCAATAGGACTGTATCTGGAGACAGTCTTAGGTAATTAAGGTTAAATGATGTCATAAGGGAGGGTTGTAATCTCTTGGGATTGTGGCCTTGTAAGAAGAGGAAGAGAGGGAGACCCATGTGCACACACGGAGCAGAGGCCATGTGAGGACACAGCAAGAGGGCAGCCTCTGTGGGGGAGGAGGGCCTGCGCCGGAACCTGACCGTGCTGATGCCCTGACCTCAGACTCTAACCCCCGGAACTGAGGAAATTAATGACTGTTTAAGCCACCCAGTCTATGGCATTTTGTTAGGGCAGCCTAAGCTGACTGAGACCAGAGAGGCGGCAGAGCAGAGGACAACTTCAGCAGCCTCCGAGAGCCCAAGTGGGTCTGTTGAGGACCCTGGGGATGGACAGTGGGATGGGGGAAGTGAGAGCTGGTGAGGAGGATCAGGGGTTGGAAGAGCTGGCGAGGCCCTTAGAAATGAAGAGATTCCACTGTAGTGGAGGAAGAGACGGAAGGGCAGGAGGTGTTAGAGGGCTCAGAGTGAAGGGCCACTTTGGTTGCTATAGTTGCTACTCACAGTCCTTCTGTAATACCTCCTAACGTGACCTTGAAAATGTTTGCATTCTTGAAGCCGCTTCACCCAGTGGACTCCTTGTAGAATCTCATGAAAGAGTAGGGTTGCCAGATGAAATACATGATGCCTAGTTCAATTTGAATTTCAGATAAATATTGAATAATATTTTAGTATAAGTGTGTTCCAAATATTGCATGGGATATATTGGTACTAAATGATTATTTGTTGATTATATGAAGTTCAAATATATCTGGATGTCCTGTATTTTTATTTGGTAAATCTAGCAATCCTAAGGAGCAGGCCTGTGCTGGCTTCATCCCCATTTGACTGGGGAAGTTGAGCCGCTCCCCCAAGGGTGCTGAGCTAACGTAGGGCATGGCTGGCACTGGGACACAGGCACCCTGGTTCCAAACCTGGCCATTTCCACTCCACACAGCTGCCACCTCTGAGAGCTAATTGCCGAACAGCATTGCAACCTGACATCTGGAGCATGTGTCAAACCACAACAGAGCCTGTCTTCCCTTTCATCAGGCAGGGCCGGGGGAGCTGCCGGAGCCATCAGAGGGAGGAAAGCCCTCACTTCAAAGGCTGCCTCACTGAGAATTCCAGCTCTCACCCTCCAGGTTTGCTTTTGGCTAATTTCTTAGACTCATTCGGCTTTGGGGACTGAGGTTGTACTTGCACTTAGTAAGAATATACTGTTTATTTTTTCCACTGGGGGGAAACACCACCTCCACTAAACGGTGTATTGCCCTTTTCCAAATCTTTAACATCGATCCGTTAATCCTCATGGCAACCCTGGGAAATGCCTGTGTACTGTTATCCCCATATTGCATAAGGAAAAACTGAAGCACGCAGACTCCTCACACAGAGGGGAGTTGGTTTCTCAGCCTCTTTTCTGGCTCAAGTGTCTTGCCAGGCTACCATGAGGGGAAAATCACATGACATGAAATTGCTCCCGGATCTCAGAACATACATCTTGCTGAGCCAGAATCCAACAAACCGAGCCTCCTATTGCCCCAGATTCTGCCTTCTTCCTCTGCCTTCTCCCTGTAGAAAGAAAGATCGCATGCACAGAAATCAACTGAGGTTCCAGCTTTCCTCCAGAGAGGTCGTCCCACGAATGTCTTTAGGCCAACTCAACTCCTCCAGCTCTTGCCCTTCTCCTCCTTCTGCGAGCTTTCTGTTGCTGGGGTTCAGAGTTGATGTTGAAGGGATGTTTCATCCAAAGCTATCAAAAAATGATGGGCATTTTAGATTCTCAGCCACAGACAGAGAATGGAAAGCAATTTCAGGTGCTTCCTTTACTTCCCAACAGAAGAGCCCACTGGCCAAGACCTCTGGCTCACATCTAAGGCCTCCTGGCCGACAGTTCCAAGGATTAGGTTGCCATGGAAGGAAAGCCAACCCTGCCACTCTGGCAGGAGGAGCCCAGGCTGGCTGCAGCACATCCTCCTTCTCATGTGTGTCTGGCGTGTGAGCACACCACATGGCCCTGTGGTTTTGCGTGGCTTTCCCTGTCCACCATGCATTTCATTTTGTGTGTGTGTGTGTGCTGGGGGTGGGGGGCTGCCATGGTTCCATGACCTGGCTTCTCTCTGAGACAGCTCAGAAATGTCTGGGGATGGGCTTCCTGCCTCAAGGGAGGTGGGAGGTGAAGCCTGGAGACATTCTTCATGTGTCAGGGCAGGTGGAGCATGTGTGTGAACAGCACTGGATCAGCTGTCAAGGCAGTCTGCTGTGGCCAGCTGGGCCTGTCCTCCAGAGACAGAAAAAACCAGTGGACCTCGACCCTCCAGCCCATTTCAACCATCAGGAGAAGTTGGAGGAGGAGCAGTGTTTCTAACCACGTGTTTCACACTTAAGAGCAGGGTGAAGTGCACAGGGATTACAGGAGCCTCCCAGCTGGCTGCCCCTTTCCCATTCCCACTGCTGCTGGAGGGACCTGTCTGGGGGCTGCCCCTTCTTAGATGGAGATTGAGAATCCTAAATAGTCCCTGATGGCTGCAGAACTGGGTTCAGATTCAGCGTCCAGGCACCGAAGACCCCATCAGTCTGGCCCTGTCTTCACCTTCCGGCCACGTGGGCCAGGTCCCACTCACTGACACTTTCCAATCACTGTGCTTGTGTGAGTCCCACTCGTCTCACACCCTTAACCTTGATTACCTGGCTCCAGGCCCGTGTCTCCTTTCCAGCCTCCTGTCATCTCCCTGGCACTCACTGCCCACACCAGACACTGTGTACATACCCCAAGGCTATCCAAAGGCATTATCTTTCAGTGATAACCACATCTCACAGGCACCTAGAGATTTCCCACAGACAAAGCGCTTCCACGAGACACATCATTTATTTCTCATTGCAACCCCACAAAGTAGGGATGACTGTCCCCACTCTGCAGATGAGCCTCGGAGAAGCTACCACTGCCACTCTGACTTTAAATTACTAGTTTGTGGAGGCTGAGCTTGCCTTACAGATTTGATGGGCATGCACCTGACACAGGCTGTCTCCTCTACCACACCCTGAAATATTCATGGCAAACACCTGTGGGCACAGGTGGGGCTTCCAAGTGCCAGACTAGATGGGAGGGAAATGTGGCTCCCTCCCGGTACAAAAGTAAGTCTTCCCAGAGACATGGTTGTGGAGATCTATCACTAAATTTACAGCATTAGAAAGAGGGGTTTGCATGCCCAGATGTAGCTTTTGGCATTTAGGGACCAGGCAGGGTCCTTGCAGCAAAGTCACCCTCTCTCCTAGGACGGGTGCTGTCTGCTCCCACAGCCCTCTCCGTCCTGAGAGCCCCTATGCCTCTGTGGCAGGAAGGAGGGAGGGGAGGGTGGAGGGTCTGTCTGCAGTCCCAGCGGAGAAGGTATCGCGAGGCTGCATGAAAAGGAGAATGCATTCTGTCTCCGTGTGAGTCCGAGAGATGCCGAACATGGAGCGGGCTGCCCCAGCTCCACTGAGGGCCTGGCTGGGAAGGGCACCTTAAGGCTTAGCCGCCTCGGAGGACGCCCGCCCTGCTCCAGCATCTGGCTCCCCACGGCGGTCCCACAGCGCCACCTAGCGCTTCCTGCCAGAAGAACATGCTTCAATCACTACACGGAGGAGGGCGCTGTCCAGGAACCCGGAGCATCTCCGAACTGGCCAGGTGCTCGCATGCCACCTCCATTGCCTGCCGCTTGGCCCACACATGCCTTGTCCACGCTGTCCCTGCTCCTCACCTCCACCCAGGATGATCATCCCAGGCCTTCCTCTCTCAAGTGATTTTGGGGAACAAATGAAAAGGCCAGAATGTAAAATGGTAAAGTGCTCTGCCAAGGTAGCACTGGATACCACTCACTGAGAACCTTCTCTGCAGCCCACGCTGCTAATCATTTCATGAGGATTATCACTAAGCCCTATGGCAACACCAAAAGATGGGGATTATCAACCCATTTTACAGAAGAGAAACTGAGTTTCAGAGAACTGGAGTAACACATACAAATTCACCCCACTAGTACAAGACGGGAGCCCAAATTCACATTAATTCCAAAGCCTGTGGGTCCCTGGCTCCCCTGGGAAGAAGCATTGCTATTATCATCATTGTCTTCTTAGAGCTGCTGCTGCTGCTGCATTGGAAGAAGACGGGCTCTTCCCACACATAAATGCAGGTTCAAACCACTTGCCACTCAGCAGCTGTTTGGGCTTGGACAGGCCACGTACCACCCCACAGCCTTACCTTGTACCTCCTTCCCGGAAGTGTCCTCCCCTCTTGCCACACCTCAATTACCTCTTCCTCTAGGGATGCCTCCCCCACTAAGCACCCAGCTCTCAGGGTGAGGGAGCTTGTTGTCCCCTGATATACTGCAGCCCTGCTAGGAGCCCCAAACTGTCTGATGCCAGGCTGTCACATTGGTCCCATCATCACCCACTCCTGTGTCTGCATCGCCTCCCCTCAGCTGGGCTGGGGCCTCCTCACAGTACACTGGCCAAGCAATGCGCTGGCACTCCACAGGCACTCTGCAGGGCAGTCTATAAACATGTCCACACATTCTGTCACACTCACCCCTTCAAAAAGTGGAGTCCAAGTCATCTCTCCTTGAATACTGCCCGGTCTTAGCGACTTGCTTCTACTGAATAAAGTGAGTTGGAAGTGATGCTGTGTGATTTCCAAGACCAGGTTAGAAAAGGCGACATGGCTTTGGACTGGCTTGCTTTCTCCTAAGATGCTGACTCTTGGAATCCAGCCACCAGAATGTGAAGCAATGTGTAGGTATTCTGCCTGACAGCCCCTGCTGAGACCTCAGCTGACAGCCAGCATTAACTGGCAGACATGTGACAAATGAGCCTTTGGATGATCACAGGTACAGCCTTTGGGCTACTCCAGCTGGTACAAGAGAGAGCAGATATGAGCTGTCCCAACAAAGTCCTACCCAAATTTCAGATTCATGAGTGAAATAAATGCTGCCAAGTTTTAGAGAGTTGGATACAGTGCAGTGGACAACAGAACATTCTGCAAACTTGCACAATTGTGAGCAGCTGCTAAGTACTGAGCACACACAAGGGCGAACTGTGGGCTCTGCCCACCCCACAGCTCATCATCATTGCTGCTCTCCAATTCTTAGAAGGGCTGGTTCTTCTTATCCTTGCCTGGAGGCCTGGGGCCTGCTCTCCTAATTCTACTCATTATTATTTATTTATTTATTCATTTATTCAATGGGGTATTTGTAATTTTTTTTGAGACAGAGTCTTGCTGTGTCACCCAGGCTGGAGTGCAATGGCACGATCTCGGCTCACTACAACCTCTGCCTCCCAGGTTCAAGCGATTCTCCTGCCTCAGCCTCCCAAGTAGCTAGGATTACAGGAATGTGCTACCATGCCTGGCTAATTTTTGTATTTTTAGTAGAAACAGGGTTTCATCATGTTGGCCAGGCTGGTCTCAAACTCCTGACTTCAGATGATCCACCTACCTTGGCCTCCCAAAGTGCTGTGATTACAGGCGTGAACCACCACACCTGGCTCATTTATTCAATGGGTATTTATTGAGCTTCTACTATGTGTGAAACACACTGAAGCACTACTGAAGATGTAGTGCCAAAGGCTCTGCCTTATGGAGCCTTTAGTCAGTAAGGTAAAATAGATAAAAGCCAAGTAAACTAACAATTATTTAACTAAACTTCATAAGCACCATAAATGAAGGGCTAGGATACTGTGACAGCAGGTAACCGGGGAACCTGCCTTTGTCTTGCTGCTCACCTCTCTGCAGCCTGCCTCATCCTTTAGCTCACCCCAACCATTCATTAGGAAATCCTCCACCATGGAGCCCCTCCATCGTAAATATTCAGTGGCAGTTCCAATTTCCTGGAATTTCATGCTTTTTACAATTCCTTCATGATTTGCATTACTTTGTGAGTCCTCATGAACTGTAGTTTTTAAACCAGAAGAAAAATATCCTTTGACAATTCTAGGTCTAGAAAATGCATGGTCTCCAATCTTAAGTTACTCCCTAATGGTATCATTGAGGTGTTTTTGTCCTGCCAACTTCATTGAGGAGGACCTCCACTTCCATCCAAGATAGAGGAACAAGAACCAGACTTACCTGAAACAAAGAAACAAAACAGGCAAAATATATAAAACTTGTTTTTAAGATACTGAACAGTGGCTTGTAGTGAAGGTCAGTGATTGCTGAAAAAGAGGATATAAAGAAGAGGATCTCCACCATTTTCACAACTCACTGCCTTAAGGGACTTTCCAGGCGATGGCACAGAGAGGGGAACCCAGGCAGAGCCTAGAAAACCTCCTGCATTCAGGAGGTAATGCTGAGTGCTCAGGGAGACCAAGGTGGCTAGGGTTTGCTAATCGGAGTACCAAAGAGACAGAGAGCTACACAGAGAGAGAACTCAGGATCTGCAAAGGGTACATCTTTATCAGTTACTCAGCAGAGTCCTGATCAGAGCATGTGTATGAAGAAATTGCCTGAAAGCTGGGGGTCAGGGAGGGCATCCACAGGGATTAGGAACAGTGAACGGCACACAGAGAGAGAGAGAGTGCTGAAAACAGTGCCTGGTTCCACCAACAAGAATGGAACAACTCCTAAATTATGGGGCATTGGGTAAAGTCTTTGCGAAGGTCTTGCCTCAGTAACGGGAAATAAATAGCCCTAGATGGAGCACTACTCCAAACCCACCTAACAAATCATAAAGGAATAGCCAAAAAGAGCAAATGTTTCCAATTTGCGCAACTACACTCTGAACTAAAGTACAAGAATATGTGTAAGAATACCAAAAAATGCAGCATCCAACAAAGTAAAATTCATAATATGTGACATCCAAATGATGATTAACAGGCATATAAAGAAGCAGAAAAACACAATGCATCATGAGAATAAGTTACGCTAACCCAGAACTGACACACACATAGAATTAACAGAGAAGGACACGAAAAGTGATTATAACTGTATTCCATCTCTTAAAGTTAAGCATAAACAGAGAACTTACAAAAAAGACCTAAATCAAAACTTCCAGAGATGGACACTACAATCTCTAAGGTAAAAACACATTGGGTGAGATTAATATCAGATTAGACACCAAAGAAGGAAAGATTAAAGAATCTGGAGCCACGGCAATAGAAATGGTTCAGCATGAAACATGCATAGAGAAAATATTTTTTTTTGACAAAGAGGAGACAGCATCAGTAAGCTGTGGGACAGCTTCAGGTAGCCTAATAGAGTCCCCAAAGGACAGCAGGAGATACAAAACTGAACAAAAAATATTTGAAGAAATAGTGGACAAAAATTTTCCAAATTTGATAAAAACTATACATCTGATTCAAGAAGCTCAACAAATCTCAAGCACAAGAAACATGAAGAAAGTACAGCAAGGCACTTCATAATCAAATTATTCCAAGCTAATTATAATTTTAAAAATCTTAAAATCTGACAGAGGGAAAATAATTGACACCATGTATAGCGAAACAAAAGAATGACAACAGATTTCTTATCAGAAATGATGCAAGATAAAAGACGTTGGAGCCACACAGTCTTATGATTCAGCAATTGCACTCCTAAGTATTTACCTGAATAAGTTGAAAATGTATATTTGCACAGAACCCTGCACATGAATGTTTATAGCAGATTTATTCATAATTGCCAAAAATCAAAAGCAACCAATATGTTTTTTTAGTAGGTGAACAAACTGTGATACATCTAGACAATGGAATATGATTCGGCAATTTTTAAAATGAGCTATCTAGTCTCAAAAAATCTGGGAAAATGTTAAATGCATATTTGCTAAGTGAAAAAGGGCTGTCTGAAAAGGCTGCATACTACATGATTTCAACTATATGACATTCTGGAAAAAGCAAAACTTCAGAGACAGTGTTAAGATCAGTGGTTGCGTGAGGTTGAAGAGGAGGGAAAACGGGATGAAGAGGTGAAGCAAGGGATTTTTGGGCAGTGGAACTATTCTGAATGATATTTCAATGGTGGATATTCAACATCAAGCATTTATCAAAGCTATAGAATTGTACAACACAAAGAGTGAACACTGATGCAAACCATGGACATTGGCTTAAAATACTGTACCAATATTGGTTTATCAGTGCTAACAAATGTACCACAGTAATGTAAGATGTTAATAATAGGGGAAACGAGGTGTGTGTCTGTTGGAGGAAAAGGTCATATATGGGAATGCTCTGCACTTTTTTGTCAATTTTTCCATATTCTCTAAAAGAAGATGAGAGAATAAAAATATAATTGACTTTTTAAACAAGATATGATAAAAAGATAATTGTTTAACAAGAATAGTAACAGTGCATTACAGGCTTTATAATATGTATAAAAGTAAAATACATGATAAACAGAATAAAGGCTAGGAGGGAAAAAAAGAAGAATACTGTTGTAAGTTCTTAGCTGTGAAGTGGTATGCTATCACATGAAAACAGACTGTGTTAGTGATATATACTATAACTCCTAAAACAACCAGTAGAATGAAAATATAACACAATAAAGGATATAAAATAGAATTCAACTAATTTGGAAGAAAGCAGAATTTTAAATAAAAAAATTCAACAAATTTGGAAGAAAGCAGAAAAGGGGGAAAATAAAGCAATAAGAATTTGGACAGATAACCAAGTAATAGGATGACAGTGGAAAACCTTCCCACAAAGAAAACTTTAGACCTAAATGGCTTCACTGGTGAATTCCACAAAATATTTAAGAAAGAAATAATATTAATTCTATACAACTTTCCTCCAAAATTAAAGAGGATGAAAGACTTTCTGATTTATTCTGTGGCCAATATTACTCCAATACAAAAACCAGACAAAAATAGTGCAAGAAAACATAACTGCAGACTAATATCTTTTATGAACATAGAGTAAAAAATTCTAAAAATATTTTATCAAATTAATCCAATAATATACAAAAAAAGTATTATATGTCCTTATCAAGTAGGGTTCATCCAGGGAATATAGTTGGTTTAACTTACAGAAACCCCACAAATAATAAAAGTGACGCCATGCTTATCTCAAAAGATACTGAAAAGGCATTTGATGAAATCCAACATTCATTCCTGATTAAAAAACAAAAAACTCTCAACAAACTAGAAGCAAAAGAGAATTTCTGCAACTTGACAAAGGACAAAAACCTACAGATGAGAAACCCACAGACGACACATTTAGTGTAAAAACCAAATGCTTTTCCTCTAAGATCAGGAACAAGCCAAGATGTCTCTCTCATCCCTGCTGTTTAACATTCTCCTCGAGGTTCTAGTCAGTATAACCAGATCCTGCACCAGCCCTCCCAAAAACAGAAAAAGAAAAAGCTTCCCAGATTGAAAAGAAGAATTAAAGTTGTCCTTATTCACAGGCAACATGATTCTCTATGTAAAACATCTTATATAATCTACTCAAAATGAACCATGGATCTAAATGTAAAATATAAAACTATGAACTATGAAGGTTCTAGAAGTCCCTAGGAGAAAAACCGTAGGATCCAATCTTTGTGACTTTGGGTTAAACAAAGGATTATCCATAAAAGAACATGTCGATAAACTGGACTTCAGCAAAATAAAAACTTAGGTAAGCCACAAAATGGGAGAAAATGTTTGAAAACAGATTTTCATATTGGACTTGTATCCAGAACACACACACACACACACACACACACACACACGTAATATATATAGATTTTCATATTGGACTTGTATCCAACACACACACACACGTAATATATATAGATTTTCATATTGGACTTGTATCCAGAACACACACACACACACGTAATATATATAGATTTTCATATTGGACTTGTATCCAGAACACACACACACACACACACACACACACATACATGTAATATATATAGATTTTCATATTGGACTTATATCCAGAACACACACACACACACACGTAATATATATATAGATTTTCATATTGGACTTCTATCCAGAACACACACACACACACACACACACAGACATATATATAGATTTTCATATTGGACTCATATCCAGAACACACACACACACACACACGCACACATGTAATATATATAGATTTTCATATTGGACTCGTATCCAGAACACACACACACACACACACACACGTAATATATATAGATTTTCATATTGGACTCGTATCCAGAACACACACACACACACGCACACATGTAATATATATAGATTTTCATATTGGACTTGTATCCAGAACACACACACAGACACACGTAATATATATAGATTTTCATATTGGACTTGTATCCAGAATATATATGTGTGTGTGTGTGTGTGTGTGTGTGTGTGTGTGTGCGCGCACGTATATACACACATATATAAATATCAGAATATATATATGTGTGTACTCAGAAGTCAGTCTATGTAATTTCTGGAAGTGTTGGTGTTTTTCTTCACTCCATAGAACACATGTGGAACACAGCTTTTTCAGCACAAGAGCTGCCAGGCACCTCAGAGTTCAGCCTTGTCACTGTTAAACACTTATATATATTGTGTACACACATATTTATTCTGATATTTATATATGTGTATTTATACACACACACACACACACATATATATATATTCTGGATACAAGTCCAATATGAAAATCTATATATATACATATATAATATATATACGTACACACATGTATATATTCTGATGTTTAAGAATTCACAAAATTAAAAAATAAAAAACGAAACTACTAGATTTCTAAAGTAGGCAAAAGATTTGATTAGACGAATCAATTTATGAATGGAAAATTAGCACATGAAAAGATGGTCAACATCAATAGTCATTAGGCCAACACAAATTAAGAACAACAGTGAGATGCCATGTATATTAGAAGGCTAAGATTAAGAAGAGTATTTCCAATGTTGATGAAGATGCGGAGGAAACAGTACTCTCATGTAATATGTTAATGGAGATGTAAAATGGTACAATTACTTTAGAAAAATGTGGGAGTTTCTTAAAAAGTTAAACACAGTCAGTCATTCATTCCTAGATGTTTACCCAGGAGAAATGAAAACATGTACAAAGACGTGTACACAAATGTTCATAGGAGCTTTATTTGTCATAGCCAAAGACTGGGAAAAACCCAAAAGTCCCTCAACAGATGAATGGATAACAAGTTGTGGTCCATAAACCACAGAGATATTACCCAGCAGTAGAAGGGAACAAACTATTGATACACGTGACACCATGAGTGAATCTTAAAATAATTATTTTTGGTGAAAGAAGCCAGACAAAAAAGAATACAAACCTGTGGTGCCTTTTATATGAAATGCTAGAAAATGCCGACTATCCTTAGTGAAAGAAAGCAGTGGCTGCCAGGGAAGAGGGTTATTTGGGAAGAGAAGCAGGGAGAGATTACCTACAAAGGAGTATGAGAAAACTTTGGGGGTGATGGATATTTTCATTATCTTGACTGTGGTTATGGTTATATGGCACACACATATGTCAAAACTCATCAAATTATATGTTTTCAGTGTGTGCAGTTTGTTGTATGCCAGTTATGCCTGAATAAACCTATTTGTTTAGGTATTTATTTATTAAAAAACAAGTCAACTCCACTGGGAAATTGTTGCGGTTAGGAATATGTGTATTCCCTTTCCGTATTTTCCACAGAGCTTGTCTCAGGTCTGAGTGTGCAGAAGGTGGCCAACAAATATTTGACTACTTTCATCCCTACAAGAAGTACCAGCACAGAAGGAAACTCACTGAGCAAGGATGTTTACTGGTACAATTCAGCTGATGGGAAAACTGTGATTTGCTGACGTAGCCTAAGTCACAAGGAGTGAGGGGACTTCGTTTGATCACTCATTTCTCTGCACTGCCAGGTCAAGTCAGTTCATTTCAACCTGAAATGTTTGCATCCCTGAACAGTTTCTAAAGGAGGAGAATGCATGCCACCCAGCATTCAGAAGGAATAAGATGAGCTGGAACAAGAATGATGATGAGGAGGATGAGGATAGTAATACTGATAATACTATTTACCACTTGATGGCCACTGACTGCGTGCCAGAGCACCGTCTGCTTCATGTCTGTTCCCTCACCCCAGTCTTATGTGAAAGTCATTACCATCCCATCTTAAAGAGGAGGAACTAGCAGGGGGTGAGTAAAATGCGCTCATATAGCTAATAGGTTGCGGAGCTAGTATTTGAACCCATGTCTGTCTGATTCCAAAGCCTGTGCTCCTACCATTAAACATATCCCATTCCCAAGCCAATATACACATGTGAACACATGTATTTCCACCTGAACACACTTGTAAGGCCACACACACACACACACGCATATGCTCAACCAACATATACCAGTGTACCTGCACACACATGGGTACACACACACACATGCCCATATTTGAACACATGCATTTGCGTGCATACAAAAATGGCCGCACACATACACAAATGCATACACATGTGTCTCCTGAACACACACACCTATGCACATACACACTTGCATGACACATACAGCTGGGCACACACATATGTGGTTGCACATACAGGCACACAGGGCATCCTGAGAACATACATTTTCCCTTTCTGGCTCTGGCTTCCTGCAAACAGCCACCACTGCATCCCTCTGCCAGCCTCTCCCAGCCCAGGCCCCAGGAATCTTCAAAACACTGAAGTCCTAAGTCTCAAGTGAAATTATGCTCAGGCTCCTGATCCAGGAGACAGCATGTAAGTCAGGGCAATCAGGCACATCACATTTTCCCATGAAAGAAATTTCTCATGGGCTAATTAACCTTTGAAAATACCAGTTCTCAGTCTGAGGGACTTCCTGAGTCCAGATCAAATTGAAAAATAACCTAGTGACAGACCACCCAGTTCTGAGCTGATGGGAATTACTTTCAACCCAGACCAGCATGTCCCTTAGACAGAATGTTCCACATACCAAACCTTACAACAGCCAGCTCTTGAGAGCAGGGGAGCCAAGTGCCATCTATTACAGATCATATCTATGATTGCTGTGTCATGGGGCCATTGCTCTGGGCCCCAGTCCCTGTGGGGGCAGCTGGGGTGGCAGGAAGCAGCCAGCCTCAGTGCCTTTGACATTTATGTCCCTGTGCTATAGTACAGAGGGTCTGCCTGTTATCACAGACTGGTGTAAGCCTTGGTCCCTGGCAATCATTTTCTGTTTCAAGTGTTAGTTTTCTGTAGAATTGTAGTTCAGTGGATGCTATCAGAAGTAAAAGGACAGAGTGTCACGTGGAAAATTGGAGATAAACTGATAACTCCAGGGTTAGAGACACTGATTCATCCACCCCCACTGTCTTGTGGTGGAGGACAGTCTCCCTCCTTCTCTCTTTTGGGTCACATTCTGGCTCAGAAGTCAGTCTATGTAATTTCTGGAAGTGTTGGTGTTTTCCTTCACCCCATAGAACACATGTGGAACACAGCTTTTTCACCACAAGAGCTGCCAGGCACCTCAGAGTTCAGCCTTGTCACTGCATGGAATAAATTGGGTGGTCTCGCGCAAGACCCTTAACTTCAGAGCCTCAGTTTATGCAAATAGAAGATGGAATATCAGTGCCTGCCCTGTTTGCCTCACCAATTTGCCATGAAGACCAACAGGGCTAATGGGAAGACGGTGCACTCTGAGTGAAAGGGAAGGGGCTTGGGCCATCACACCTTCAACCATTCCTGCCATTGTTCAAGGTTTTTTGCTCAGGTACACCCTCATGTAGGCTTCCAGGAATATCTTCAAATGTTTCTCTCTTTCTCTGGAATTATCTCCTCTTCTGTACTGCTGAGTCCCTTAGACTGTCCCACTGCTCAGCAGGCTGCATCCCAGCCATGTGCCCAGCCCCAGCAGATACTTCAAACTGCTCATTCCCATAGCTCCCAACACAACTGTACATCTTCTCAGCCAGTGATTTTGTTTTCCAATGCTCAGAAAAAGAGGGACAAAGAGGCAGGACGTCTCTGATTCTCTCCCCAAAACGTATCTACGCTCTAATCATCCTTAACTCCTGGCCTCCCGGTGCAGAGGCCCCTTTGCATCTACTACCAATGCCTCCACTTAGAATCTTCATCCTCTGAAGCTTCCTCAGGAATCTCCCAACATCACTGGTCCCTTCTCATTACTGGATCTTTGCTTTTTTCCTTGCTACTAGTCCCTTCTCAGCACACAAAGGGGAATTTTGGCCATGGAATTTATGCCTCTGTAGAAACATGTAAGGAGTTTGGACTCTGAATAAGGGAGCAGCAGAAGAAAAATTCTGGGTGAAGACAAAAGTGGGATGGATGTGGACCTTGCAGGAGGCCTTAAGGATAGGGAATTGAAGACTATGTAGAAGTCACAAGAGTGTGGTTGCTGGAGACTGCGGGGGTTCTTGCATCATCCAGACGGTCATCTTTCTTTATTAGGCTCTGTTCTTCTCTCCATTCCTCTCCCTGACATTTATCCCCAAACTCCATCTTGGATTCTAAAAGCTCAGGATAAAATACTGATCTCTTTTAAAAAACAGTAGTCCAGGCCCTGGTAAATCACTGACAGTGGGCTAAGGCACTTCCCACTGAGACATCACTAAACTTTTGTTTTACAAATAATAGAAAACCATTCTTGCTCCACAGAGCTGGTGAAGATATGACCTAATGTATCCTAACAGTAGCTGCAGCCAGATAGCCTTGAGACTGTCAATCACAGGGTCAACCCTCTCCAACCCCCAGTGGTGAACAGGACCCCACCCAGGTCAATCAGCCTTTCACCAGGAACTTAGATTGAATGGAAGGCACGGAGTTGGAACTAATCCATTAAGACAGCAACCTCCTAGAGAGATTTCTTGAGTTCCTGTCTCTGGGGTTCTTGGAGCTGCCATCTTTCAAGTCCTTCCTGAAGTTTGGCTGTTCAGCTTTTTCTTAAATTCTGTGATATTCAATATCCTTCCAATTACTTCCATTTCAATTTTACTCAGGAAAGATTTATTTCTTGCAAGCAGAGTACCTCTGAATACTTTCCTCAGAAAGTAACTGACTTGGGCGCTGTGGCTCATGCCTGTAATTACAGCACTTTGGCAGGCCAAGGGGGCAGATTGCTTGAGCCCCAGAGTTCAAGACCAGCCTGGACAACACAGAAATTAGCTGGGCGTAGTGGTGTGCACTTGTAGTCCTAGCTACTTGAGAGGCTAACGTGAGAGAATTGCTTGAGCCCAGGAGGCGGAGGTTGCAGTGGGCTAAGATCATGCCTCTGCACTCCAGCCATGGTGACAAAGTAAGAAAGACCTTGTCTCAGAAAAAAAAAAAAAAAAAAAAAAAAAAAAAAAAAAAAAAAAAAAAAAAAAAAAAAGAAGAAAAAGAAAAAAAGAAGATAACTGACTGACTTGCCACCATACAACCTCTTACACCGTCTTTATGAAACACCAGACATCGGATCCTGAAAGTACTTTATTCTCAAAGTCTGCAAGGTAAGTATTATCATTATGCCCATTTTGCAGGTGAGGTACTGGGGCTCTGAAAGTTGTGAGCATCTGTCCCAGGTTATAGTGGAAATCAGGAATCTTGGTTGCTCTTTGTCAGTAAAACTCACGGTAGCCCAAGTAAAGGAGGTTATTGAAAGGAAAGTGGGAATCTCTCTAGCCAAGACAGCACCTTTCTCCATCTCTCTCCACACATATTCTCCCATCTCTGTTTCTGAGGATCTGCTCTATTTTCATGCCTTTCTCTGCACAGTGGCTTTTCCCTGCTCACTCATCAGTGAGCACATTGCTGAAAAAGGCTACTTCAGCCCAAACCCTAAAGAGTTACTCACTTCAACCTTTCACCATCAACTATTCTATGTCTCTTAGTTTGAATTATTGAGAAAAAAATCTGCTTGGTCCTGGTCATCTGGGGTAGGCTGAAAAATGTCCCCCTACTTCCTCCCAAGGATAATTGTACTCCATGGAACTTGTGGATGTTACCTTATATGGAAACATGGTCTTTGCAGATGTGATTAAGACAGATTTTTAAATGGGGATTATCTTGGATTATTGGGGTGGCCTTAAATGCAATCACATACATCCTTATAAGAAGAAAACAAGCCGGGCATGGTGACTCATGCCTGTAATCCCAGAACTTTGGAAGGCTGAGGCAGGTAGATCATGAGGTCAGGAGTTTGAGAACAGCCTGGCCAACATGGTGAAACCCTGTTTCTACTAAAAATACAAAAATTAGCCGGGCGCAGTGGCAGGAACCTGTAATCCCAGCTGCTTGGGAGGCTGATGCAGAAGAATCGCTTGAACCTGGGAGGTAGAGGTTGCAGTGAGCCAAGATTTATGCCACTGCACTCTAGCCTGGGTGACAGAGCAAGACTCTGTCTCAAAAAAGAAAACAAAAATATTTGGCACAAATGGAAGAAGAGAAGCTGATGTCAAGATAGAGGCAGAGATTCAAATGATGCAGCCACAGGCAAAGGAATGTTTACAGTTATCAGAAACTGGAAGAGACAAGGGGCAGATTCTCTCCTAGATAAAGACTCTAAAAGGAGCACGGCTTCCTTGATTTCAGCCCAGTGATACTGATTTCAGATTTCTGGCATGCAGAGTTGTGAGAGAATGCATTTCTGTTATATTAAGCCACGATATTTGTAGTAATTTGTTAGAACAGCCGCAGGAAACTAACACAGCAGCCAATGGATTCATTCCTCCTGTACTAAGTGTCTAATCAGCTGCGTCCAGGAGGATGTTTACAGAAAAAACATAGCCACTGAGGCCTGCCCTCTCAGCTATGGGAAGAAAGTAAAGGGTTGCTTTTCAGAGAAAAGGCATGGGCTAGGAGACACCTGCGTTTCTCCCACCACTAGTCTCTGACACTGGCTATCAGGTAGGAGTGAGCATTGGGAAGTGCAGGGTAGCAGTCATGCCTGAATAGGCACCAAGCCTAGTGCTCACCCTTCCCAAACGCTATTAATACACAGTCCTGGGGGAAAAGAGGTGTGGCTGGAACATGAGTCTATTCATCCAGTGAATTCAAACAAGAGTTTACTAACAACTCTGTTTGCCAGGATTTGAAGTGCTTAGCACAGGCACTCATCTATAGTCTAGAGAAGGATGAGACCTCTACGTCCTGGGCAGTTGGGAAAAGATATTAAAAATCATTTAATCAATCATTCATTCATTTATTCAACAAAAGTTTGCTGTGCATGTGGATGTACTAGCCTAGGTGATATTGCAATAAAATATGCAGAGTTGCTGTCTTCATGGGGTGAGAAAAATAAGCAGATAAAGAGCAAAATAACAGATTGTAAAACGGTTATAAAGGAAAGGAGTAAGTGTTGAGACAGAGAATCGAATGTATGCATTGGTGGCGGCAGTGGTCAAGGTGGTAATCAGGACTTGGAATCAGAAGTTAGATTTAGGGTGTGTGTGAGAAGTGTGGATGGAGAAGTTAAAAAAGTAGCTGGATTTAAACCTGGGGATGGGAGAGAAGGTTTTGGCAGGAAGTGGAATAAATTATTTATTTATTTATTTATTTATTTATTTGAGATGGAATCTCACTCTGTTGCCCAAGCTAGAGTGCATTTATTTATTTATTTGAGACAGAGCCTTGCTCTGTCACCCAGGCTAGAGTGTTTTTATTTTTTTGAGAGGGAGTCTCACTCTGCCACCCAGGCTGGAGTGCAATAGCCTCACTGCAACTTCTGCTTCCAGGGTTCAAGAGATTCTTCTGCCTCAGCTTCCCGAGGAGCTGGGATTACACACACCTGCCACCATGCCTGGCTAACTTTTGTATTTTTAGTAGAGACGGGGTTTCACCATGTTGGCCAGGGTGATCTCGAACTCCTGGCCTCAGGTGATCCGCCCACCTTGGTTTCCCAAAGTGCTGTAATTACAGGCTTGAGTCACCGCTCCTGGCCCGAAATTTGTTATTTAGAACGATGGAAACGAGTTTACTAACAACTCTGTTTGCCAGGCCTTAGGATAAGTGCTTGGCACAGAAAAACAGGTGTTTTAACTTTATTCATAGGGAAGGACATAAACACCGTCCACCTGTGGGTAAGTGGTTTAGTATAAACAGTCTGTAAAGGCCCAGAAGACTTCCGGCGCTTTCCGCCTTTAACTAGACTACATTTCCCAGAATGCTGCAAGAAACTGGGCGTGACTCGGAAATTTCTCTCATCCACTTCCGGTGCACTCTGATAATCATGGCACCTCTAAGAAGCACTGCGTTGTTGTGGAGCCTCTTGAGAGGTTCTCGGGGCGTGGAGTGGGTCTGTTTCCGGGACCGAATCGAGCCCCGGCCTTGTGGCCTGCTCCAAGCACTACCTTCCTCTTTCGAGGCCGGGCTGCCACGCCGCTGGCTCAGCTCCGAGGCCGGTAAGTGACCTTCCGGACTTTTCGCTGGGGCGTTCTTCTGGGAGACGTAGATCCTGTTTTCTGGCTGGCGAAAACCACGCGGCAGCCCCTGCGACACTTAGCGTGGCGCCTCCTCAGATTCAGTTGGCTTCCTTCTGTACCTGTAGAGTTTGTCATCACCTGCATCTGTTCGTTCGTTCACTCACTCGGCCAACAGTGCCTGAGTTCCTTCCGGTCCTTACCAGAGCACAGTGTTTGTGAGATATGGCAAGCTAAGACCGGCACAGACCTTTCCCTGTGGGAACTCCTGTTCATGGGGAATTAGTGCATTGTGACGCGGGCTGTTATAGGGCACGCACACAGTAGAGGGACTCAAACTAGGTTGGGAGGTCAGGGAAGGATTCCTGGAAAATTTGACCAAGGCTGCGATCTGGTTAGCCATGCTGAGGAGATAGCAAGAAGCTTCTCAAGCACAAGGGACAGTATGAATGTCCAGAAATTAGACTGAGCACAGGTATTTGGAAGCTCATTTTGGAGATAAAATTGATAAGGCTTGGTTAAGGCTTTGAATATGAGTTTAAAGGGAAAAATCAAGATTGTTTCTTAAGTTTTTGACTTGAATGGAGGGTTGTCCCATTTACACCAAGATGGAGATTAATTGCTGGAATCATTATTTTGGGGGCAGAGGAGGGGGTAGTGCAGGAGTAGATGAGGTCGGGAGATGGGAAAGGAGGAATTAAACCTATTTGGGATGAATTAAATTTAAGGTGACTTTGAAAGTCAGGTGTTCAGTATGGAGTTAGATATAAACTGAGGAACATCGCAGTAAAAATGGTAACTAAAGTTGGGCGAATGGGTGAGATTGTGAAGACAGTAGTGCTGAGTACTTGCTGTGTGCTGTATACCCTGAGGGACCCTGGGTGCCAGAGATGAATATAAGACAAGGTTCTGGTCTTCATAGAGCACATCACCTAGTGAGAGACATAGTGTAAGTAAGCAGACTGCTTTAATTTTTTTTTTAAATGATGTTGGAAGCCATTTGTGAATTTTAAGCTTGGGAGTAATCTTGATTACATTTTAGGGAGATTACCCTGGTTGCTCAGTGGAGAATGATCTGCAATGGGGCCAGAATAGAGGAAGGGGGGCTGATGCAAGAGATGAGGATGGCCTTGACTAGAGTAGTGGCAATGGGAAATGGAGGATTAAAATGATATTTATGAAGGCAAACAATCAGTATGTTCTCTGCCAGTGTTTTTTTTTTTTTTCTTTTTTTGTATGATGGGGATAATCGTAGTGTTCACCTCATGGGTGGTTGTGAGTATTAAATGGGCTGAGTGTGCAAAGTACTTAGCTCAGTCAGTATTGGCACATAGTAAATAGCTAATAAATGGCAGCTCTTATTATTATTATTACAGCTATTTGATTATTGTTGTTATTACTGCTATTGGCTAGATCTGGAGGATCAGGGAGAATTGAGGAGTGACTGTAAGATTTCTGGCCTGTATGACCTACTGGATGATGCCGCGATAGGGAACAGTAGAAAATGCAGGTTTGAGACAAGGGAAAGTTGATGGGTTCTAATTTGGTAGTATAAGTACAGGAGAGATGTTGGGTAATTGGATGGAAAGTGATCTTGGCTGGAGATTCTGATTTTAGAGTTCTGACATATAAAAAGCAATTGAAGTCATGGGAGGCTTGGAGAAATCATCGAGTAAGAATGAGAAGGGAGCAAAGGACATTGTTCAGAATCTTGAGGGATACCAACATTTATAGGACTGGGAGAGGAAAAGGTGACTAGAAACAAATGGCTTTTTCTTTCTTTTTTGCTAATGGAAATGGAAATAGAGGTTAGACAAAGCAATAGGCAAACTGTATGAAGCAGAGCTAAGATTTTATTCCCCTCTTATGTGAAAGGTCCTTCCATGATACCACATGGTCTCTACAGTATCATGCTCAGTGATCTAAGCCTCTCTTTCCTAGCTGCAATCTCTTACCTAGACTTTCCCTCCCTTTTGTCTCTGCCCTGATGAGGCTCTTGGGAAGCTTTCTTTGACCCCGTCATGTCCATCCTTACTTAGTCCAGGCTATGCTTAGTTTCTTGCTCTGCAGTCACCAAGCCCCATACCTGTCCTGTATACCATACCTCTCACATTATGTCTCCTCACATCTTTCACTTACACCAAGGAGTACTATGATAAATTGGAAACCATCTAGTATCCAGAACCAGACAAACCTTGGTTTAAATTTTGACTCTTAATAGTTGTCTTTTGGTAGGCCTCAGCATCCTCATTTCTAAAAGTGGGATATCAGTACCTATTTTGTGAGTGGTTGTAAGCATTCCTGAAAAATGTATGTTATACCTACCATATAGAGACAGCTCTGTAAATGGCAGCAACCATTACAGTTATAACATTATATACTTTATTCCTGTTACTTCCTCCAGTAGCCTGTCCTTTTGGCAGAGACTGAGTCTATCACCTCATCATAATGAATGCTCAGTAAATCTTAAATGAACGAAAGAATAAATGAATCTCATAGGTATTAGCATCTTGCAGTGCCAAGGTAGACATTGTGATAATACTTTTTATTGTTAGTTTTCTATTTAGAGGTCTTGTTGGCTTGTCATTTTTGTCACCTTCTTATTTACTAAACTTTATTTTAGCAGAATCTGGTAGCCCAGAGACCAAGAAACCTACATTTATGGATGAAGAAGTTCAAAGCATACTCACGAAAATGACAGGCTTGAACTTGCAGAAGACTTTTAAGCCAGCTATTCAAGAACTGAAACCACCAACCTATAAGCTAATGACTCAGGCACAGTTGGAAGAGGTGGGTTAATGCAGGAATATTGTTAGAGTACCTTTCTTTAATGGGTTAAACGGCATTTCTGGAAGCCCCTGCAGATGCTTATAGCTGTTCTTCCACAGGCACTAGTGAAGGGTAGTGCCAGGCATAGAAAGAACTGAGAAAGGAAATGTGCATAGACAGCCAGAGAGCGGCAAGGAGCATGGCTGGAATTGAGCAGACTAGGGCATATGGATCAGGTCTGGGTGTTCAGAGAGTCCCCTCTCTGCTCTTAAGCCAGCCTGAGCACCCTTCCTTTTTCCTGCCTGCTCCAGCTTCCTTCCTGGAGAAATGTCTATTGTGAGCTGCCTTGGGGCTGAAGCTTTGATGAGATTATGAGATCTTGAATGGAAACAGCATGTTTCCCAGGCACCAGTGTCCTCCTGGAGCCATAGGTACTGAGTCCTTTGTGAAAAACACTTTGATGTATGAATAAGTAAAGCATTAATACTCATCTTTCTGATTCAAAAGTAATTTATAGTCATAGCAAATTTATATATCTCCAATATTAGATTATATGAAGAGTAAAAGTCCCCCTTTTCACTTCCTAGAGGTAACCGCTGTTAACAGTGTGGCATGATGCAGTGTAGTCAGTGGTTAAGAGAATGGGCTTTGAAGTTAGGTTGTCTAGGTTCAAATACCAGTGCTGCAATTTCCTAGCAATTTATTTAACATCTGTGTGTTTCTGTTTTTTCTTTTGTAAAATGGAGATGGTAACAATTGGACCTAACTCATAAGGTAATTGCGGCCATTAAATGAGCCAAATACTTTTAGAGTATTTGAACCATATCTGGTACATAGTAAGCACCCAATAACTACATTCCTTATTCTATCTCAAGCAGCTTTTGTAGCCTGGCTTTGTCTCAGATCATTCCTTTGTGGTTTTGATAATGGTTGAGCCTATAGCTGGTGGTCTCAGCCACACTGCAGAGGCAAAGGCCAGGGCTCACGGGTTTGGCTTTTTACTTAACTGATTCATGGCTACAGCTTCTTTTCTTTGCAGTTTTTCACATTTTTTTTTATTAGTATCTGCTTTTGTTGGATGATCTTTTTGTTACGTAACCTTGTGGTGTTCCTTAATAAATATTTTCTTTCATTAGGCTACAAGACAGGCAGTTGAGGCAGCTAAAGTAAAATTAAAAATGCCACCAGTTCTGGAAGAGCGAGTACCAATAAATGATGTGTTAGCTGAAGATAAGATTTTGGAAGGAACAGAAACAGCCAAATATGTGTTTACTGATATATCATATAGCATACCACACCGGGTGAGTATATGTTTAATTGCAGAATGATCTTTGAAATACCATGTGGAGAAGGGCCTGAGGGATGATGTGACCTGGCTGTCTTTTATGCTTCCAAACCAGATTTCCTCTGACTGGGTGAGACCTTCTGGAAGATTAAAAAAAAAAAAAAAAAAAAAGAGCAATGAGAAATGCAGACCAGCCCCAAGTCATGATGTTACTGTTTCCCTGCAGATAATAGACACAATATATTCCAGATTCCAGATGTGCTGAGACAGCACAAGAGATACACAGATACAGAAACCCATCCCAAACCACAAATGGACAAAAATCTGCAAGACAGTAGAAGCAGGAGACTCTTTTTGCCTAAGTTAGACTGATACCTTTAGCAAAAGCTTTTTGAGAAGATAGACTGTTTTCATCCTGTAAATTCCTTGATGATGCCAAGAAACTCAGACTTCATAAAGGAGTTTCACTTTCCCGAATTTTCAGTAAGAATGACAGATGTTTCTCAGATAATTTCCAGGCATCACCACTTCTTCTGTTGTGCTTGTTATTCTCTGGCTCCCCTTTCTTTGATTACCAATTTAAAAGAACACTCTGGCATTTTAGAAATATATCAGTTTTTTATTTGAGCCTTTGCAAGTTAAGAATAAAAAGAGGAGAGTTTACAATTCAGCCCACAGAATACATTAGAACACTATAGAATGCTGAGTTTGGGAGAAGGTCCACTCCATATTAATATTTTATTATGCATGATTATGGTTAGAAAATGATTTGACCTATGTTCAGCACCAGCCATCTGTGACCTTGATCATGTCAGGGTCACCACCTGCAGAAGTCTGGCCTGCAGACCCTGACTCAGCCATGGTTGAATGAATGCACTTTCACACCTTGTTCAGTAATTTGAGTGGGCTAGGGATGGCCGTTGGCTGCTTTTAGAGGGTGAAATGCAACCAATCCACTAAGACTCCCTCTCCATTATTACATTTATTTAGTGTGAATTTTACAACAGAGGCTCTAAGTTAATACACTTGTGGATGATTAACATGGTTAAGTGAGTGGTTTTACAAATGATAAAAGCTTTAGGTTCCGAGCCCAGACTAAACACCATAAATGGGTAATTCCCCTTTGATCTTCCTCGAGAGGGCCATCCAGCACAAAGTTTACATGAGTAAACAGAGTACAGACAAAGGGATGTAGGATAAACAGACTTAAACTGGGAAAGTCTCTTATAGTCCTGATCCTCTCCCTAACTTAATGGACCAGCTGGCCGCTTTTGGCCTGCCCCATTAAATCTGTTTGGCCTTCCAAAAGGTTTGAGACTATAATATATAATTTTTCCTAATATATCTTTAATATTTTGCCAGCCACCCCAGGTGAATATCAACAGCCACCTGTATACTTGACCTAATGAACTCGTCACAGAGTTTCAACTTTAATTAAAATTTTTGTTTTGTGGTGCTTTAGTGTATGTTTACAGTGCTATGAAAGCTGGTTGGGAAGCATTTTATAATGTGAAAAGGAGAAGGGAACTTGGAATTCAGGTTTCTCAAATTACCAAAATACTTCTGAGGGAAAGTTGTATTATTTTGGCATGTGCTTTTTTTCCTGTTGACAGTGTTGATGAAAGTTTTAATTGTATTGAGAATGCATTTAGAGACTCCTACACCTCTGAAAAGTTGAGAGTTAGTACCATTTGGTTAATTTAATACATTAATCAGGTGTGTATCAATTATCAGCAATGTGCAAAGCTCCATGTATGCCACTCTGGGTATTGCAAAGAATTATAATTCACATTTCCTGCCGTTTTGCAGTTACAGAGCAATATCTGAGGGCTGTCGAAAATCTTGCCCAGGGTAAATTCCCAGTTGAATGGCATAAAAAAATAGGTAGAATTTAGAAGAGGAAGTGATCTCATGGCCTGGGACTTGGCAGTTGGAAGAGTGAAGTGACCAGAGACAGGTAGGCCAGGCAGTCTTGTCAGGCATGTTTATGTCTAATGCCAGTATGAGAAATCATAGAAGTGCAGAAGTAAGACTCCACATTCTTGGGTTTGTTCCTTTTATCCCAAGGACGTCAAACATAGATCATAAAGTAGTAAAGTCTGTTTAGATGAGACTTTGGGGTAGAGAAATGAAAGTTTAGAAAGGTCTTATAGCACTTCTTTCCTCTAAATGGATACAGACGAATCTCAGATCAGCTTTTTTTGTATCGAACTCACGTTAGCTCCATAGTTGGTACTTACTAAATACTTTCATTTTAGATTTCTGATTGTCAGATGCACAGCCAGTGATTAGTGAAGGAAGTATCAAACCTTGCTAAGTTTTTGAGGTTTAAAATTATCATTGAACTCATATGCATGATTGCATTTTATGTTTCTCAGTCGCTTTTTATATTGTTGATTGCAAATTTTTATAATGGTCTTAGTGGGACACAGGAACTAAAAATAAGTCCTCACAAAGCATCCTTGATTATGTTTTTTCTATTTTAGGAGCGTTTTATTGTCGTCAGAGAACCAAGTGGCACACTACGCAAAGCCTCTTGGGAAGAACGGGACCGAATGATACAAATTTATTTCCCAAAAGAAGGTCGTAAAGTTTTGACACCAGTAATTTTCAAGGAAGAAAATATTACGGTAAGGTGACTTAGGTTTTATATTTTAGAGTCAGTGTTGATGATTTATTTGTAGAACCAATTGGCATTGTTGTTGGTTAGCATTTTGCCTTGACCCAGATAAACATTTCTAATGGTAACTTGACTTCTTTCTTAATAAAATCCTTCTTCCCACCTAAGGTGGGTTGTACTAGGGTTCTCGCTTTCATAATTGACTTAGCTGGAATTTGAATCTAGGTGTGACAATTACAAAGCCTGTGTTACTTCTTTATGCTTATTGATGAGCACAGAGTGTCCATTATGTTGGGGGGCAGGCCTGTCACGGCATCAGGACGGGTGCTGAACTTTTGTGTTCCCATACGATGCTAACTCTGTTGTGTGGTTTTAGACTATGTATAGCCAGGACAGGCATGTTGATGTCCTCAATTTCTGCTTTGCCCAGTTTGAGCCAGATTCTGCAGATTATATCAAGGTGAGTATATTTTAGTTTCTAAAATAGAGGCTTAATTATGGTTATGAGTAAGATTTTTAATCAAGTACAATGAATTTGGTCACAAGTTTTGATAAGGGGGAAAGGGAAGAGAAATATCTGAAAATCTATTGAGTACAGATGTGTGCCAGATAATATATTTTATCACAACAACCTTGGATTAAAGATGAGGGAATTTAAGCTTGTAGAGTTAAGTAGCTTGCTGAAAGTTGCATAGCTACTAAGTGGTAGGGTTAGGACCCAAGTTTGATGACAAAGCCTGTTGTCTTTTCAGTTTACCATATAGGAATCAAGTTATTTACTAAAATTTGCCAAAGTACAGTGTGTGTCTTACAGCCCAGTAAGTATTCATAGTACCTTCTATGTGTAAGGTATTGTCTTGTGTAGTATAGGTGATGCCACAAACTAGGATAAGGTATGCTGTGCCAAAGCCAACAGTCCAGATATGGCGGTGAGGAAAGAAGCTAGTAAGTAACAGATAATTATTTCCTCAGACCTAAAATGCTAGGCACTAAGAGAAGGTTACAAATTCTTTGAGGAAAGGCTTCGTAGGGGTGTTACGGAGGGTTCTAGAAGTGCAGGAAACATTGTGGCAGGTGGAGTTTGGTGAGTGTTTGAGGTAGAGAGAACAGTATAAGCATCAGGCAGGAAATAAAGTAGGGCTTGAGGAATGGCCAGTGATCTGGTTTGCTTGTGTATTCAGTGTATATGCAGGGGAGTGACTAAAGATTAAGCCAGGAAGGTGGATGCAGTCACATCATAGGTGACCTCAGATGCTAGGCTGAGGAATCTGGAATTCATTCAGCAGACTTTTGAAAGCCTTTTGAACAGAGCAACACCCCTCAGAATCTTCATTTAGGAAGATCAATCTGGAAGGAGGACTGAAAGACTTTCAGTTAATAAGATGGAATAGGCTAGCTGTTGGAATAGGGTAGTTGATGGGAAGAATAGGGGAAAGGGAAAGTAGTGAAAAAATATTCTTAATTACTTTTCTCCCATAGTGACCAAGAAGTGGGTGCTACATTATTCCTAGTGGTCTCGATATGTGTAATTGGTGCTTAATAAATTGTAGTTGGCTTGCCAAAATGTAGTTAATATGGCTATAAATGTTTGGTGTCTTGCTCCAGGCTTTGCTGCATACTTCTGTAGTGGAGAAGGGACAGACTTGCTGTCACTTAGACAATGACAGGGTCTTGTTCTGTGGCCTACCATGCCCAACTAATTTTTAAAAAATTTTTCCTAGAGATGAGGACTGCCCAAGCAGTCCTCCCACCTCAGCCACACAAAGTGTTGGGATAACAGGCATGAGCCACTGTGCCTGGCCAACATTCTTTCTTAATAGAATCCTCCTTCCACCTAAGGTGGGTTGTACTAGGAATGGTTTAAATCATACCTGTCGATTAATGATATGGAGGCAACTGTAAGTAGACCTGGTTTTACTTACTTGGGCAGCACTCATGCTAATCAGTGTACATTGAATAATGCTGCCTACTTTTTATTTTCATGTTTCTGAAGAGTTGCATTTTATGTGGATAGGTTCATCACCTGACCTACGAAGATATAGATAAACATGGAAAATACGACCTTTTACGTTCAACAAGATACTTTGGTGGAATGGTGTGGTATTTAGTCAATAATAAAAGGATTGATGGTTTGCTGATTGACCAGATTCAGAGAGATTTGTAAGTATGATCTTAGTAAGTGAAAGAATCATTCTTGTTGCTCTAACAGTTCATCTGTTTTAAGCTATGGTATTTTTCCAATGATAACAGTGTATTGTCTAGTGCTTGCTTACCTTAGTTTATGGATTTGCTCTTTGAGTATAACCTAGCTCTCCTAGTTTTTGCTTTTATATAAACAGTGCTAGATTCTTGGTAAGTGGCTTTGGATCTGTGCTGTAAACCCTCAATATTAGCTTATCTTGGGCTCACTAATGCCCCTGAGTCAGTGAACTTTCCAGATACTGAAAGGGGGATTAAATAGGAAATGTAAAGAAGTAGAAATAAGCTCTGTGGTTCTTTTTTGGTAGAACTCTTTCTAGGGCTTTTCAGTAAACACCATCCTTTAAGTTATGAAAATACTTTTGATATCCCTTGCTTTTGCAAGATTTTTAAGGCATCAAAAAAGTTAGCTTCTTTTCAGAGTAGTGTGAAACAAAAAATATCTGTTGTATTTTAGCATCAGGCTGGTGTGCTCCCAGGCTTCTAACTAGAAATAATACAATTTGCGATAATAAAACAACTTGTGATAAAACTGAAGAGAAAATAGTTTTTGAGCATCTTTCTATCAGTTGGTTTAGGAAGGCCGAAATGACAAGGAACCAGCAAAGCTGTAGTCAGAAAGGTCAGTGTTCCACAAAAAGCCCTTGCTGGACTCAAAAGTCTGAACTACAAGACAGTTTTGAGATTATTGCCACTTTCAACCTGTTTTTGACTTACAGAGTATCCTAATAAACAGACAATAAGCTAAGGCATGTGGAACTGAGTTCTACAGAACTTATCTTCAGAATAAAATACAGCCCATGTTTCGAAAAAGGGCATCCTTTCTCATAGAAACAATAGTCCTAATAATGATTTCCAGACCAGCCCATTTCACCAGCATATGTAGTGTAATGTAAATCAGACAGCAGAAATATACCTTCATACCCCATAATTGGGCTGGTGGTGATCAGGATGCTCAAGTGACTTGTCTTTATGTGCATTATCGCCTATGAATGAATTTTCCAGTTATTAAGTTTCTTGAGTTTGATCATTTCTGAAATTGTTTGAGACAGAGTTTCACTCTTGTTGGCCAGGCTGGAGTGCGGTGGTGCGATCTCGGCTCACCGCAACCTCCACCTCCTGGGTTCAAGCGATTCTCCTACCTCAGCCTCCTGAGTAGCTGGATTACAGGCATGCATCACCACACCCAGCTAATTTTGTATTTTTTCAGTTGAGGCAGGGTTTCTCCATGTTGGTCAGGCCGGTCTCTAACTCCTGACCTCAGGTGATCTGCCCGCCTGGGCCTCCCAAAGTGTTGGGATTACAGGTGTGAGCCACCGTGCCTGGCCTGAAATTGTTTTATTATTAAAACAGTATGTTCTTATAAAAAATTAGAGCAACACAGAAATGTTTGAAAAAGTTCTTTATTGTGGTGTATTAATATATGATATTATAGTATTACTCATCACTTGTACGCTTTACATCTGAAGTGGTTCACGCTTGCTGGAAGTTTGAGTACTTAGCCTTTCCTACTATTAGGTAAAAGCCCTCCTGTGGTCATTCTGAGCAGGACACTGAGCCTACTGCAGATCCCAGGCTGGACAGTAGAGGGTGCACATCCTCACTGAATGGAGCTGAGGCAAGAATTAGGATTCTGCACACATTTATTTCAGACTCAGGTCCCACTGTTGGTTTTCATATTGATATCCTTTAAAAATCTTTTTGGAGTACAATTTATTTGCTCTTGAAGTATGGGTGGGGTGTTAAGCTAAATTTAAATTGTTCTGTGAGGCACAGGCATTATACTTCAGCATGCACCTAACGAAGCCCTAAAGATACCAATAGGTAGTAATCCAGTTAAGCTCTTTATAAGGCCATATGCCTAGGCTAAAAGGGAATTTTACTTTTTTACTGGGGAGACAGTTCATTGCTGCATTTATTGGACTTTGTTAGATTGTAACAAGCACAATAGATTTGTAATGAACATTTTTATTTTTTTCCTCCTGAAAAGCTTTCCTATACAAACAGCTCTGATTTCTGTTTTCCCTGAGATGGCCTTTAGGGTCGATGAACCTCAGGATAAGCCCAGAGCATTTCTCTAAGGCTGCCAAGGCTTGAGGAATTCTGTACTTACTCCAACTGTCATCCTGTTCTTCATCCCCTAGCTCAGGTAAGGGGAAAGCAGGGAAGGTCAAAGAGTGCTAGCTGTGGAAGCACTGACTTAGGGTATCCTCAGCCCTCTATTCCCAACTGCAAGCCAGTAGTTCACTAAGTATATATGGCACAGCCTCAAAAGCACAAACATTCTGAATGTGATTTTTATATGCCCTCCAGTGATGAGATGGCAAATAGTAGCAAAGTGTCAGCTGTGTGAGAAGATGGTGATTGGTTGGTTTGGGGAAGTTGTAATGTTGATAAAAATTGTTTATACATTTCTAAGAAGTAAGTACAAACCGGAAGAATTGAGTTCTTGTTCTGGCTTCTTCATAGGTAGTTGTGTGATGCTGAAGTTAGACAGATTGCTGATGTAGAACCCGACTTTCCTTTTTGTCTGCTGTGTGTGTATAATTTGCTTCACTGGGATGCTAGCTTTAGATGCTAATTTTTATTCATACGTTCCTGTGAATAGTCCGGTGGCCCGAGAGTCTTTCCTGGGAATCTTAGGGGGCCTCTTGTAGAGGCATTTGTCTCCGTTAGCAGGTATCACTTAGAAGCGAGTGACTTTGAGATCTCTGTGACCACCACCCTCCTACTTATGTAGGATGAAGCTGTATTTCTGTCCCCTGAGTTGGATTAGACTATTACATGCTGGTGAAGTGGGCGGGCCTGGAAATTATCTACCATTAGGAATGTTGTTTCTGTGAGAAATGGTGCTCTTTTTCCAAAAAGAATATAGCCACGTTTGGACACTTCCTGCAGTGACTCCTGCCCTACCTGCCTCACGGCATTGGTGTGAAACCTAAATTAGTCAATTTTCCTGAAAATGCTTTTGAAACTATAAAACTGAAGGTCCCTCCCCAAACCCCTCAGCCTGAGGAAAGTCTGAATGTAATTTAGTTTGAGGTTGGCACATACTTTTAAAGGACTGTGAAGCAAATGAAGAAAACCCCTAGATAACATTAAGCCCTTTCATTCTCAGAATCGATGATGCCATCAGCTTGGTTCGGCTGTATCACATACTCCATCCAGACGGCCAGTCGGCTCAAGAGGCCAAGGATCAGGCTGCTGAGGGAATAAATTTAATTAAGGTAAAGTTTTTTTCTTTCCACATTGGTTTTGTGGTAGTAACTGAGTTGAGAAAAATTCAGAATTGGGTCATAATTGATGGTAACTAAACAGATTTGTGAATATGGGACATCTGTAGTCTTGAAAACATCAGTTTGATTTGTTCCTGTATTTCTTCAGCCTGGGCAATAGAAACAGGAGGGGGGTAGATACAGTAAAGTAGGTTGAGTGATGGGCATCCTAGCAGCTGGAGTCCAGAGAAGTTTGGACAATGGGGGCAGCAACCCCCTTGTTCTTTGGAGCACCAGAAGGGCTGAGCTGCATCTGAGGTGATCAAGTCACCAACAGGACAGGGTAGAGGAGAAGGTAGCACGTGTCTCCCAGAGCAGCTTCCTGTTGTAGTGTGGTCACATCACATTGAGGGAAATGGGCACGTGTCAAGAAATGGAGAATGTGGTGCTTGTGTTTCACCAAGCTTTAGTTGTATTGTCATTTTGGAGCTGCCCACCTCTCAAAACCATGGGCTTATATATATCTATCTGTAAATGCTGAGATGATTTTTTCAGGAAGAAAAGAAGAGATTGTATAATTTCGTCTCTTCTAATGCTCAGAATATACATGGTTTTGTGGAAAATATACTGGCTTCTATCCTAGTAATACTGTTTTAATCTTACTAAGGGGACAGTGGCCTGTGATGACATCCTAGGAAGAGTAGAGAGAAACTACAGTATTGATTTTCTGATGAACCAGATAAAACAAAATGCATTTGGAGAAAATATTCTTTGAAGTGAAAAATTAGCCTCCAGGTTTCTCTCTAACCTAATGGTTTTGTTTTGCTCTAGCAGGAAGTATTAATATTAGTACAATGTCAGGGTCTTAATGGGATACTTCTGTTGTTTGTTTAGAATTAGTATTGCTTGAAATGTGCTGGGTACTGTTTTTCTGTCCATGGGTATTTATGATCAGGAAAAATTGTGAAATTTGAAAGACCTTTTTAAGTAGGACTCTTTGCTACTACAGAAATGCTAATGATATCTTAAAACTGAAAAATTTATAAATATATGTCCAATTGGTTTAAATTTTTTTTTAATTTAAACAGGTCTTTGCAAAAACAGAAGCACAGAAGGGAGCATATATAGAACTAACACTGCAAACTTATCATCAAGAAACACTCAGCCATTCTGCAGCTTCCTGAAAATATTTTTAAAATACATTTATTTTACTAAATACTGACTACACTTGTCTGTTAATATTGAGCTAAATATTAAAAACGGTGAGATTAAAAGGTACCAATTTTGCTTACCAAAGGTAAACAAAAATTGTTACCCTACTCACTTTCCTAGGCTACAAGGATATTTGAGTGCCTGGTTATGAATTTCTTGAATCATGTTAGATGAGTGTACAGTTAAAAGATACTTTTTGCGTGTGTGTGTGTTACCAAATAGGGCAAATAGTAATTTAGACAGATCTCAGCTTAATAAGGTCAGAGGAACAGAGGTTTCACATCTGAATCCGGAAATGGGTAGCTGCTAGACAAAATCAGGGCAAGACCTGTGGAATGACGCAATGAGGTCAATAAAAAGGGTTTAGAGAATTGCAGCATGGATATTCAGCTCTAAGAAAAATGTGATTGACAACACTTGAAAATGCAGATTTAGTCATGCAAAGAAAAGAAAGTGGGGCTGATTCCTAGACAAGGTATAGTTTCGGCCCAGCCTTCTAAAACTAGAGGCCTATTTTCCTTACTGAGAAAGGAAACACAAGTATCTTCATTAATTCAAAAGGTTTTATGAGATATGGTCTAATAGTATGAAAAAAATCAAAGCCCATGTCTGTTTTAGTTAACAAGGAAAACAGTGATTTAAATGCTGCACATAAACTCTTAAGATGATGTGGGCATTGTGCTCCCAGTGATCCACAGCATTTACATATAAAAATTGAAGTTTCTCATAGTCCAAAGCACTGTGGTCAGGGTAACAATCAATACCTATATATAATAATGATCTGTTTAGTCAGGTAAATGGAAAACATTACAGTCAGTCATCCAAAATATCTTCATCCAGATTGATATCTGTTGTGTCAATATCTTCTAATTCCAAATTATCCAAATCTACTTCTAGTTCGAGTAAAGTCTGCAAACAAAAGCAAGAGGGAATTAAGTTTTACAGTACTGTTAAAGGAAAGTTATCTGTGGGTATAAGATCCAAATGAGAATTAAAATTTTCTTAACAGTCAAAAACAGCATCTTCTCATTTCAAAGCCCCTGCTCTGAAACTGGTAATATCACTTAAACCACAGAGGCCTGTATATCCTCCAGATATTGATGGGGAGGAGGATGGGAGAGAGGGATGTTTGACTATGATGTCTGAACTACCTTTTCTTCCTTGTTGGCTGTGTGGGAGGCCACAATAACTGGAGTAGGAGAAGCAGGTTTCCCGTCAAGTTCCTGAAAGCCCAAATGAAGACAAGGGAATTTACTCAGGAATTTAGTTTTCCCCCAAGAGAAGGATGATCGGAATTGGGAAGTGGGAGATAATGTTTAGAAGTCAACCATCTCAGCCAAATTTCTCACGTGAAGTACTCTACTGACCTGTTGAGCTGTAGATCTTGAGGGCTGAAAGCCTTTTGCTTCTTCCATAACATTTCTCTCTTCATTTGGCTATCAGAGAATAAAGCAATAATGAAATGAGATATTTTGAAATCATAATTTACCTATGAACTTGGCCTAAACCCCAGATTATCAGCTTTTAACTTTAAAAAACGTATTTACTGCAGTTCAAAATCTGAAGTCATGAATACATTTCCATCCTGTAGTTACAATAAATGAAGCCTGACGTCCTGGCCACTCACCGTGACAAGTGGGTATTGTTTGGCTGGCCACAGATCGGCATGTGTTTCCTTCACCCATTCTTCAACAACAAAGGCTTCTTTTAATCCAGGGAACAGGTTTTCATACTCTGTTGGGTCAGCAAGGGATTCTGCTGCTTTCTGATTGACTTTTGAGAGATTCTCTCTCCAGAGTTTCACTACCCTACATCAGGGAACCAAAAAGAGACTAAGTAAGTGTGCTGTTTTTATTGGAATCATTTCTTCCTAAAATTAAAATTCTGTACCTTGAAACCTGACTGGGTAGGTAAGTTCGGGCCAGGAAGGCAGCTTCTGGCAGCCGTCCAGTTCTAATCAAGAGCTCTAGGCAGGCATCAACCCTAAACATAAAGGAGAGGTACTGTTACCAAGAATACTAACACTATAATAATAGTACTTAACACAGAGAAAAGTAAATTTAGTGTTGCAAAGCCAAAAATCTCCCCAATCTTAACACACATCTCATTTCTGTCACTTGTCTTTTAATGGTTGTTACATAATCAACACACTCCAAGGGTACGAGGGATATGACAGCTTTCCTGACCACTTTGAATCTACTTAATTTTAATAATTCCTAAGAACCTAAAGGGGCTTTTCAAGAGGAGTTAAGGCAAATTAGATCAGCAAATTTTAAAGGCATCAGGACATATGCCAACAGAAATTCAGTTCCACAAGACAAATACCTAGGGCAGTGTCTCCAACATGGGAAGGGCCAGACAAGCCAGTGGTGCCCAGCAGAATATCAAAATGTCATTTTTTCTCTGTGTAAGTTTTATGAAGTGGACAATGTGTTTGAGAATTCAGAAATTTTTGGATTTTCGAAAAGTGATAGAGTATGTATACTATGGATTACCTAACATCCTCAGCAAGAAATAAAAGCCACAAACAATAACTGCAATAACTTACGGAGGAATGTTAAATGCAATAAAAGTGCACCAAATTGGTATAAAAGCAACTAAAATAGTACAACAGAGTTCAGCTCAGGTTTGCCATCAAAACAGTTATAAAAAATCATTTTCAGAATATTTTAGGATTTTTGAATTACAAATAAGGAATAGTGGGTCTATTTTTACAGGTATATAAATTCATAAATACATTCACATACATATGATGGGTGCACATTAAAAGTTTTATGATGAAGTATGGAACTGTAAAAAAATTAAATCAGTATGTAGGGCAAGGTTAAATAATACTTTCGGGTCAGGCGTGGGGGCTCACGCCTGTAATCCCAGCACTCTGGGAGGATGAGGCAGGTGGATCATTTGAGGTCAGGAGTTTGAGACCAGCCTAGCTGGTCTCTGGGAGACCCCGTCTCTACTAAGAATACAAAAATTAAGCCAGGTGTGGTGGTGCACACCTGTAATCCCAGCTACTTGGGAGGCCGAGGCAGGAGAATGGCTTGAATCCAGGAGATGGAGGCTGCAATTAGCTGAAATTGCACCACTGCACTCTAGCCTGGGCTACAGAGTGAGACTCCCTTTTTTTTTTTTTTAAAATACTTTTGTGTTTTATTTCATAATACCGCCTACTAATGTCCATATGATTTGGTTTATGGTGTTAGACTTAAGAATATGTGACATCTTTATGCTTAGTAGGCCCAAATCTAAAAGTAACTGGCATACTTCTCCCCTTTTGTTCTTGCCATAAATAGATCAAAATTATCCAATTTGGGTAAAATCACCTTTCAGGTACCCACTAGAGCAGCTCAATAGCCTCCTGCAATGATAAAGTAAAATGCCTCTGCCATTAACTGGCAGGGCTGTTGAGAGAAATGTTTAACATTTCTCCCACTTGAGCCTCCCTGAACAGCTCATTTCGTTCAAACATTTAGACTGTATGCTAGGAGGATCCCTTGCTGAAGGTGAGTGCCACCAAGGCTGCTGCACTGACAGGCAGTCAGCACTGTCCTCTGCCTGCCTGCTCTATTCAACACCATTTGGCCATCCATCAGGTCTCTCCAGGGTTCATTCTTTGCATCCCTCTCCAAAAACCATCCTTAGTGTAGAATTAATTAATCTTTTAAATTAATACTCACTTGCCCTGTAAAAAGTAGCTCATGAATGCCACATTATTTTTGCCATCTCTCTCCGCACCCTCTGCTAGCTTGTTCACCATACTAGCATTTCCAGAGGCAGTGGCCAAAAGCAGCAGACCCCCATAATCCTGTGCATGGTGCAGGCACTCCTGGGCTAAGCCAAACTGACATTTACTAATGGCAAGTTCAGCAAGTTGTTTCCACTTCTGTTCTGACTGTAAGAAAAGTTACCAAGTCAAAATATATTTGGAAATAAGCATTTACACTTCCAACATTATTCTGTTAACTGTGCTGACAATAGAAGATATTTATATATACAGAGAGCTGTGCTCGTTGGAAATTATTCATGTATACAAAATGAATTTAAACACAAATCAATATTAATGATGTGTGAATAATTATCATCAACCCATTATAGTTTTATCTTGTAATTACACTGGGAAAGTAAAACCATGTCACTGGCATTTTAAGGTAATTAGATTCCAATTATTTTAACAAGTGATTTAATACTACTTTTTAAAAATGTACCAAACTGTTTATGTCCTTAGGTATTTCACAGTAACATGTTTCACTTGTAGCTTTTCAAAACTCAAAATGCTGCATGTTGAGATGATCTTAACATAGCTAAAATTTATTTTGCACATCTAAAATTAATTTACCAGTAAATGCTACTCTTAAACCACAATTGGGAGCAAAGATCTGTAAAAATATCATTACAAAATTGGTATTAACATTTCTCCCATTTGAGCCTCCCTGAACAGCCCATTTAGACCAGATGTGCTAAGGGCCTCCCTTGCTAAAGGTGAGTGCCACCAAAGCAGCACTATCCTCCTCTGACTGCCTGCTCTACTCAACACCAAAAGACAAAAGGGTTGGGTTGTCTTTCAAAACCCCTTTTTAAAACCAGTATCTATCTTTCCAGCTAGTTTGAGACACTGGCAAATTACTGCTAGGTCTGTACTCTTTAGACTTTCCAGACTAGTTTACATACTGTTTTACATCTTTCCTTATACTGCAAAATAGATCTCACATAAGATATGAAAACAATTTTTCTTAGAGTGCTAAGAATATCTCCAATGTAATCAATTTAACTTATGCAAAGTTTAACATATCTTTTGAAAAGTTCAAAGAGAGACAATGACTTCACAAAAATGAGCCACTTATTTGCATTTGGGAAAACTTTAATAACAAAACATTACACCAAACACATACAAGTACCTACTGACTTTTCCATCAGTTATGAAAAATCATGAATTAGTACATACCTCTGCTTCCACTGCTAACTGGTATGCAATTTTTAACTCTCCAAGCTGAAGAGCAAGTTCGAAACGATGCTCAGGATCTGTGGATACTGTAAGAGCTTGCTGCTTGAAGCCCTAAACAGATTTTTTAAAATTATATATATATATATATGTGTATGTAATCTATGCATACAAAAATGTATGTATGTTTTTTGTGCATATTTACAGTGCGCACCATCCACAGAGCAAATCATTTCCCTCTCAAACTAGAAACCCCACTATTTAATGAGAAGATGGAAAACTTAAGGAGTCTGGTAAGAACAAACCTGGCAGACAAAATATTCAGTGAAAGAATTCTTATTATTTTTTTAGGCTAATGGAAGCTGGCCAATGCTAAACTCAAATTAACTTAAAACTGGAAATGTAAATATAAACATGAAATGTTGC